>NC_141147.1:10781739-11090543 GCF_053477565.2 Lygodium microphyllum | reverse complement strand
AACTCATAAACGTTTATTAATTTAATATGCATTTTGCGGAATCACCCATGTACACACTAAATTAATGAAACGCCCGAAAAGGACAGGCGTCCCCATCAACTTCTCGCACAAAGAATCCTCTTTGCGTATGAGCCCCGGTCATCTAAGTTTACGGAATCCACCGTAAAACCTCACGGAATCCACCGTGGAATATGCCTCCTGGCATCATACCCGTGAGGTTTTACGGTGGATTCCGTAAACTTAGATGACCGGGGCTCATACGCAAAGAGGATTCTTTGTGCGAGAAGTTGATGGGGACGCCTGTCCTTTTCGGGCGTTTCATTAATTTAGTGTGTACATGGGTGATTCCGCAAAATGCATATTAAATTAATAAACGTTTATGAGTTTAGAGTGCGCACTCGTAATAAATTAAGGTTAGGATTTATTTCTAACCAGTTGATTTATTTATGTAGCTGAAGACTGCTAGGTATTCACTTTTGTCGGTTTAATTGTGTTATTTTACTAACGATTGTGAATGCTTCAGTTGATGTGTAGAGATAGCAGCAGTGGCGGAGGAAAGCATTGGAGACTAGCGAGTTTTCGACTTTTGGACTATATTTTGATAGGCGCCACGCCTATATTTTGTTATGTCTATAGAGACATCGATTATTTATTATTATTTTGTATGCGCTTATGCACCTGGATATGTTATTTCTATTTGGACATTGAGATTGGGCGTGCCAGACACTATGGGCACCGTCCATTAGCTTTATTTTCCTATTTTTGGTAGAAAGCAACTCAAAAGCTAAAAGCTTGTCATATTTTTGTAATTGGGCTATTTTTTAGCATAAAGATTGGAAATATACATTAAATACATGCTTTGTGAAGCGCTCACACAAGGCATGGGGGAGATTGAACCCAATTTGTCTCTTGTCTCATGTCGTGCTTGCTTTTACATGGGTTTTTGTGCTAAAAAGTAGAGTACTTTGTTCTTGGGGACCTTTGGGAATTCACTACGTGAGCTACCTGCGTCCGATCTGCGCACCATTGAATGAGCTCCCTCCATGATTATAAACCTTAGGATAGCGACCCCCTTCAAAAAATATCTCATTTTTACTTCTCTTTCATGTCTTGCATGTATCCCATGTGTACATTGTAAAGTGTAAGGAAGAAGAAGAAGAAACCAGTAAGAAAACGTTTTGGCCTCCATCTCTCTTCTTGTCTCTTGAGTGAGCTTCTCCTTGTGCATTCTGTGTGTATTCGACGCATCATCTTGAGCAAGTTCCCCCACCATGCGATTCTTGACATGGTATCAGAGCTGCACCACTAATTGAGACTGGTTTTGAAGGCTAAAGCGAAGAAGAGAAGCCAAGGATTTAAGAAAGCAAGCAACGAGTAAGAAGCTCTTCCATTCTCTACTTCTTCTCTTGGACAGTGCCTATGGAGATACCGGAAGCAGGGCAGAGCAAAAATCTCATATTGCAATGAGCAGTTCAAAGTATCCTGCAATTTCAGCTGTGTCTGCCGTATACAGGTGCACAGGTTACAGATTTTAGATCTGTAAGTTCAAAGGTGTTTGCCAGCAAATAAGCACAAGGTTTATCTGCAAATTGGTTGCGGATTGCATGTATTGTTGAGCAGACAGTGAAAAAGACTCTCTGATGTATTGCTGTGCACTACAGGTCGAGGGTTACTGTAATATCCCGCGTTAATAAAAATGAATTACTTTAATGGAAATTTATTATTCCCCCCTTATCCCTCCAACCGACTGACGAGCTGGAGGGGGAGGGGAATAGAAGGAGCTATTAAGCTCCTTGGTGGAGCCTTTGGAGGGAGGGAGGACATGCGTGTCGACATGCAAGAAGAGAAGATCCCCCTCCCCTCTACTATTTAAACGACAGGGGGGGCGCCGCTGGTAAAGGAAGGCGAAGTCGTGTGAAAAAAAGGCCAAAGGAGACAACCCTGCCGTGCCGCCATATCACCGAGTTGAGGGAGGAGGACGAAAGGTTGCGCCACCTACATCCTGAGACTGCCGCTGCCATCGTCAACCAGTCCACAAAGAGCTATCACGCCACGTGCATTCAGAAGCTTCCAAGAAGCTTCTTGGAAGCTTCTAAGGGGGGGATCTTTAAGCCCCCTTCCCCCCCTGGTTTTAATCCCCATAAGCTCCCTTGTTTCCCCCCCCCCCTCCCGGGTTTTAATTCCCCCCTAAGCCCTTGTTTCCCCCCCCTCCCGGGTTTTAATTCCCCCCTAAGCCCTTGTTCTTTTTCCCCCCTCTTAGCTCTTTAGACTATTCAAGTCACACCCATAGGCCTGCTTTGTCCTTAGGCTACCTTGCGGACTTCCATTCTCTTGCATTAATTCCTTCACTCACTTTTTAGATCTTTTTGTGCAAGTGCTCTCTTAGTTGAGCTTTGTGTTCTTAGTTTTATCAAACAAGCCGGTGTCCACACACTCCCATGTCCTAAAAATCCAATTCATCATCATGGCCTCGTATGGTATCCCGTAAGGAAGAAATAGCCGTGAGATAAAAGATAGGGGGGGAAGTAGAGGGAGTGAAAAGAGGGAGTGAAGGAGGAAGAGTGGGAAAAAGGTAAAAGAAAAGGAAGGAGAAGATGGTGGAATTCCAAGAAGAAAAAGGAAAAGGCTATCTCACATTCGAACTACGATACCGCCGAAGAAAGTCCAAGGTGTAGCTGCGGGAGGGTCATCTCCCGGTATCAATGTGGATATCTCACCTCAAAGCCAGGTTTTTTCTTCTTGGTGTTAATTCGGTTTTAAGTCAATCATGCAAAGAAAAATTGTTAAGGATAGGATATATTTGTTCGAGTTATTTTTAAACGAAGGAGTTAGCTTATGAATGACAATGTATACAACTTAGCTTTCTTCAAACTGCATCAAGCATTATAAAATTACAAGCAAGATTAACCATTTACTATAGTAATATATTCCTAAAGTGTAAAAATTATATCTTGCACCATTAGTCTTATTCCCTTTCGCAACGATTCATGGTAAATAGCTAAATTCAAGAAAGGTTTCTTTCGATGCTCAAATTACTAGGGAGTTATCTTTGCTAGTTGCACATCTTAACCAGGAAATTGTTGTTATTTGGCGTGAGTTCATCTTTAAAGAAAACGGAAGTTAAATGTTAGGAATTAATAAGTATAAAAATTAGATATACGAACTCATTTGGAAAGAAAATGTAATGGGGGATTGTTGGATGACACTCTACTAACACTTTTCCCTTGCTCTTTGGGGATTTGGGACTAATCAAGTGTGTATACACCAATTTCACAGCTAGGCCTTTTTGTTCCAAGAAGTATTGTCGCTCTTTGTATCACCTTGGCATTATGCTATATGCCAAATTAAACTATATTGATTGGGAAAGTAAATTGTCACAAGGATAGTAAAACTGTGACAAGACGATTAATATTACCTTCCAAAAGATAACTGAACCAATCTAAACATAGAAACATTCATACCCTAAACACTTGACTACTTTCCTTACCATAGGGACAATAAATTCATAAAGATAAGAAACTAGGGTTTGTCCCTAAGGTTCTTAAATGAAGAAACCCTAGGCCTGACATACGTCAGCTTAAAGAATCTAAACAGATTATTCCATCGCAGGACTTGCGCAACATGTATGAAATCATTTTGTGATTGATTCACAAGGAGAAAAGGGAAAAACCCTCATCAAGGATGGCAGATCCTTACGCAAGTTATCTTGCAAAAAGATGTATTTTTGGATATACTTCTAAATAAAGAGAGTTGTAAACCAGAAACTAGCACATCTAAGGCACTTTAGGGATTAACCAAATTGGGTATGCCCTACACCGGAGTGTAAGAGATCTTGCCAAGTTACAAGACACCTTGGGAACGAGTGCTGATACACTCAAAAAGGAAAGAACACTTCCTTAGCAGTTTGCCATACAACTGGGTTGATTAATGGAAATGCTTGTGCTTGCTAGAGATTTTAGGGCTCTGTTTGAATTATGAATTACAAATTAAATAAGTACCTATACTTCAGGTTAAAGGCCTGAAGGGAGAGGCAGCTTCAGTTACCCCCAACTGCCTGCCTGACCCTAACCAAGGGGGTTGTTGACCGCGGCGGGAATGTGGACCGAACTCGCCGCAAGAGGTCTTTCCGTTAAGCTCTACTTGGAATAGGAGGATGCTTGGGTGCCAGGGGGGCTCTGGCCGTAAATCCCTCGCCTTCCGAATCCTGCACAAGAGGCTAATGTGACTCGGGATTGGATCTCGAGGCCCGCATACTAGTTGAAGGGCGGAAGCTTGGAATAGTGATCCCTGGAGATTACTGGATAGCCCTCGGGCGGATTATGGACAAGCCTACAGGCGGAACTCCTTGTATTTCAAAGATAAAATGATGAAATGTTAAAAGAACTTGCTTGATGTTGTCTTTCTATGTCTCGTGATAAGATTACGTGAAGGAACTAGTGCTTAACAAGGTTAATTAAAGAAGCTGATTGTTATATGTCAAATTAATGTGTTAGATAATTACATAACTAAAACAAACCGAGAAAAGTACGGAGGATGGGCCATGGGTCCGTCCTACGGTTGGGTGGTCTCGGTTAGCCGGGAACTTTTCTCAAAAATCTTGAAGAACAGCCGAATGATCATCATCATCAAAAAGAATAACGAGAACGATGACCTAGAGTTACGTCTTAACCGATTTACGCTGTTTTAGGGGAACGGAATGGGACTATGCCTTATGGCAGAGAGGTTGAGCTTTGCATCCCTCTCGTTTCCCATTCTCCTTGAACCAAGTACAGCGTGAATCCGCTTCGGACTTGGCGTTTCTGCGTAAAGTAGTTCACTCGGGTCTGACGCTAGTTGCCGTTAGCTAATGACCCATTAGGAAAACCCTAATTCCGGTCGATCCTAAGTGGAAACAGACAGGATACTTCCGCTACGTGGCAGACGCGGGAAGAACTAGATCGCAAAATCCGTAACATTCCATGGGAGTGCCGGGCGGAGCTTTCTAGACATCCTTTCCGATGGACTGCTAAGATGTGTCCTGGATGATACTAGGGGACATGTTACAGTTATAGAAGATTTGCTTGTTGTTTGGTATTAGTTTTGTGATAATGGCAGAGAACAGTGGAAACCCCATCATTGAGAATCTCGATAAGAATAACTACCCTTCATGGAAGTTCCGTGTCACGAACTTCCTTATTGGAAAAGGCCTCTACGAGTTTGTTTCAGGTGAAGAAAAGGAGACGGAGGTGAGTGATCCTTCAACTGCAGAAGAGACAAAGGCACGGAAGGAATATAATGCAAAAGACAAAAAGATCATGTATTGGCTGTCTATGGTAATTGACAATAATATGCTGGGACATATTATTGTCAATTACTGCAGACAGCCAATACATGACCTAACAACTCTGGTATTGTGTGTCACTATTGTGGCAAAACAGGTCATATTGCAGCCCAATGTTATGCTAAGAAAGATGATATTCGCAATGGTAAGTTGCAGCAAGGAAACTATGCATCGTCTTCACGACAGAATGAAGACAAATAAACATCTGTTTGTTATGCAGCATATGATGAATGCTATTACAGGAAAGGGAACACATGATGATGTTTGGTATGTTGATTCAGGTGCATCCAATCATATGACCAGCCATGTGGAATGGTTTGGAGAGATGCAAGATTTGCGAAATATAGGTTATGTGCAAACGGGTGATGATTCATGCCACCCAATCTCACACATTGGAAAAGTTCCATTGTCCTTACATGATGGTAAGATAAAGAGTCTTTCAGATGTATTGCATGTGCCATCTATTACAAATAACTTGGTGTCAATCGGTCAGATAGTAGAGAAAGGGCTGCAAGTCAGATTTAATGCAAAGGGCTGCTTTGTAGAAGACTTCAATGACAAGTACAGGTTGGTTGCAAAGGGAAGTAGAGTTGGACGTATGTTTACTCTTGATGCTGGAATTCCTACTATGAATGCTGCTATGTATGCTAAAGGAAAAGGTGTTATTGCAAATATTGAAATTTGGCACAAATGCATTGGACATGCAAATGTACAAAGGCTAAAATTAATGCAATCCAAAGGGTTGGTTACAAGTTTGCCTACATTTAGAATTGCAAAATTTCATAAGGTATGCGAAGCATGTCAGTTTGGTAAGCAGGCAAGACAACCCTTTTCACATGACAGAGATGTAAGCAGAAATATCTTTGATGTTGTGCATACAGATATTTTCGGGCCTACACAAAATGTATCTCTTGGAGGCAATTCATAATTTGTCACATTCATTGATGATTATTCTAGAAAGCTGTGGGTATATTTTATGAAGGAAAAGAGTGAAGCGTTTGAGCACTTTAGAACTTTCAAGGCTGCAGTTGAAAGAGAAACAGGCTTGAAAGTAAAGTGCTTGAGGTTAGATGGAGGGGGAGAGTACCTCTCGAATGAGTTTAGTGATTTTCTGAGGTCTCATGGGATAAAGAGATAGTTCACATGCAGGTATACCCCACAGCAAAATGGTGTTGCATAAAGAAAAAACAAGCATATTGCAGAAGTTTCACGGGCATTAATGGCTGAAAAGAATATGCCCAAACATTTTTGGTCTGAGGCTGTCCATACTACTATCTACATTATGAATAGAACTCCCACAGCTGCAGCTAATGGATGACTCCTAAAGAATGCTTTACTGGCAGAAAGCCTAATGTATCGCACTTGAAGGTATTTGGCTATGTTGCATATGTTCATGTATGAGATGAGCTACGGAAGAAGCTTGATCCAAAGGCATAAAAATGTGTCTTTATTGGATACTCTTTAGAGCAGAAAGGGTATCGCTGTCAGAGTGAGCAGGGATGTCATCTTTGATGAAATGAGCAGTTGGTATGCATCTAGTGGTGATGCATTAGATGATGATGATGATCATGACACTCATGTGCAGGCTGAAAAGCAAGAATCACAAACTCTTAGTGGACCAAAGACATCATCTGGTAGTCCTTGGTCTGGGAGACTAAGGAAGAGATCTACATCTTTAGGTGCATCTAGTAGCACTACAGGTAAAGACAAAGGAAATAATAAAGTGTCAGATGGCATTGATGCAGTTCTTGATGGAGACTCGAGTGGCTCAAAGAGCTTGGATTATGAGCTTGGTATTCCTTCTGTTAGGACACCAGGTGTACAGAGAGCTCATAGTAATATAAAAGCTCCATTGAGTGATCCGGTGGTACACAGATCTAGCAGGGTCAGATATCCCATTAAAAGATTTGGTTTTGAAGGTTATGTAGCTCACCATTATGCTTATATGGTGAAACTAGTTGAGGATGTTGAGCCCACTTGTTTTGAGAATGTTGTTGGTCATACTCATTCGGATGCAACAATGGATGAGGAGATGGCTGCATTAGAGGCCAATAAGACTTGGGATCTAGTATCATTGCTGAAGGGCAAGAAAGCTATTGGATGTAAGTGGGTTTATAAGACTAAGCACAATGTAGATGGTTCTATTAGTATGTACAAAGCTAGGCTAGTTGCAAAAGGCTATGCCCAGACATATGGCATAGTTTATGAAGAAACCTTCATTCTAGTTGCTAGGATGGCAACTGTCAGATGTGTGATTGCTTTGGTAGCAGCCAAAGGTTGGAGGTTGCAGCAAATGGATGTGAAGAATGCCTTCTTGCATGGTGATTTGCAAGAAGAAGTGTATATGGATCAGCCAACAAGTTATGAAGACTTAGAGCATCCCATGTATGTGTGCAGGTTGAAGAAGGCACTCTATGGGCTCAAGCAAGCACCTAGAGCATGGTCTGACAAGATCAGAGAGTATCTTGTCAATATTGGCTTTTATGTTTCTGATGCTAATCACTCACTTTATGTGAGAAAGGGAGATGCAAGTTTGGTCATCATAGTCATCTATGTGGACGACTTGATTATTACAGGTGATAGTGATAGTGGGATTGCTGAAGTGAAGGACTTTTTGAAGAAGAAGTTTGAGATGAAGGATTTAGGTGAGCTAAGGTACTTCCTTTGCATTGAGATGGTCAGATGTGATGATGATATATGGCTGTCCCAAAGATAGTATGGCTTGGATATGTTGTCCAAGTATGGTATGACAGCATGCAAACCACTTTCAGACCCATTAGAGAAGAATGTAAAGTTGAGTTGTGATGTTGGGGATGAGATAGAAGACCCTACTATGTTTAGGAGGATAGTGGGGAGTTTGATCTACATGACCATTACAAGGCCCGACTTGAGCTACGCTATTGGTCTTGTGAGTCAACTTATGCAAGTACCTAGAAAGCCACATTTGGATGCAATAAGACGCATATTGAGATATGTGAAGTCCACATTACATTATGGACTTTTCTACGAGGTAGGTACAAATGTACAGGTGTTTGGATACACAGATGCAGATTGGGCTGGTAGTATGTCTGATAGAAGATCTACCAGCGGAGGATACATGTTCTCTCTTGGTAGTGCAACAGTTACTTGGAGCAGCAAAAAGCAATCTATAGTTGCTTTGTCGAGTACAGACGCTGAGTATAGAGGTGTTGCTGTTGCAGCATGTGAGGTAGTATGGCTGTAAAAGTTATTGGCTGATTTAGATGTGCAGGTGGAAGGTCCAGTTGTCATTTATTGTGACAACATGAGTAGTATACACTTGGCTAGGAACCCTGTGTTTCATGCCAGGACAAAACATATTGAGGTACACTACCACTTTGTGAGAGAGAAGGTACTAGCAGGTGAGATTGACTTGGCGTATGTCAGCACAGGATTAGATAGCTGACATCTTCACAAAGGCATTGGGTACAGAGAAGCTTCAAAAGTTTCGAAGCTTACTTGGAGTTGCAGAGATGCAGTTGAGCTTGAGGGGGAGTGTTGAGATGACAAGCTCAACACATGCAGACATTAATGATGGACCGCCTGGTTAGATGGGTCCACACGTCTACACTTAATATGTCAGTGGTCATTATGACTCTCACATGGCCACTGACTCATTACTTATTATATTCAAGTTGTTACACCTATTTACAAACTGGCATAGTTATAGTGCCAATCAACTAGTGTAGTCGATTATGCATTGTTTGACTTAGTAGGCCACTTTCCTTTATATTGTATCTTATCTATACTTTGTGTACATTGTATCTTATCTATACTTTGTGTACATTGTAAAGTGTGTGGAAGAAGAAGAAGAAACCAGCAAGAAAACGTTTTGGCCTCCATCTCTCTTCTTGTCTCTTGAGTGAGCTTCTCCTTGTGCATTCTGTGTGTGTTCGGCACAGCATCTTGAGAAACTCCCCCCACCACGTGATTCTTGACAATAAAGGCATCCCATTTGTTTGGAGGGGGGCATCTTATATGCTTTGTAATCCAATGCCACCCTCGCATTGAGGGGGGGTGTTAGAAGCTATGCATAGGAACCCACGATAAGCAATGGTGTATGAGAGCAGATAGTTGTGAATAGCCTGAAGGGCAGGGAAAACCCTAACCCTAACTAGGCAGAGGCTATATAAACAGCCTATGGCTCACTATCAAAGTTGACATAGAGTGTACCCAAGTTGTACCTTGAGCAACTTAGTAAACAAGATTTTGTTCTTGTACTTTGAGCTTCTATCTCCCTCTTGTGCACACTTTTTCTTATTGCAACTCTACTCTTTCACAATTTTTTCCCGCCCTTGAATTTTTTGATGTCATAGGAAATATTAGAATTTGAGGCCATGGTTTTTATGGAGAGGTCTTATCAAGTTTATAAAAATACTTGGCGATGTCTAACTCTAATTTACATAAGATACTTACATCCAAATAATTCTTTATGCTTTTGTATTTCTTGGACGTTATGAACTGCCTTTCAACTGATTACATAGATCGATTTGGGTAGCAATCACTGTGAATGAGGCTAAAAATAAACCAATTAGAGGTTGCAAGTATGAAATCACCTTTGTAGAAACCAATTTGAGAGGGGTAATGTGAACATGGCTAAAAAATAACTAGTTCAAGTAGTATGAATGAGATTAGTAGTATTAAAGCCTTTAACCTTTGAATTAAAGGATAAAGAAAGGAGAGTATAATCATTGAGCACAACTACCATTTATTTAATGGTGCTAATTATGCCAAGATGAGGGTATGTTGCGATGCATTTGATGACCTCCATGATGTCCTCTTGTGGTAGATGATGCAATTGGGAGCTTTAAACCCCAACCAAGATCAACAATGAGTCTTCTTTTGTCCTCCTCTTCTCCTCTCTATCTCCATTCAAAGGAAGACCCTTACTTATTGATTGATAAGAAAGTCCCCCATAGCTTTTGGCTCCATAAAAAGGCCCTAAACTTGTTGAAAGCAACCCCCTTAAGCTACCCCCTCCTTAAGAAACCCCGTATTTGACAATAGAACTTTGTAACCATCAATTGAAAGTTAAAAGAATTGTTAAAATGACTTAACTCAATATACCTCAATGCTTGAGTGATGACAACCTCTTGATTTGCTTCAAGAAATCTCCACTTCTTTCCTTCAATCTTCAATGTTTTGCTTGGATAATGGATGCATAACCTTACGATCATGATGATGGTGTCTTTAATACCAATTGAAATAAAATAAATTCATGAAGGCTCATAAACAATGTAGGCCATTATAAGTTTGAGAAGCAAAGAAAACCACACTCATTGCATACAACTTGCCTCTTTAAATAGGAATGTGGTTACATCAAGTACATTGTATCCAATCTAGTTTGACTTGCCAACTTGGATCCTTATCCTTCCAACTCATGATCCTCATCTCTCCACACTCTAAGAACTAGTTCATATTGCATTTACATACAAAGAAAACACCACTCTTACATATGCTCAAACAAATATTCTAACAAGTTTAACCTACATTTACGCTACTCAAGGGCTAGCTTGAGTGTACATTAAAGGCATCCCATGCTAACCATATCTCCTTTTAGTGAATTGCATAGCTACAGATGTGACTCAGGGAAGAAGGGATGTGTAGAATATGCAAATTGTCTACCATATCTTCTAGTGGCTCAATGCACTAAGGAGGTAGAACTGCAGCTCTAAAATGATTCCCTATTATCATCACTCGGCCAATTCTTGTATTCACATTAAAAAATAGTGAAGGGGCTTGTTTCTTAGTTGAAGATAATTGTTTGTTGTGATAAAGGAAGAATTAGGGCAGTTATAAGTGAATCTTCTCACAAAAGGGATAAAAGATGAAATGAGGTCAAGGGGCTGGAAGAGGTAGGTTTTTTCCTTCTCAATTGCTCTAACATTTGGAATCTTGGGAAAGTTATATCTACAATGTTCTCCCTCTTTCTAGTCTTTGTCATTCTGCACGAGGGTATTACAATTCAGAGCAAAAAAGATGGACAAAAGCACAAGCAGGAAGGGTAGCAGACATTCTCCCTTCTCAGTTCATTCCATCAACACAGTCAGAAGTCAACTGTGTACAACACACATACAAAACCAAGTGACCTAGATCTAATCATGGTAAAGTCAGTGTGACTTAACCTTATTCAACTAAGGTAGACAACTGTGAGCTTGAATCTCAACACTCCCCCTCAAGCTCAAGTGGGGTACTTCACTCTAAGTAGCTCTCTAAAGTGCACAAACTTATCTTTACCCAATGACTTAGTAAAGATATCTGCAACTTGGTCTTATCTCCTCACATGGACCAAATCAATGTCACTTGTAATCACTTTTTCTCTGATCAAGTGAAGTGTAATGTCACAATAGAGTGTGACAGGCTTGACCTCCTGCATGCCCAAATCATCAAGAAGCTTCATGATCCATGCTGCCTCACATGCAGCTAATGCAACACCTCTATACTCTGCCTCAGTACTAGAGAGTGCAACTGTAGGTTGATTCTTATTGCTCCAGTTGACCATACTACTATCAAGGGAAAATGCATACCCACTAGTAGATCTCTTGTCATAGGCACTTCCTGCCCAATCAGCATCTGTATATCCTGTAAGCTCCAAAGGCTTATCATGCTCATAGAATAGACCATAACTTGATGTAGCATTCACATATCTCAAGATCCTCCTCATTGCATCCAAGTGCAGCTTCATAGGCTTCTGCATGAATTGGCTCATCAGCCCAACTGAATAGCTAAGATTTGGTCTAGTAATGGTAAGGTAGATCAGGCCACCTACCATTTGTCTATACATAGTAACATTCTCAATCTCATGTCCAACATCTACAAGTAACTTAACATTTTTCTCCAATGGAGTTCTCAATACTTTGTAATCCGACATACCATACTTGTTTAACATGTCTTGTGCATACTGCTTTTGCAATAGCCAAGTACCATGAGGTGTAGAGACAACCTCAATCCCAAGGAAATACTTCAATTCTCCCAAATCTTTAACCTGAAATTCAGCATGTAACATTTCCTTGATCTCTCCAATTCCTGTGACATTTGTTGAGATATCGAGCTCCACTCGTGATATGCCAGGGTGACCGTTGTGCATTTATGTCACCGACTTGTCAGTTTTGCAGATGCGGTTGGTACACCGCCCATGAATAATAGCTAGATGACAACTATCCTTATCTACTCTAGTTCATGGCTCAGTTAGTATGCCACCTTAGTTAGTTGAGTTTGGTTTTGAGACCCATATATAGGGTTCTTCTATTTCTTTGTACTAGAGTTCTTTTTGGCTTACAATTAAGAAGAGAAAAACTGTTTTCAGCCTCCACCTATGTGTGTATTCCCCCATTGTGCAAGCAAGAAAGCTACAAGTGAGACTCCTTCCTTCTCTCCCACAATCTTGACATGGTATCAAAGCCTTGTTTGTGGTAAGGAGCTCAAGAAAGCAAGCTAAGTTCGCGGTGTTCTGGTAAGAGGACCAGTGTTGCTTTCATTCTTTTGTTTTGGGAGCAAGTCTCTGCAGGTAGCACAGCCGGAAAGGGCAAGAGTGCATTGTCTCAAGTTGAGACGCCCTTCGCGGTGAAGCAAGAGGGCAGTATATGCTGTGGGAATGGGCTTTAGCCCTCGGTGACCCTTTTTTTTATTTTGAGGCCATTTTGGGGCCTGTTTTGGAGGCGGAAGTTTTCTGCACGCACTCAAGAAAAGGCCTTGTTTTATGCTATGCGACCACTGTTCTACGGGTCGGTGAAAAGTTACCACAGAAATTGCATCGTATGCTTGTGTGCAGAGACATTGGTAGTTACAGAATCATCCTTGGTTCCTGTTTATGCAAAATCATCACTAGCAAGTGACTGTGTGGTCAAATACCACTTTTGCCAGTTTTGCAGATTTGCCCTTGTGAGGGTGAAGCTGTGTTTTTTGCAGTGACAGAATTTTTTGCAGTGTTCTATAATGGCGTTTGATTCTCTTTCACAGATTGTAACTGAAAAGCTTGACAAGAACAACTTCCAAGCATGGAAGTTTAGAATGACGAACTTCCTTATGGGAAAAGGATATTGGGAATTTGTTGCAGGAAATGAAGAAGAACCAGTTCTTCGTGATGTTCCCAATCAATAGCAAATGCAGGCATTTAAAGCATGGCATGAGAGAGCCAGGAAAGTTATGTACTGGCTGTCTATCAGTATTTCAGACTCTATGATTGTGCATATTCAGGATGCAAGTACGCCAAAGGAGGCATGGGATACTTTGTCAAAAATGTATAGCACAAATATGCAAGCTAGGAAAATGCTGCTCAAGCAAGAGTTGCATAATGTGCAAAGAGAAAGTATGAGCATCAATGACTACCACATGAAGGTGAAGAAGATTGCAGATGCACTTGCTTCCATTGGGTCGCCAATGGAAGATGATGATTTAGTTTCTGTGACCTTGAATGGTCTAGGAAAGGATTATGCACAGTTTCGGACATCCATTTCAGTTCGTGAAAGATTTCCTGATTTTGAGGAGTTGATTGCTCTTCTAATTTCTGAGGAGCAAAGAAATGGTGGTGCATCTTCTTCAGGAGGAACTTCAAAAGAAACTGTCTTCTACTCAAATGCTAGAAGAGGTAGAGGCAAAGGTAGAGGAGGCCGATCTGGAGGCCGTGGTAGAAATCAGAATATGCAGCAAACTCAAGAAAACCAGTCCTATGGAGGAGGACATGGTAAATCTAGAGGCAGGGGAAGCCAAAGAGGTCGTGGTGGATGGCAAAGAGGCCAAAATGCAAACAGTAATGTTGAATGCTACTACTCTGGTAAAATGGGTCATATGGTTAAAGACTGCTATAAAAAGCAGAATGACATCATGAATGGAAAATTGCAACAAGGGAATTATGCATCTTCTAGTAGATAGGGTGATGACAGAAATGAGCATTTGTTTATGGTGCAGTACATGAATAATTCTATGACAAGTGCAGAAGAAAGCAACGATGTATGGTATGTTGACTCAGGTGCATAAAACCACATGACAGGTCATGCAGAATGGATGGAGGATGCAAGGAAAATGGAAAAACCAGGATTTGTGGAGATTGGTGATGATACTGCACATCCTATTGTGCAGATTGGAAAATTTCATTTGTCTATGCAGGATGGGAAAAAGAAATACCTATCCGATGTATTTCATGTCCCGAATATCACCAAGAATCTAGTTTCTATTGGTCAAATGGTTGAGCAGGGCTTGAAGGTCAGATTTAATCCTCATGGATGCTTTGTTGAGGATATGAAAAATAAAGGTCCCTTGATAGCAAAAGGAAAGAAGAAGGGCAGAATGTTTACGTTGGATGCAGACATGCCTGAATTGAGTGCAGCAATGTTTGCACATGGGACCGGTGTAGTTGCAGATATTGATATCTAGCATAAACGCATTGGTCATGTTAATGTACAATGACTTAAATCAATGTAGGCCCAAAATATTGTTGCAGGATTGCCTAAATTTAAGGTTGCAGAAATGCACAAGGTATGTGAAGCCTACCAATTTGGAAAATAGGAAAGGAAACCATTTCCTAGACATGTTCAAGAGAGTAAGAAGCCATTGGAATTAATCCACTCTGATGTGTGGACTACTAAAGCTGCATCTATCCTTTAGATGCTACCAATGCAATCAGTGTCCTCATGGTTGCCATTTTAGCAACAGGGCTGAATGTCTCCTCATAATCAAGACCATAAATCCCAAGTGTCATTTTCAGCCAATGATGAATATTCCTCATCCATTGCCTTACACCAATGATCATTCAAGATAGCTTCAAAAAACTTTCTAGGTTCCTTGAAGTTAGTGACTTTTTCCATATATGCATAGTATCTCATTGTATAACCATTGTATGTAAGCCTATCCACAGGCTTCTTAACTCTTTCTGATCTCCTCAACTAAGGTGCAGTATGAGACTCTCCTCTCTCATGAGGTGGTATGTATCTATGTCTCACACCAAAAGTCACAACTGATGGATTCCCAAACTCACTATCCAAGCTATCAGTGCCAAGTGAATCATAAACAAAAGTGAGTGGCCCTATAACATCATCAAGTTTTCCTTTGCCTTTATCCACATTTCTCCCCCTTGTTGACATACCCATGTCAGGACAAAGATGATGAAGTCCTCAATCTACCTGTCCAAGGACTAACTGATGAATTAGCATCTTTAGAAGGCCCAAAAATTTCTGCACTTTCATTTGTACCTGCATGTACATAAGTCTCCTGACAACCATCATCATCATTCGTCCAAGTGATCTTCTTCTCATGCCATGATTCCAGCTCACCAAATATCACATCTCTTGAGATGAATGTCTCATGAGTAGAAAGATTGTAGAATTTGTATGCTTTCATATCTTGTGCATACCCAACAAAGATGGCCTTTTCTGCCTTTGGATCAAGCTTCTTCCTCTTTTCATTTGAAACATGTACATATGCCAAGCATCCAAAAACATTAAGATGGCTAATGTCCAACTTTATCCCATAAAGCCGATCATGAGGAATCACTTCATGTATCCCTGCTGTTGGTGTACGATTCATGACATAGACTATAGCCATTACAGCCTCTGCCCAATATGCATTTGGTAGGCTCTTGAGAGCTAGATTTTTGGACCCGTTCTTGGAGCGATGGAGCCCATTTTGGAGTTGGAAAGTGCCCAAGAGGCGTTAAAGAGCCAAATTTCATGAAAAATCAAAGAGTGGAAGATGCCCAATAGCTAGAGCTTTCTTAGATGCATTTCGATGTCAGGAATCCAACGCAAGTCTCAGTTCGTCAATTGGAGGTCATTTGACCCCCCATTTAATCCCCGCAAGGTTCGATGCTATAAAGTAGCTACCGGATCGAGAAGCCATAAAGTGTGTGGGAGAGGCTAGATTGATGGAGTTTGACACCACGAAGTCCCTTGTCTAGTCGGATTGCAAATTGAAGTTCGTTTTGGCCTTTAAAATCAAAAAATTTGTCGGGCAATGTGAATAGGAAAGGCTAAACCAAATATTTTAGTCTTTAAACCTTCATGAAGGATTAAAAATGGAAAAAACTCATGAAATTGTCGAGACAAAAGGGGGACGCATGTTTTCATGGCACTCCGATGATTGGTGCCTCTCCATTGCTAGCCGGGTGAGAGAGATGAAGATGGATTACTGATCCACACAGAGCGCTCTCCATTTTGGCTGTAAGCATGCGTCATATGATTGAGAAATGAGAAAGCTGATTTTTCAATATTTCTCTCTCCTCCTTCTCTCTCCTATGAGGGGCGATTCTTGCATGTGAAGGGAGATGAACCTCGGGTGGGTGAATGCCTGTTCGGCATGGTGCCAGATCGCTTGAGTCGACTTGGGGCTAGAGATGGATGATTGGAGATGGGCTGAGCATTAACGGTGGACTAATTTCCTATCCCAAATCCAGTTTTAGAAACCCACAACCATGAAAAACCCAGTATTTCTATTTTATAAAGGAAAAAATGCTTCCTTTTTAGGTTTGGTTGGCCAAATGATCATATTGGATGAAATTTGGTAGGAATGTTATTTGTTGTATGTTTGATGATTCTATGTTAGAAAAATCAGAATACGTAATGCCATAATGTTGAAAATAATTTTCTAAAATTTGAAAACGCGTTTTACAAAGGAAAAATGGGATTTTACGTGTTTCAGGTGGAAAAATTGTGCACATGGAATGGAAATTTGTTTGAGCCTTGCTTGCATTATGTTTGAGGGCTGCACATGGAAAAATGTAGAGCCCATAATAATTTATGGTCATAACTAATTACTTAAAACACGAAAAACATGCATTTTACAAAGAAAATGGGATTTTTGTCATTTTGGGTTAGATAAAAATGATGCATGAGGAATAAAATGTGAAAAATGAGTGATTCTCAGTTGTCACAATCAAAAAAATCAAAAAAATTGGTAAATGCTCTATTTTCGTGATAAATAAATAGGAAAAATAGAAAAAATAGAAAAAGTAGAAAAAATGAAAAAAATTAGAGTTTTTGAGATATAAAAATACGAAAAAATATGGATAATGTCAGTGCATGGTTGGAAAGGTTGCGGCATGAGGTATAGCCTCAACTCATCTTTGTTTTTTTATTTTAGTGTGTTTTTATTGCTTTATATATTGAAAATGACAAAAAATAAAACCCTACACCTATGCAACAATGCAACACATAAGTGATAGGGGAAAAAAAGGGTTGCGGAAGTGTTTAAGTGCGAAAAATTAAGTAAAGTTTGATCTTTTGTTTGTGCACGTCATATAGGACGATAATAATTTAAGTTTCAAGAGGCTAGTAGCATGAGGTAACTTGGTGCTAGTCTCTAGCAACACAGCAATAATGGATAGTTTGAAAATCATGGAAGGCCTGATTTTTACACTCCACTTTGCTCATTTTTAAGATAAATTGTTTGTGCACAATAAGCATCCACTTTTGCATTTTGCATGCCACATGGTATAATCTCCTAGATGCATAGCACTTGATTGCCAAACATTGACCAACGCTGAGAGTGTGAGGAAGTCATTGCAAAAGTTTAGATGAGTGGTTCCTTGGAATAAGTTCAGTGAGGAGATATCAACTCTTGGATCATTCGATAAATAAAAGAGTGGAGATTGTACGTTTGTTCTTTATGTGTTGAGGTAGTGCATCTTGGGGCCAACCCCCTTGATGTAGGAGAGCTGTAGTGAGACCGTAGTGTTTTAGCCGAGAGGTTGCCTCCTGTGTATGTGATACGAGGTATTATACCTATATGTTATGGGATCTCCCTTTGAGGAGTAGGGAAAGGCAAACATTTGATTGTGTCCTATTAAAAATACAAGATCGATATTAGAGTTTAGTGTAGTATGAGCCTTAGATGCTCCTGACCACGAGGCCATGTGGGGTGTCTTGTGTGTCTTAGAGGTCCAACTAGTGCTAGAGAGCTAGTGTCGAGCCCGTTTTAGGTCCCGACAGCTCTTCTCATTCAACATGGCTCTAGTCAATTCCATGATCATCATGTTTTTCCTTTCTACCACACCATTTTGTTGTGGTGTGTACCTACATGTCAATTGTCTTTTAATCCCATGAGCTGCCAAGAAGTGATCAAAGTCTTTAGAAATGTATTCTCCACTACTATCACATCTCAAGCATAAGATGTAGCAAGCCAATTCTTTCTCCACATGTCTCTTGAAGTCCTGAAAAGCATCCATGACATCACTCTTGTGCTTCAGCACATAGAACCATGTGTACCTACTATAATCATCTATGAATGACACATAGTAATGTGATCCCCCAAGAGATGCACTCTGTGAGGGTCCCCATACATGAGAAGTACAAGCTGTAATGGTCTAGTAGTAGTGCTTACATGCCTCATGGTACCTATATGCATAATGTCATGTTGCGTATCACTCCCTATGTAGACATATCCATGAGCACCTTCTACCAATGTGTCAAACCACTCTCCATGAGAAGTCATGTGGTTAGATGCCCCTGAGTCTATGTATCATACATCATCTGCTTTTCCTTGTATAGCCAATTCTTTCTTCACATGTTGCATAGCAAACAACCTGTCATCCTCCTGCATACCGCTAGAAGAAGCATAATTGCCATGTTGCTTCCCACTTGCTCTATGATCATTTTGCTTCTTGTAGAAATCCTTAGCTACATGCCCATATTTGCCACAATAATGGGAATCCTTGTTTGCATTTGATTGTTGTCCATGAGTCATTTGAGGTTGTTGCCAAGTGCCTCTTCCTCTAGCTGAATAAACTCCTCTTCCACGAGCATTTGAGACACCTCTATTTGCTTGAGACTGGCTATTTTTCCATCTAGTAGCTTGTTGTCCCTATGAGCTACATATGCATTTGTAGCACCTCTTTCTCTAAAGTTTGATATTCCTCTTCCACCTCTACCCCTTTGACTGGAGTAGAAGACATTGTCCCTGTTGTTTTTAAACCCACCGGAACTTGTATTGAGTCCAAGTTTCACTTATTCATGCAATATAAGTGCCACAAGTTCATCAAAGTCAGGCTGCTCTTGACGCACCGAAATGGAGGTGTCAAACTGCTTATATTCCTCTCTAAGTCCATGGAGGGTAGTAGCCACCAAATCATCATCCTCAACTTTAGCTCCAATTGAGCCTAGTTGTTCTGCAATGGATCTAATACTGACATAGTCTTCAATAGACCTTTCATTCCTAGATATGTGGCTCACTTGTGTCTTTCTTGCATGAGTGGCATGCCCATAATTCTTCGTCAATAAGCCCCAAGCAACTTTTGGGGGAAGTACAGTTTGCAATTTGCATAGCTTTTGTGTCTGACACACATAATGACAACCAATGCAAGACCTTGCTGGCCATTTCCAACCATGTTTTGTGTGCCTTTAGTTGATCCTATGTTGGAGGTTTATCCTCCGGTAGCTTGGGCTCATCTTCATGACCTGTGACTAGGTCCGAATAGCCTCTTCCAATTAAGAAATTAGACATTCTGAATTTCCATAGAAAACAATTGTTGTAGTACAACTTCTCACCAACTATATAAGTGATAGTGTCCTTATCTCCTATGTTTGCCATTCTAAAGTTTCAGCTTTACAAAACCAATCAACTTCTCAAAAGTCCAGCACAGGTAATGTTCTTCAATACCCTGTAATGCAATCAGTTTTTATTGAAAATTTTCAGCAATGACCACTATTGCATTCTCAGCCAGTACGTGTCTTTCTGTTCCCATTGAACTGCAGTTTCAATGCATCAAAAACTTTTCATTCCAATCTGATATGATGACTACATAAGATCCAATACATGTAGGAAATAGATACACAATATTCCTTCAACTCACTACTCAGATACATTCATATTTGTCATAGCATTTCTAACCTATCCATGAGACCTTTACTCAGTCATCATACTCTCCACAAATATGGCATTCATCAATAATGGACTGCCATTAATCATTGCCAGTGCATAAGAGAGCATCAAGTACAGATCATCAAGCCTCACTTAATACATTCACTGCTACTACAAAAAATTGTCTCCAACAAGGATTATACATGGATCAACAATGGGTCTATAGCCAATGCACTTACAGATATTACCTACTATGGCAGATTTGGACCGTCTCCACTGACAAGCTTGGGATTGTGTGCAAGGATTTGCAAGTACCCGTATTTGAAGTGTTAGACTAAGCACTGTTCAACCAAGCATATATGACATGTATATTTTGGGTAAGCAGTAGCCACACTGAGAGGCATGAAAAAATTGCAATTATTTCTTGCTCTACATTTCTCTATCTGTGCCCTAGCACCTCTTTACAAGTGCAACTGAATAACCCATAAACTTGTCATCTGTTTATGTAGCAATAGTGTGCTGCTTTGGGAACTCAAAGTGCTACCTTAAGTTGCCTATGCTTTAAGTTGCCAAGTCCTACTCCTCTTGCCCAACAGGCCGCACCATCCTCCTCAAAATCACTATCAATTTATATGCTATTAACAAGTTAATCAAGTCCTTGTGAATCTCTGTCTGTCTCATTTTTTACTTGTGTCAGTTCTGTGTCCTGAATAGCTATTGATAGCAGCCATAGCCTGCCTCCCAAAAACATTCCTTAGAAAGGCAAAGGAAAAAGCATCAAAATCTCTCTCTCAATCTCTGTCAGTGTTTGTCTCTATGTGTGTGGTGCCTCTGGTAGCGGGCTTCAGTGAAGAACCCTTTCCGCGAACTTTGCAAAGGTTCTTAGTAGTTGCATGACTGAGGAAGATTCGCAGCTTCTACCACCGACCAATTTCTTGTAGGTGAACTGAGGTATCTGGAGTAGCAGTTGCTTTACTAATGCAAGGTTGTGGCCCCAAGACATGAATTCGTCATCCAAACCAATGCCACACACAACACTTAATCTACATGTAGCAAATTTTGTTCCTAAAAGGGATTTAACCTTTTCGATGAGAAGGCTACTTCAGTAACCAGATCAACTTCGTGATGATTTGACACAAGAATTTGAGTATTTGTAAACGAGTTTCTAAGCTTTGGAGCGAAAAGTTTTGCCGATATCTATTTAGAAAATAATGGTGATCTTGGACTCACCATTGAGATGCTCACTCAGCTAGAGTTGCAAGATGAGGTGGGCTCTTCTCGGTTCCAACTGTAGTCATCTTCTTCTCCACACTTAGATATGATGGATTTCCCAGCTTTGTCAGAATCTAAGCTTCCTCACCGTTGGCAGTTGGACAAAAATAAACTTGCTGACCATGGGTTTTGGACCTTTAGGACGTCTCCACAAAGTTTGGAAGGAGTCCTACAAGCTGGGGACTTTAGGGGAGCCAATGGTGAAGTATTTAGTAGACGCCACTCTCAAGCAGCTACACTTATCTAGTTGCAGATGGGGGAAGCAGTTTCCAATGTTTATGCTAATATGCGTGAACAAGCACGAGACCATGCTTATGTTCATAATGCCTACTTTAAACAAGCAAAGCGAGCTTATTTGTCAGGAAACTAAGCTCTGATACCATATTACAATTCAGATAGAAAAATATAGAAAAAAACACAAGCAAGAAGGGTAGCAAACATGCTCCCTTCTTAGTTCATTCCATCAACACAGTCTGAAGTCAACTATGTATAACACACATACAAAACCAAGTGACCTAGATCTAATTGTGGTTAAGTTAGTGTGAGTTAACCTTATTCAACTAAGGTAGACAACTGTGAGCTTGAATCTCAACAGAGGGTAGGGATAATGAAGTGGGTTTACCTTTGCAATGTTACTTGAGTAAACAAAGGCTTGGCATGCCACCTTGTCATTCTTTGTAATGCAATATCTCCATTCCAACTATCCAGGTTGGCTAGGGTTTTCATGGTTTTATGATAAGGTACCTACTTTTGCTACTCGTGGCTTGACAAGATTCCTTAAAGGCTTTGCTATCAAGTTTCCCTACCTACTTCTTTGTTATGCTTTTGGTTTCTTGGATTATCACTCATATTGGTTTCTTGGATTATCACTCGTATTGTGCATGGATAAAGGATCCTTGAATTGGTTCCCTTCATCCACCTTGAAGTCATTAAAAAAAAAGCATTGCTAGATTCTTCTTATGCCTAATATTTTTATACTACCTCATCAAGGTTTACTCCCTCTTCTTCCATGAGTTAATATAGGAGGGGAAAATATGTGACCTCTATGATTGTGCTCTTAACTCCTCAATGATGGCTTCATCAGAATCCTTTTGTTCTGGATTTTCCTCCATCGGTTGCTTCATCAATTCTCAAAATTCAAAGTTTGACATGTCAGACAGTTTTGTGGGTGGTGTCATGGTGGTTGGTGGCTCTAGGGCACACAAGCTTGATGCAAATTTGGGAGATGGTAGTCACGACAACATTAGCAATTGTGGATGTATTTAGATTTGCTAGTTTGTGGGTCATTGTGGGTAGTTTGGGTAGCCAAATTAGCGAGAGCCTTCATAATACTCTTACGCTCTTAGTACTTTTTTTGGAATCCATCACCATGTGGTACATGTTTGTGAGGAGGCTATTGGCATTGACATGGTTTCCTTTTCTCATGTTTTCATGACACACATTATGGAGTAGTGAGGGAGGAGGCTTTAGGTTTCCACTACCTTTGGGAGAAAATGTTGATTGGGGGTCTCTAATGGGTTTGATCTATCAAAAGTTTATCAAAAGTTGGGCCAACAATAATGAGGTTGTAGGTGGTGACTTAGAATAAGTGGTAGGCCAAGGCTAAGTGAGGTCAAACTATGCTTCCTTGGGGAAGAATCTAGTGATTATTTGTGTGTTTGTCAACTATAAGTAAACATAGTTGTCAACTTGATAATTGACGTCATAGTTGGTCTGGAATTTCAAAGTATGTTGCAAGAGAATTTGAGTACCAAATCCTTCAATTTTTAAGAGAACATAGAATAGGAGTAGGATGCTCTTAGTTTTGATGGTGATCACCAACTTACAATAGCCCAACAAGGAATAAGGCCATCATCCATAGGCATTCAAATTTTCTTTCATGGGTTGCAATTTTGGCTACCCTAGATTATGCTAGTAGTGGTAAGGAATGATGTTTTAATCAAATGCTCAAGTTCGTTAAGGCAATGTTGCCAAAGCTCTTGTGCTTTCCTAACATGCTTGGCTAGTGTTAACTCCAACATGAAGAAAGCAAAAGGAAATAAAAAAGACGCAGGGAAAAAGTGGAAAAAAGGGGAAAGGTGCATTTTAAAATACAAAGGCTCGCCTTGAAATCTTGTAAAAGAGTGCCAGGCGGTGGAAAATCTGGAAAGCTAAAACAGAAGACAAAGACAAACGCCGAGGCAAAGAGAAACGGAAGACAAAGGCGCACAAGGAAAAGTGCAAGTCAAAACTTTTGCAAAAGAGCGCAAGCGCATCATGGTTTAATTCAAGGAGCGCCGGGCTCTCACCCGTGCAATTTGTAAATGTAGACGGGCGGTGGAAAGGAAGCTAGGAAGATAGAGGGACAATGGGAAAAGGGCCTAGGCCACAGCTGGCCATGTAAAAAAGGGGAAAAGGGGATGACTGCCCAAAAGGGATTTAGGGTTTTGTATATAAAGTTGAAAAGTGAATGAGGAGCTCATTCTTGTGTGTGGCAAAAAGTGGCTCTCCTCTTCTTCTTCTTCTTCTTCTTCTTGCTTGCTTGAGCTTATGCTTGAGAGAGGGAAAGTGAGAGTGTGAGGGAGTGAGTGTTTAAGGGTGAGGGACCGTGGGGTGGAGAAGCACTCCATCTTCTCCTCTCTTCTTCTCTTCTCTTCTCTTCTCTTCTCTTCTCTTGCTCGTGGTGATGGAGCTTGGAGCATGGAGCTTGAGGATGGAGCTTGCTTGAAGCTTACACTTGGATCGTGGAGCTACCAGAATGCACGGGAGAGGAGGTAACTCGAATGGCATGGAGGTAAGCTCACTACACCCATAGATATGGATGGCACGTCGACTATGTGAGAGGTAGCCATTAGTGCTCGGCTTGGAACGCTTGAAACAATAAGCGGTCCGTGGGTCTTAACAGTTGAGTGAAAGCTCCCACATTTTGGTTCCGTTGCCCGGACCAACGGATTCAGGCCTTGAGCACTTGCGCGCTTCTTTGAATCGAGCATCAAAGTAAGGGCTTTCCCTGAACTGGTGCTTGAGATAGGTAGGAAGTAGGGGGGTTGAAGATGGTATTTGATCTCCTTGGCAAGTATATTTTTTGCTTTTTTGAGATTTATGTTGTGAGATAGAGTAGTTAGGTATTTTTCTTATAATTTTTTCTGCATTTAGGAAGGATAGGAGCAAAACTTGGAGCAAACAGTAGGGTTTTCTATTTCTGTATAACAGGCTGAAACAGGGAAAAGAAGGGCAAGAAACAAAATTTTGGGTTAAATGTTAGTGAGGGAGGCAATGTTGAGGTGAGTGCAGGCCTGGGCAGGGTGATAAGGGGCCAAGAGTAGCAAGAAAGGCCATATTGTGCATTGCAAGGTTTCAGGAGAGAAGAAGAAAGCTTCATGAGTGAATACGCTTCGATCTTGTCATTTGAGAGATATTTGCCCAGCCCAGGTAATTCTACACCTTCCCCTACATGAGTAGGTTGGATCTGGAGCTGCTTGACTAGGGGGAAGGCCTCCAATGCTCAGCACGGCAAATTTCGTAAGGTCTTGTAAAAAAATGCGCCGCGCTCGGCATGTCCAAGTGATGGCGATTCTAGGGCTGAGTCCCAGAATTGGCCCTCGGACCACTCGATTCGGCCCTCAGCCACTTGGTTCTTAGACCATTCGGCCCACTACAACTCGAACACCCACCACTCAGCCCGTCTGAATTGAGCATTCAAACTAAATTTGGAATTTAGCCCTCGGACCACTCGACTCAGTCCTCCTGACTCAGCCCTCAGCCCACTCGGCCCTTAGACATCTAGGCTCAGACTGGTCGAATTTGACATTCGAACCTGTTACATACGACCCCTTCTACTCGGTCCTCAGACGGTTTGAATCGGCCATTCAGTCCTGTAATTTGGACCTGTGGGCCGAACTTAGATTTTCTCAAATTTTAACCTGAAGACAGTCAGATTGACCAAGAGACCACATAGAGCCAAACCCATATCATAGATCAAGCACTGGGTTGAACTTGAGAGCAAGTAGTCCAAAATTTGGCTGTAAATGGTCTCTCAAATCACGTATGGCATTTACCGTAACATCCCTGCGGGCCGGGGAGGGGATTACCCCCCGGACCCCCGCAGAGGGGGCTCTTCCCCCTCCGCACCTTGCCCAGGTAGGTTGGAAAGAAAACGCGCGCCGTAATAGGTCCTCCAAATTAGACCCTAGTATAGTAATGGCCCTACACGAACATGGATTCTCAATGACAAAAGGGCGACCAAAAGTCCATGACTGAACCAAGAGAAACAGAGACCCTAGAACCTCAATGGGCCAAACCAGCCAACAAGGGCAAGAAGGCCACACTGCAAAAACACATACGTGTTGCATTCGGACTGCATCTAGTCAAAGCGAAAAGCAACAACATCAAGCTACAATGGCGAGAGTGACTAGATATGACAGTTCTGACAACAGATGCTCCTTGAGCAGCGCTGCACAGACAACCCAAGACCTCAGTAGAGAATCCACGTCTGACTGTGCAGTCAGGGACTCAAGGGCATTTGTCAGAAGGCTTAAATTTACAAGCCAAGACCCGGAAGATGAAGACATGGTACCACCTGCTTATCTTAGGGTCAAGCTCACCATGAAAAGAGAGCATACTATCGATGCTCTAATTGATGAAGGAGCAGATTTTAATGTCTTGACCTATGAGGCATGGACCCTACTAGACCAACCAGAGCTGACACCGACTAATGCAACTCTTAGCCCTTATGGGGGACCTCCACAAGCACTCATAGGGAAGTGAAATATCCTTGCAACAATTGAAACTGAAAGCTTGCCCATCTTATTTCATGTTACTCCAAATAGTGCTAAATATGGTAAGAGACCCTCTTGGGAAGACCCTTCAAAAGGGAGACCAAATGTGAGGCTAACTATGTAGCACAGAAGATACACCTGACACTACCAAGTGTGAGGATAGTCACAGCCTTTAGCAAGGGTGACCTCATCAAACCTCGAGGGAAGGGCAAGGAGCATTCTGACATACCAAGCAAGCCTAGTAATGAGAGCAAGGAATTGTTGAAAGAGTTGATACAAGCACAGGTTGAACGGAGAGAACCGGTGAGTGAGGCCATACTCGAAACAAAAAGCTTAGGAGATAAGGCCAAGGATAGGGTTTGGACTTACAAATATCGTAGAAGACCATGAAAGAAGCCCAAGCCTTATAGACGAAGGCATCAATGGAAAGCTAGCCAAATGCCACGATGGATATCCAAGGCGTTGCTTCGTGCTCAAGGGTATTATGTAGGAAACAGATGGATTTGGGTACCAAAACCCCCTGCTAAACCACCTCTGCCAGAAGCCCAAATTATGTCAAAAGCAAAGAGGCATAGGAGGAAACCTAACTGAAAATCCAAGTCTTGAACCAAAAATATTCGAGCGATTGAGCCCCTCACGATTGAAATCAAGAAACCAAACATGACCTATCAAAAATTAGATCGTTAGCCTGGCATGCTTAGCAAGCAGATATTAGAGGCAGCTGTCGAGAGTGCACAAGGTCCACTAGTGCCCAAGGAGCCTTTGACTTCCCAAGAGGATGATGAGCACCACAGGCACAACATCGCTCATGATAAGGATAATTGCTCAACAAAGCTAATGACAGAATCATCTAACAATCACGAGAAAATTCTCCAGTCACAGTGCCAAGCCCACGTAGGAGTTCCAAATCTCCTACATCCTCTTCACCTAAATGGACACGGGAAGCACGGCAGCAACAGCCTCGTGCCGTTGCTCAACCCGCACAAGTGAATGTGCAAAGGGCAACAAAAGACACAACCACTTATGATCTGCCTAGAGACCTGACATAGCAATCCACCGAGAGTAGCCAGCCCATTGGACTAGCCACTACTACTTCCAATCAAGGATCATAGCAGTCACAGCCCTTGGCTGTGACAATGCCCCTTGCGAAACGTATCCTTAGCAGATTACCTGTGAAGGAGGTGTCGCAACCAACCTCCCTGATAGCTCCAGCACTTCCAAAGAGCCTAAAGCCTAGGATGGAGGAGTTAAACACGTGGGAATTGGCTGAAGAGCTAGACTCTCCCAAAAGAGAGATAATTGTACCCTCACAACCTGGCGAGGCTAACTTGCATTGACCAATCAAGAGTGGACATAACGCTGTCACAACAGGGTGACAAGCCTATACCAGTCACATCCAAGGAGAACCATGACGCAATAATGAAGCCTCAGGAGACACATGGAGACCCCAAGAGCATAAGAAATCCTAGCATTGGCCAAACTTGCGCATCTAGGCCGGAGCCCCCAGCTATGCTAAAACCCAGGCAAAATCCTAGAACCTTGCATGAGATAGCATTTGAGCAAGCCCTCGTTGAACATAGAAGTGTCACCGAATGCTTAACTGAGTTGGATGCTAAGCTCAAAGTGTTCGCACATGTCTATGTCTTGGTAGACATACGTGCATTTCCTAAAGAGCAGCTCGAAGAATACTTGCCATTTCCCTTATCTTGGGAAGAGAAAGAACATCTTGACGAGCACTATAACAGGCTCCTGTATGAACGCATGTGACTCATCTCTGGCGAGGAAGCCAAAAAACTGCTCTTAACCATCACATTCAATGATGCGCTCTGCCAACCAAATCTCTTGGAGTTAGAGCAATCAAAGTGACTAACAAAGCGCCAAAGTCAATTTGAACAGCGTTGGTGTGAGAACCGCGTTGCAATGGCCGAACTAGGAGCCCAGATCATGACAGTCTCAAAGGAGCAATTGGCCAAATGGAGGTCTCAAAGAGACCTAACCTATGTGGCACCAACTTCCCTTCGAGTGTGCTGACTGCCATTCAGGGTATGGACTTAGCTAAATCTAGCCAAGAGAACTCGTTGTTTAATAAGGTTCTCACTGAGGAGGAGTTACATGTTGCTAGTAGACTCGGACAAGGCTCCATGCTACTTGATGTTGCAAAATATCTATCGATATTGAGTAAGCTACCACAAGTACTGGATGTGTGTGCCATGCTCCAGTAAAATCCGGAGTTCTATAGTTGGTTTTTATCCTCATGAAGTGACATGGATTCATGGATATGTATATAAATAAACAATGACTTTTGTGACCCTGTATAGACACTATCAACACACACAAGCAATAGTAGTCAAGCGCAGGCAGAAGAGTTGGGGTCAATAGGCTAGGCTCATCCGGTCCCCCTCTCACCATATATTTAAAAGTGGCATGACCATTTCCATCTTCGGGCGGAGGGCATGCACCCCTCATTGCCACCATGGGAAGCTCTGACCAACATCTCTGATGATGTAGGCAAGGTGCAATCCCTTTCTATACACCTTTCCCTTTCCGGTCTATCCTTTTGAGGATGAGCCTTGCCCAAATCCATGACCACCAGTCCACGTAACTCAGCGTGAGCCAAGATTTGCTAGTGGATGGAGGCTAAAGGAACATCATCACGGGGGCCATCCCTCTACAATGAGCACTACACGTCTCACCCCTCCCCTTCTAGTCATATGTGTTTGATAACCCACACTATAATCACTCCCATGCGAACGGTTTTATTCCGTATCAAGGCATAACCCTTGGTTTGCATCTTGTAGGTCCTCCTACGAGAAAAACATGGAGAACCTAGGGTAGCTAGCTTGCAGAGATGCTCTTTGTGGACGATGAGAACATGCAGCACATGCCCCTTCGTCGATACGCTACATGCCCACCCTCAAAAGGTATGCAAAGAAACGAGGTCCCAGGTGACACATCTCCAGACGACGATCGAAGAATCCCCAGACCAGGAAAGTCGAAGCTCAAAGAAGCACACAACATGTGGCAACTATGAGAAATGAAGGATCTAGAGCATGGCAAAGGCGGAAGCTATGGAGGATGGAAGATGAAGATACTACTCATGTTGACATTGACAAAGAAGACAACTGTTACACAAGTGAATTAGGTTTCAAGATTGAGACTTGAACTCATAAACACAATCTTGTGTAGGACTGACAATGACACAGAGACTTGACAGAAAGAGACAAGTACTATTGCATTATCATCATATGAAAGTGATAGTCAAGTACATCATTATATAAGATTGCTTGGTAGCACATTTCATCACTGTGCCTATGGGGTCTGTCTCTCTTCCTAGAATGAACTGCATCTTCCTAGCCTAGTTGTTCCATACAAAGGGGCATACATAGGGTGTGATTGGCAGATTCTCAACACCCCTCCTCAATCACAACCTGAAAGTACAAAGTGTGTAGAGGCTTTAGTGAGAGCTGCACCTGCAAAGTGTGGGCATACCATAAACATGGCAAAACACCAGAGGCTGTCGCAGAAAAGGCTAAGTGTGGGTACCATAAACATGGTGGACATCTAGAGGCTGTAATAGGGGCCTCACAAAGTGTACAGAGGCTGTAGTACAAGGCTACATGAGGAGTTTACAAAGCTTATGAAAGGAACATTAAGGCAGGTACAATGCTTTTAAAACAGAAAATGAGAGACAAGGACCGATAGGCCCTTGTGGTCTTTTTCAGCATATGATTTCTCTTTGTCAGCATGGAAAATCTTCTTGTCTTTCATCTTTGGTTCTTCAGCTTTGAATGATGTGGTCTTTTGGTCTTCATGGCTGATCTTCTTATTGTCCTTCTACCTTTGCTTTTTGATCTTATGGTCTTCTTGGTCTGGATCTTCTTTGACTTTGCTTGCAACTTTAGTCTTCATGTCCATGTCTTTGTCCCCCACAAGCAAAGACATCTCATTCTTCATGATGGCCAAGGTAACTGGAATGTCTTCAAAAACTTTAGATGGAATCATTGATTGCACTTTAGTATGAGCAACTTTATGTCTCTCTGCAATTAGATCACAAAAATCTTCTATGTAGTGTAGATAAGTCATGTTATTTTTCATAAAGTGTATCCACATATAAATCTTCTTGGTTGTCATAGATATGACCAAGAATCTGCTTCAAATCTGTGAGTAAGTGGCAACCAAATTGATCTTCAATGTGTCAAAAAACACAAGTGAAGATAGTGTTAAATCAACACTCTTAAGTATCAAGGGATACTAGAGTTGAAGATGGTGATTCTTGATGCCGATCCGATGAACCCATTGTTTGAGTCCCTTCCTTGATGTGTGGCACTGACTTTGGTTAACTTGAGAAACTTGGAACTTGAAGTGAAGTTGAAGCTTTGGAGCTCAAGTCTATGAGAGGTCTTCAAATCTTGAATGGTCTTTAAGTGCTTCAGAGATCTCCCCTCCTTGATTTGATGGACAAATGTTGTTGGAGACTAATCAAATCAGTGAATCAAAGTGGCAGGGTTTAGCTTGACTCAAGCCAATGAGGAAAATCAAGTGAAATGGAAGCTTGAAACAAAATAGCTATGGAGTCCCACAAATAGGGTTTTCAGCCTGACTGGTTTTCGACCTGGCACAGCTCGTAGACGCAACGATCATGCGCGATATTCAGGGAGAAGTAGGTTCATAGGTCACCCTTTAAATGCCCTATGGTTGCAGGATGAATCGCGTCTTGTGCGTGGAGATCCAGCAGTACGACTGAAACAGGCACATAAATGAACAGCGACCACGAAATCTTGCAATGCTGGAGCTATGGTTGGTCAATGTTGGTGTTTGTCATGATGAGGAGCAGCGCCCTGACCTAGGGGAGATATTCATAGAAGAAATCGACTTAAGATATGGCTTGTGGAAGGAGATCAGGGAGCTCCAAGAGCAATAGGTTCTGTCTGGCTATGGCTGCCAAACAGTGGCTATGGGGTTCAAGTTGAAAAATGGAGTCATGAGCTGACATTGAGTTGGATGTGAGCTGGATAGAGGTTGAGAGGAATGAAGAGAGGCTGGAGAAGCAATGCCATGCCCAATTGGGCTCTGATACCATGTGAGAAATGAAGGACCTAGAGCATGGCAAAGGCGGAAGCTATGGAGGATGGAAGATGAAGATACTACTCATGTTGACATTGAAAAAGAAGACAATTGTTACACAAGTGAATTAGGTTTCAAGATTGAGACTTGAACTTATAAACACAATCTTGTGTAGGACTGACAATGACACAGAGACTTGACAGAAAGAGACAAGTACTATTGCATTATCATCATATGAAAGTGATAGTCAAGTACATCATTATATAGGATTGCTTGGTAGCACATTTCATCACTGTGTCTATGGGATCTGTCTCTCTTCCTAGAATGAACTGCATCTTCCTAGCCTAGTTGTTCCATACAAAGGGGCATACATAGGGTGTGATTGGCAGATTCTCAACAGCAACAAGCTGCACAGACCCCCAACAGACGCTCGGGCACTAGGTGTTCAAGGGCAGAAAGGGCAGCTCAAGACAAGGAAGAATTCAATGAATTGTTCAAAGGCATTTTGGAAATGGTGGCGGCCTGAGACTACACCATTCATGTCTCGGCTAACATGTTCCCTGCCCAACCTCACGAGAGTCCCGCACCATCCGAGCCTTAGTTGCCTAACCACCGGGACTCACCCCGCCTTGTGCAAATCGACTAAGCCCCTATGATGTACAAGTAGCTTGACCAGTCATCATGCCATAACTTTTTGTCTTTTGATATGTAAAGGAGCAAGCTCCCCACTTGTACACACTTCCTTTACCTATCGTTAATGTATGCCACATCTTTAACAAGCAATGGAATAGGCATCGCAATAAACATCATAGCATTTCGAAAAATTATATCTTAACATGATTGCATTTGTTCGATGTACTTAACGCAAGTAAGCATATACTCTCACGAAGTGACAAGTGGATGCAAGATGACACACGTCTTCGTGCAAACGTGTTCAATGCCTAGGCGACCACAAGACCACCAACCGTACAAAGAACCACAACAAAGCCACACTGCTGAACGTGAAGAATCACCCTTGCAAGTTCCCACATTGCACAAACCAAAGCATAGTCATGGGCTACACTCTCTTCTTGGGCCAAGCTCTACAGTGAGCTCACTACGGGTGTCGCCGCAATTGCACCAATATCACAACAACGGCTCCCCTAACAACGAGGCTAGGGCACAATCATCACTGTCATATCCATTTCTTGAGCCTTCAAGGCTTGACATTTCCCAACCCATTGAAAGGCTCATAGCCTCAACATATTCCAATGGTTGTACTTAGGCAAAAAAAAAAAGAAAAATGAAAAAATAAGAAGCACCCATGATCATAGCACCGCACCTAGGGGTCCTCAAATTAGGTGCGTCCAGTGCCCTTGGTCGGCTGGCTCCATCTCTAGTCCCCTAGCCCCCTGGCATCCCCCACAATAATTCAGGGCACATCAAGGGCAGGACAGACCTAAGGAGCTTGTCTCACCTATTGTTAGACCTCTCACCCTGACCCATTCACACAATTCCCTCTTGCACTCTGCCTTAATACCATTGCAATCAATTGGGGCAAGCACTGCACGAATGGCCATGAACAGTACACTGTCCTCATCGCACAGGCCCAATGTCTACCACCTATGGATAGTACAGTATCCTTATGTTCTATCCTACTACATTGTGCAATCACAATGCACAGGATGTCACACCCACCTTCACGTGTACTTGTTCCCACCATGGACCACTTTTCTTCATCCACACGATGTTATAAGAAACCAGCCCGCGGTCTTCTACCTATGTAATATCTAAGTATGCACGAGCACTCACATAATATCTGCAACAAAGTATGTACACAGTTTGGGTCCTCAATGTGGGAGCTCTTCAAGCTCTACCCCTAGACCTACAGACCACTTATTACTCAAGTGTTTCGAACCGAGCAGCCATGGCTACCTCTCACATAGCTGACGCGCAATGCCTACCTTATGGGTGTAGTGAGCTTACCTTGATGCTCGATCGAGTACCCTCCTCTCTCTTGCACACCGGCAGCTCCACAATCCTTGAGGCAAGCTCAAGCAATCTCAATCCCTCTCCCATGAGCTTCATCCTCCATAGCCACGCACGAGACAAGAGAAGAGAAGAGAGGAGGAGAAGATGAAGAGAGAAGATGGAGAGCTTCTTCTCTAAGATCCCTCACTCTCACATAATCACTCCCTCACACTCTCTCAATCCCTCTCTCAAGCACAAGCAAGAAGGCAAGAAACAAGAAGAGAAGAAGAAGAAGCTTTCTGCCACCCACGAGAATGAGCTTCTCATTCACTTTTTAACTTTATATACATGCCCTAATTTCCATGGGCGGTCATTCCCCTTTTTTTACATGGCCGACCATTAGCCTAGGCCCCTTTTCTCATTGTCCATCTATCCTCCTAGCTTCCTTTCCACCGCCTGTCTACATTTACAAATTACACTCGGCGCTCTTTTACAAGATTTTAGGGTGCGCCTTTTTATTTTAAAATGCGCCTTTCCCCTTCTGCATTTGCCTTGGACTTTTAAGGTTGCCCTTGCGTTTTTTGTCTTTTTTCCTCTTCTTTCTTCAGTCGGGCTACCTTTTTTTCCGCCTTTGCCCTACGTTTTTTCCGCCTTTGCCCTACGTTTTTTCCGCTTTCTTTTGCTTTCTTCGTGTTGGGGTTAACATTACCCCCCTCCTACACGAGTGCCAGTCCCATGGCACTGTGGTGGGAAGTAGTGGGATAGATGATGCTATTGCTACGTGTAACTAGTGGGTAGAGGACACTGAGGCTTGTGAATGAGAGGTGATGGAGTTTGATGACAATGACCAAGAGAGATTCCAGCGTGCTTTAGTCTTCCTGACGATTCTCGGCATCTTTCTCACTGTTCTAGCGTCCCTATGGAGCCGGTTGTCTTTTGAGTATCCGAAACGCTTGAAACAATAAGCAGTCCCTTAGGAGGATGGTATTGGAGGGATTTATTCTGGAGAAACCCCCTGAACACTGTTTGCCTTGAAAAGCCGTGGCCTGGGTTGAAAACCATTGTCTGGGAGTAGAGGATCTTCAGTTTTGAGTTGAAAGTCTTCAGGCTTGTGGTGATAATAAGCGATCCGTAGATCTTGAGGCAGTGGGCATGGATCATCGGACGGTGAGGTTCCAAGATCTATGCCAATGGTAGCCCATCAGTAGGCGGATGGTTGTCAACATGAAATCTGTTGAGCCATTGAAACCTTCGCAGCGAAGCTCCTGAAGTTGCAGTAATGGGGTCATGTCCGACTTCTGGAAAAATTCATTGTCATTGGAGTATGTAGTAGATGATCGCCTTCAGCCAAGCAGCCCATTCTTGAAACATGAACATAACCTGCAAGAAAAGTGGTGCACTTCCTAGGGGGTGTGTCTCTCTCACTGTGTAGTGCATGGTGCCCGTGTTAGTGGAACTGGGAGATGGGTCTAACCTTGGGCAAGCCCTTGGTAATGTCCCACACTTGAGGACCCAGTTTGTGCGGCTTCTGAGGTGCGGTGCAAAACTCAGGGTGACGGGTCTGAAAGTCCTTCCCTTAATGTGCCCTAAGTGTGAAGTGGGGGAGGGGCTAGAGAGGACTCTAGATGCAGCGAGTATGGTGCACCATAATAGTGAATGAAGACTGCAAGTACTTTCTTTTCTTTCCTTTCCTTTTCTTTTCTTTTCTTTTCTTTTCTTTTCTTTTCTTTTCTTTTCTTTTCTCTTTTTTTTTTGGGTGAATGAGAGAGAGTACATTGGGCAAGGTATGGGGCACCTATTTAGTCACGGGGCAATCGCAAACATTGTGATAAAAATGCGCGACTTTGTAGGTATTCCTTAATACCGGCTCTAGCTCTTAGAGGAGTGGTGGACAAAAAGGGGTGATTACACCTTGCAAAACGGGTGTCACTCATATTTTCTAATAGCTCTAAGCAAAAGGCTGGGAGGAGAGTAGCGTGCATCATCAATCTCGTCATGGCTCTACTATCTATTCCTAGGTTAAGATAAAAAAAGAGTGGAGGGAGATGGGCTTCCTCTGCTGCAGGTTTCTAGAGTAGTAGGAATTTGAGAAGTCAGAGGTAATTACAAGTGGTTAAGAATGCTGGATCAGGGTAGGAAGAGAAATCTTCAAGGAAACGATTTATGGAGGGAAGCATATCTTCTACCCTAAATACTAAGCACTCCTCCGAGCTTCTAGCATTTACATTATAGATTCTCGGGAGGTCAAAATCCCCATGCAAATCTCTGTTGTAATCCACTCCATGCCTACGGGGGTAGGGCATGTAGATGGGATCATTACGCTCTTCGGGGAGGGAGCTACAGAATGTGGTCTAGGCATCAAAATTGGTGTCCCAAATCCTCCTCCACCATTTCGGCTGTGCCTCGTAGCCTTGGACAGATTTGGGAACTAGACCGACCTTGTCTTCCCAGTATTCTCATGGCTCTTGTCTCCACCTGGTCATTATCATGCTTCTCTCTTCCATCCATCTATTTGCGAGTTCATTAGCCAGATCTTTGATCCTGGCTACGACTCCTAAAGGTAGGGCCCGGTCCAGGGAGCGTGGAAAAGCGAATGAAAGCTCGAATGGTCTCTTATGTAGCTCTCTCTGGTGCCATATGACCAACTCCTGGGGCCAATCTATAGGATGTGTATCATTTCTCAGTGGCATGGGCTCCTCAGGAAGTTGTGGAAGTATGCGCGCTTGGCGTTGGGCCTCCTCTGCTAACTCTTGCCTCCTTCTCCTTGCTGCAATTATGTGTTTAGGTAGCTTGGCATCGGCAGGTTCCTCCTGTGGGATCTCGGGTTGAGGCGGACTCGGCATCCCTTGTGGCTCTTTGTCATCATCTTGCTCGAAGTCCGGGCTCTCTTTGACATTTCCCTCTACCACAGGAGGAACGACTGGTGGTGGTGGCGGTGGCTCCTTCTGCTCCTGAAAACCCAACTCCTTGAGCTCCGCAGTGGAAAGGCTCGTACAGCGCAGGTAGTAGAACTGTTGCTCTTTAGTTATTCCTGTACTTGTTGGAAGCTCCCGCTCTTGAAGGCCGTATCTTAGTGCCCGGGCGCTTAGCTCCAACTTTCTTTTTACCTGTTCCACTGTATCATCGCACTCGGCTTGCATCACGTGGAGCACCATGTTGAGAAAGGCTTGTTGCTGGGTCTTAGTGGTGGTTATCTCTGCAGCCTCCACCCTAGCTTCGGCCAGCATTCTTTCACATTCTACCAAACCGCAAGGCGTTCTGTTAAGTCCCTCACCCTGTCAAAGTTATTTCTTTCCCACTCCATGGCTCTCTCCTCCATCTTTTGCCTTTGTTCCTCTAGCTGGCCCACCAGGGTGGTTAATACATGTTGCTGCTCATTTGATAAAAACCATAACTGGTTTCTTTCTCTTAGTTTCTGAGTGAGCTATTCTTCAGCGATCCCTCTTGCTTGATCAACAATGCTGAGCCTGTGGTGCGCTTCGGCCAGGATTTATGATTTCTCTTGTACCAACTGTTCTAGGCTATGGATTTCAGTGCGGAATAGCCTCTTCTGATTAAAGGTCATGGCCAAGAGGGCTTCCACGTCTTCCTGGGAGGTCTCCAGCACATCTTGCAAGCTCTGCATTTCATCCTGCAGTCGTTTTGCTTTAGCTTACTGAGACTCCCAGCCCTTCATTTTTCAGGAATTCGATTTCCCTGATTAGCTTGTTCTGTTCTTCTTACTCATGCCATGACTGGGGCTCCGCAGCATGTTCTTATGGAACAGTGGCTTCGCCTTCCTGAACCTCCCGGTAGAGCTTTTCCACTTGGGCCACCCTTTGCTAGAGATCATTGTATTGCTGCATCAATAGTTTTAGGTTCCTTTGTTTCGCCACCAGGCTCTGCTCCTTATCCTCCAGCCTTTGCCTAAGGCGGCTTTCATTGGTTTGGGCTTCCTTCGTTTTCTCCTCTAGTTGGTCTTGTAGGGCCTTTATCTCTCTCCATCTGTCAGCTTCCTGCCTTGAGACCTCTAGCCTAAGGGCCGCTGACGTCTCCTTTTCTTTCTCTAGTTCCAGCAGGGCCACCTTCTTTTCTTCTTTTGCCTTGTCCAATTGTGTCAGTAACTCGGCCACATATGCGTCATAGTCTGCAGCAAGTATGGGAGTATTGGGCGTGGTGGTTGATGCCTCCAGCCTTTGTCATTTGGGGTCTTTCCATGACTCTGCATCGGCAGGTATGGGAGTATTGGGCGGTGGGCCTTTTCAATCGAGTTTCAGGGACAATTTCGGCCACCTTGCTCAGTAGCATCTGCACCATGGTCATGAGCTGTGCCGCGTCGAGAGGAGGTGTGGGTTGTGCAGCGGTTGTGGTTGTAATTTCAGCTGTTGTTGTCACAAAGGAGGAAGGGAGTGGATGTAGGAGGGACTTGCCCTTGCCTATGACCACCGGTGTTGCTTCCACACTTGCGCTGGCTTCGGCTTTATGGCCAGGGCTTGCGGGTTCGAGTTCTCCGCCCCCATGGGTCTCTTCCATTGACCTTCAGGTAGCTTCCGCCAGTTCGGCCAGTTCCTTGAGTTGTTGCTCCTCGGCTTCTTCCTCTGCCCTCCTCTTCCGCCTTCTTCGACTCCTCTCCTATTCTGGCGAGCTCCTCCTCCTCTTTCCTCCTCCTTTCTTCCTCGGCCCTTCGAGACTCTTTTTTAGCTTTCTTGATGTCAGCCCGTTCTTCCTTACTTAATTTCTCTTTCTTCTCCTTCTGTCTCCTATCACTTTTGCTTTGTTCTACGGGTTTGGTCGCTCGTGGAGGCGGCACTTCTTGCTCTCCCTTGTCGCTTAATGTTCTTTCGCTTGATTCCCCTCCTTTGTGGTGAGCTGAGCTTTGATGCGCCGCTTCCTCCTCCATGACGCCCTCATTCTTTATTGCTTCATCTATGATGGATGTCAAGATGCCCTCGTATCTGATTGTAGCCGCTTTTGACGCAGGTTTCTTCCTTGTGGAGCAGTTGTTGAGGCAGGGGACTCTCCTTCTGCTGATGCTTCCGCCAGAGTGAGGAGGGCAGCTGAACTTTGAATGGTCTTCTGTACGAATCCATTCCAGTCTATTTCTTCAGGGGCTCCTGCTGCTATGCTTTCCAACAGTGGGACCCCGATCTTGTTCATCAGTGCATTGTAACGTTGGCCCGAGAAGAGGGTATGGATCATTTTTGCTTGTAGTTTCACCGCTGGGTCCGGGATGTCAGCCAAGCTGATTCCATCCACAGTATGCACCGCTTTTTTCTTGACCCCTAGCATGGTGTAAACGTCTCGCCTCAGCCTTCTCTCTTTCTTTGGCACAAGCCCCAGGGCCTTTTCTATCATCGTTGCATTGAGGGACACTTCTATTCTCCTTTCGTGCTCCCCTGTTCTTACTGTGATGGTGCCACAGTTCTTGCTTTTGTCGAAATTCCTCAGGAAATCCGCACACATGCTGTAATCCACGGCTTGCCCCACCTTCTCCACGTACTTGTGGAGATGGCATCTATCCACTAAGTCTTTGATCGCGGGTTCCTCCATGATGGTTTCGTTCAGATTCAGTGTGTGCTTGCAAGTGAAGTGATTGAATCCGCGCGTCTCAATGGTGATGCGGAATTTGGTCATTTCCTCTTCTGAGAATGGTAGTTTGCCTCCTTTGTCCTGTCTTGCCATGGTGGTGACCTGTCAACACACCATGCCAACATTAATGCCTAACAATCGGCTTATTTCTAATTAGAACTAAGTTTGAGAGAAAAATATATGGGCCCAAAGTGGGTACACTGTCAAGATTGTGGGAGAGAAGGAAGGAGTCTCACTTGTAGCTTTCTCGCTTGCACAATGGGGGAATACACACAAAGGTGGAGGCTGAAAATAGTTTTCCTCTTCTTAGTTGTGTAAGCCAAAAGAACTCTCGTACATAGAAATAGAAGAACCCTATATATGGGTCTCAAACCAAATTCAACTAACTAAGGTGGCATACTAACTGAGCCACGAACTAGAGTAGATAAGGATAGCTGTCATCTAGCTATTATTCATGGGCGGTGTACCAACCGCATCTGCAACTGACAAGTCGGTGACATAAATGCACAATGGTCACCTTGGCATATCACGAGTGGAGCTCGATATCTCAACACTCCCCCTTGAGCTCAATCCCAATTCCCGCACACCAAGGAGGTCTCTGAACTTGCGCAGCTTCTTTGCGCCCAATGCCTTTGTAAATATGTTAGCTACCTGATCCTCTATGCTGACATAAACTAGATCAATAAGACCTAGTAAAACCCTCTCCCGCACATAGTGATAATGCACCTCAATGTGCTTTGTTCTAGCATGATAGACTGGGTTATTTGCCAAGTGTATACTACTCATGTTGTCACAATAAATGACAATTGGCCCATCTGTAGGCTAATGCATATCATAAAGTAGCTTATGCAACCAAGCTACTTCACATGCAGCCATTGCTGCACCCCTGTACTTAGCCTCTGTGCTCGACAAGGCAACTGTAGGTTGTTTCTTGCTGCTCCAAGTGACTGCAGCACTCCCAAAAGAGGACACATATCCACTGGTAGATCATCTATCAGAAATACTACCAGCCCAATCAGCATCAGTGTATCCATGCAACTGTATCTGAACCCCAGTCTCATAAAATAGTCCATACTGCAATGTGGACTTCACGTACCTGAGTATGCGTCTAGCCGCATCCAAATGTGGTTTCCTTGGAGCCTGCATAAACTAACTTACCAATCCAATAGCACAGCTCAAATCTGGCCTGGTAATAGTCATATAAATCAAACTTCCTACTATGTGTCTGTACATAGTAGGGTCTTCCAGAAGCTCACCTGCATCTGTGCTAAGCTTCACATTCTGCTCCAAAGAAACTGAAATAGGCTTACAGCCTGTCATCCCATATTTGGACAGTATATCCAATCCATACTGCCTCTGCAAGAGCCGTATCCCACTTGCTGATCTAATCACCTCAATGCCCAAGAAATAACGCAGCTCTCCCAAATCCTTCATCTCAAACTTTTGCTTCAATAGCATTTTCACATGAAGGATATCTTCACCACTATCACCTATGATAATCAAATCATCAACATAAATGACAAGCAGCATAATACATTTCTCTGTTTTTCTCACATAAAGTGAGAAATCTGCCTTGGAAATCTGAAAGCCAATAGTGACAAGATACTGTCCTATCTTGTCACACCATGCTCTAGGTGCTTGCTTCAAGCCATACAAGGCTTTTTTCAACCTGCAAACAAACTCAGGATGAACAATATGCACATAACCTAGTGGCTGCTCCATATAGACCTCTTCTTGCAAATCACCATGCAAGAAGGCATTCTTTACATCCATCTAATGTAGAGACTGTCAAGAATTGTGTGGTGGGGGGAGTTGCTCAAGATGCTACGCCAAACACACACAGAATGTACAAGGAGAAGCTCACTCAAGAGACAAGAAGAGAGAAGGAGGCCAAAAACGTTTTCTTGCTGATTTCTTCTTCTTCTTTCACACTCTTTACAATGTACACAAAGTATAGATAAGATGCAACATAAAGGAAAGTGGCTTACCAAGTCAAACAATGCATAACCGACTACACTAGTCGACTGGCGCTATAACTATGCCAGTTGTAAATAGGTGTAACAACCTGAATATAATAAGTAATGAGTCAGTGGCCATGTGTGAGTCATAATGACCACCGACGTGCTAAGTGTAGACGTGTGGACCCATCTAACCAGGTGGTCCATCATCCATGTCCACATGTGTTGAGCTTGCCATCTCGACACTCCCCCTCAAGCTCAATTGCATCTCTGCAACTCCAAGTAAGCTTCGAAACTTTTAAAGCTTCTCTGTACCCAACGCCTTTGTGAAGATGTCAGCTATTTGATCCTGTGTGCTGACATACACCAAGTCAATCTCACCTACTAGTACCTTCTCTCTCACAAAGTGGTAGTGTACCTCAATATGTTTTGTCCTGGCATGGAACACAAGGTTCCTAGCCAACTGTATACTGCTCATGTTGTCACAATAAATGACAACTGGACCTTCCACCTGTACATCCAAATCAGCCAATAACTTTTGCAGTGATACTAACTCACATGTTGCAACAACAGCACCTCTATACTCAGCCTCTGTACTCGACAAAGCAACTGTAGATTGCTTTTTGCTGCTCCAAGCAACTGCTGCACTACCAAGAGAGAACATGTATCCGCTGGTAGATCTTCTATCAGACATACTACCAGCCCAATCTGCATCTGTGTATCCAAACACCTGTACCTCTGTACCTGCCTCATAGAAAAGTCCATAATGTAATGTGGACTTCATATATCTCAATATGCATCTGACTACATCCAAATGTGGCTTTCTAGGTACTTGCATAAACTGACTCACAAAACCAACAGCGTAGCTCAAGTCTGGCCTTGTAATGGTAATGTAGATCAAACTCCCCACTATCCTCCTGAACATAGTAGGGTCTTCTATCTCATCCCCAACATCAGCACTCAACTTTACATTCTGCTCCAATGGGACTGAAAGTGGTTTGCATGCTGTCATACCATACTTGGACAACATATCCAAGCCATACTGTCTTTGGGACAGCCATATACCATCATCACATCTAATCACCTCAATGCCAAGGAAGTATCTTAGCTCACCTAAATCCTTCAACTCAAACTTATTCTTCAAAGAATCCTTGACTTCAGCAATCCCACTATCACTATCACCTGTAATAATCAAGTCATCCACATAGATGACTATGATGACCAAACCTGCATCTCCCTTTCTCACATAAAGTGAGTGATTAGCATCAGAAACATAAAAGCCAATATTGACAAGATACTCTCTGATCTTGTCAGGCCATGCTCTAGGTGCTTGTTTGAGCCCATAGAGTGCCTTCTTCAACCTGCACACATACGTGGGATGCTCTAAATCTTCATAACCTGCTGGCTGATCCATATACACTTCTTCCTGCAAATTATCATGCAAGAAGGCATTCTTTACATCCATTTGCTACAACCTCCAACCTTTGGCTGCTGCCAAAGCAATCACACATCTGACAGATGTCATCCTAGCAACTGGACTGAAGGTTTCATCATAATCTATGCCATATGTCTGAGCATAGCCTTTTGCAACCAACCTAGTTTTGTACTTGCTAATAGAACCATTTGCATTGTGCTTAATCTTATAAACCCACTTACATCCAATAGCTTTCTTTCCCTTTAGCAATGATACTAGATCCCAAGTCTTATTGGCCTCTAATGCAGCCATCTCCTCATCCATTGCTGCATCCCAATGAGCATGACCAACAGCCTCCTCAAAACATGTAGCCTCAACATCCTCAACTAGTTTCACCATATAAGCATAATGGCGAGCTGCATAACCTTCAAAACCAAATCTTTTAACAGGGTATCTCACCTTGCTAGACCTGCGTACCACTGGATCACTCAATGGAGTCTTTGCATTAACGCGTGCTCTCTGCACACCTGGAGTCCTCACTGAAGAAATGCCAAGCTCATCATCCAAGCTCTCTGAGCCACTGGAGTCTCCATCAAGAACTGCATCAATGCCTTCTGACACTTTACTCTTTCCTTTGTCTTTACCTGTAGTGCTACTAGATGCACCTGAAGATGTAGAGCTACTCCTTAGTCTCCCAGACCAAGGACTACCAGATGATGTCTCTGGTCCACTAAGAGTTCGTGATTCTTGCTTTTCAGCCTGCACATGAGTGTCATGATCATCATCATCATCCAATGCATCACCACTAGATGCATACCAACTGCTCATTTCATCAAAGATGACATCCTTGCTCACTCTGAACTTACATGTGACAGGGTTGTAACAGCAATACCCTTTCTGCTCTAAAGAGTATCCAATAAATTCACACTTTTCAGCCTTTGGATCCAGTTTCTTCCGCAACTCATCTGGCACATGAACATACGCAATGCAGCCAAACACTTTCAAGTGTGAAACATCAGGCTTCTTACCTGTAAAACATTCTTCGGGGGTCATACCATGGACTGCGGCTGTGGGAGTTCTGTTCATAATATAAACAGCAGTATGAACAGCCTCAGACCAAAAATGCTTAGGCATATTCTTTTCAGCCATCAAGGCACGTGCAACTTCTGCAATATGCCTGTTTTTCCTTTCTGCAACCCCATTTTGCTGTGGGATATACCTGCATGTGAACTGTCTCTTTAGCCCATGAGACCTCAAAAAATCACTGAACTCATTTGAGAGGTACTATCCCCCTCCATCTAACCTCAAGCACTTTACTTTCAAGCATGTTTCTCTTTTAACTGCAGCCTTGAAAGTTCTAAAGTGCTCAAAAGCTTTACTCTCTTCCTTCATAAAATATACCCACAGCTTTCTAGAACAATCATCAATGAATGTGACAAAGTATGAACTGCCTCCAAGAGATACATTTTGTGTAGGCCCCCAAATGTCTATATGCACAACATCAAGGATATTTCTGCTTACATCTCTATCATGTGAAAAGGGTTTTCTTGCCTGCTTACCAAACTGACATGCTTCGCATACCTTATGAAATTCTGCAACTTTAAATATAGGCAAACCTGTAACCCTTTGGACTGCATTAATTTCAGCCTTTGTACATTTGCATGTCCAATGCGTTTGTGCCAAATTTTAATGTCTGCAACAATACCTTTTCCTTTGGCATACATAGCAGCATTCATAGTAGGAATTCCAGCATTCAGAGTAAACATACGTCCAATTCTACTTCCCTTTGCTACCAACCTGCACTTGTCATTGAAATCTTCTACAAAGCAGCCCTTTGCATTAAATCTGACTTGCAGCCCTTGCTCTACCATTTGACCGACTGACACCAAGTTCTTTGTAATAGATGGAACATGTAATACATCTGAAAGACTCTTTGTCTTACCATCATGCAAGGACAAGGGAACTTTTCCAATGTGTGAAATTGGGTGGCATGAGTCATCACCCATCTGCACATAACCTGCATTCTGCAAATCTTGCATCTCTCCAAACCATTCTGCATGGCTGGTCATATGATTGGATGCACTTGAATCAACATACCAAACATCTTCATGTGTTCCCTTGCTTGTAACAGCATTCAGCATATGCTGCATAACAAACAAACGTTCATTTTTGTCTTCATTTTTGTCGTGAAAACGATGCATAGTTTCCTTGCTGCAACTTCCACTGCGGATATCATCTTTCTTAGCATAACATTGGGCTGCAATATGACCTGTTTTGCCATAGTAGTGGCACACAATACCAGAGTTGTTAGAACCTTCGTTTTGCCATCCACCTCTTTCTCTAAAGCTCCCCCTGTCTCTAAAGTTACCACGACCTCCTGAAACCTGCATATTGCCAAATTGTTGATTCAATTTGTTTTGCTGGTTGTCACTACCACGTACTGTACCACGGCCTCTTGAAGAGAACCTGCCACGTGCCCTTCCTGAACTGGAGTAGAAAGCTTGGACTTGTTCACCACTTCTTTCAGATGTCTCACTCTGCATGTTGATCTCTTCAGTGATCATAAGGGAGACCAACTCATCGAAATCTGGAAATGGCTTTCTGACATATACGGAAGTTACAAAAGACTTCCAAGCCTTTTCATTGTTAAGTCCACCCAAGGTAAACAACACCAAATCATCATCATCGAGCATTGCATCAATCGCTGCCAATGCATCTGCAATGCTCCTTACCTTCGATGCATACTCTTCCCTTTCTTCAGTGTATTCAACTCTTTCTTGAGTTGAATCTTTCATGCCTTTGTATTTACAGAAAACATACTTTCAAGTATGGTCCAAGCTACATATGCATTCTCTGCATTTCTAATGTGTCCCATGTGACAAATGCGGGATCTAGAGCATGGCAAAACCGGAAGCTATGGAGGATGAAATGAGAAGTGTGGACTCATGATGGAGAAGACAAAGACACTGTTTGTTACACAAGTGAATTAGGTTCCAAGATTGAGACTTGGACTCATAAACACAATCTTGTGTATGTGGACAATGACATTGACACTTCACTGAAAAGAAAAGAGTACTATCATTGCATTTAGAAAAGGAAGCAAGTACAATGCTTTATAGGAAAGTAGGAAACTGCAGTAGGCACCATTGTGCATATGGGATAGGTTAGCCTGCATGTCCTTGACCTTGAGGCTCCATACAAAGAGGCTGTTTTGTTGAGTGTGATTGCTGATTCTCAACACCCCTCCTCAATCACAACTAGAAAGGCACAAAGTGTGTAGAGGCTGTAATGAGAACCACCTGCAAAGTGTGGGCATACCACAGACATGGCAAAACACCAGAGGCTGTCGCAGAAAAAGCTAAGTGTGGGTACCATAAACATGGTGGACATCTAGAGGCTGTAACAGGGGCCTCACAAAGTGTACAGGGACTGTAATGCCAAGTTACATAAGGAGTTTACAAAGCTTATGGGGCAGGAAGCATTAGGGCAAGGAAAATACAAGGCTATTAAAACAGTCTATCAGAATTATGAGAGTACAAGGACTGAGGAGTCTTGTCCTTCCGATCCTGGTGGTCTTCATCTTCATCTTCTTCTTCCTTTGCTCCATTTTCTTCTTCTTTTTTGACTGCGACTAGATAGGCCTTTTGGGATCTCTTTCTTGCGTGGCAGAACTTCTCGGTGTGTCCGGTCCTTTTGCAGAAGTCATAGAAGAGCTGATCCTTCTTGCGTTTGTACTTGTTGCCAACATATAATGCATGCTCATCTCTAGAGGTACTTGGTTCTTCCTTAGTTTTTAGCTTCTTTTCCTCTTCTAACAGTGATGCCTGGATATCAACAAGTTCAGGATTTGGCATGTTGATTAAAGTTGTTGATACATTATTATATTCAGGAGGCAAACTCTTAAGTAGAACACCGATGCAAACATCTTCATCCATTTTAATGTTGATTCCTGCAAGTTGGGTTTGAGTCCTTCCATGTAATTAAGATGTGTGGCAAGTGATGTGCTGGACTTCATTTCAAGCCTGAAGAACTCAATCAGGAGACCATACTTTGATGATTTAGATTGTGCACCGAACAGGGTGTCAAGTCTTTTCCATGTATCCTGTGAGGTCTCACAGTTATCCACATGATGGATATAACTGTCGTCTAGCTCCAGTTTGATAATGGCCTGGGCTCTGTCATCATTCTTTTGCCAAGTAATTGCAAGGTCCGCGTCCCGAGGTTTCTTCTCTTTGCCATTTGTGATGGCCCAGAGACCCTTTTTCATCAAGATGAGCTTGATGCGGGTTTGCCAGGTGTGAAACCCGATTCCTTTGAATCGAGCATTTGGAGAATCTTTTCCCATGTTGAGGTTGCAAGAGCAGCAGCAAATCAATACCAGAATTCTGAGATTTTATCAGTAGAAGATCAGAATGCAGTGTGTCAAGAGACACAGTTAATGAGAGTGTGAAAATACACTATGTCAGTGTTGATGTTTGAGCTTGGGATCGTTCGGTCGTTCTTCAATCTTCTCAGGTCCTTCCCCTCCTTGATTTGATGCTGATACCTTCAAATCTGAGTGACAGTACTTTAATGAACTTCAGAGAGTATTGCTCAGTGATTAAAATCACTGTTGATAACTTCAGTGAGAGAAACAGTGAAAAATGTCAGAATTTTGAAGCTTTGGCTATGGCTTTTGCATTAGGGTTTCTGGGGGCAGCCCGGTTTTTTGCTGATTGCAGGAGCTACAGTGGATCATTTTCAAAATTTTTTATATGCCTAGGAAGCTGACTTCATGGGCTATCAAAGCCCCATGATAATCATCAACATCGTGGACTGTATGCAGCACGCAGGCAGCTCGAACGTAAGCAGGCGCAATTCTGATAGATTTCCGCAATTTCCGCAATGCTGGAGTTAGGGCGTAGTAATGCAGTCAATTTTTGTGCCAGGATTAATCGCCTTGAGTAGAGGAACAACTCCCTAGAAGAAATCGTGGGCTGAAATGGCCTAGTTGAGGAGTTATTGAAGCTCCAAGTAAGGTAGGTCCTGTTTGGCTATGGCAGACATAGAGCATAGATTGAGGATTTTCACAATGCTGAGCTCCAGATGGTCCAATGTCCTAGATTGATGTGATACAGGGAAGCTTTGTGAGTTGGGGAATACTTTTCCAGAAGGAAGCTCCAAGAGATTTGACCTGTGGAGTGAGATATAAGCAGCTCAATCTGACAGGGTGCTGCTGGCTATGGCTGCCATGGAAGCTTCAGTGAGAGTAGAGTTGGGAGATGAAGTCATGAGCTAACATTGAGCTAGACTGAGGTTAAGAGGAATCAAGAGAGGCTAGAGAAGCAATGCCATGCCCAACTGGGCTCTGATACCATGTGACAAATACGGGATCTAGAGCATGGCAAAACCGGAAGCTATGGAGGATGAAATGAGAAGTGTGGACTCATGATGGAGAAGACAAAGACACTGTTTGTTACACAAGTGAATTAGGTTCCAAGATTGAGACTTGGACTCATAAACACAATCTTGTGTATGTGGACAATGACATTGACACTTCACTGAAAAGAAAAGAGTACTATCATTGCATTTAGAAAAGGAAGCAAGTACAATGCTTTATAGGAAAGTAGGAAACTGCAGTAGGCAACATTGTGCATATGGGATAGGTTAGACTGCATGTCCTTGACCCTGAGGCTCCATACAAAGAGGCTGTTTTGTTGAGTGTGATTGCTGATTCTCAACATCCCAGCATATTATTATCAATTACTGCAGACAACCAATACATGACCTTCTTGTCTTTTGCATTCCATTCCTTTCGTGCCTTTGTCTCTTCTGCAGTTGGAGGATCACTCACCTCCGGCTCCTTTTCTTCACCTGAAATGAACTCGTAGAGGCCTTTTCCAATAAGGAAGTTCGTGACACGAAACTTCCATGATGGGTAGTTGTTCTTGTTGAGCTTCTCAATGATGGGGCTTCCACTGTTCTCTGCCATTATCACAAAACTAATACCAAACAGCAAGCAAATCTTCTGCAACCCTCGACCTGTAGTGCACAGCAATACACCAAATAGCCTTTTTCACTGACTGCTCAACAATACATGCAATCTGCAACCAGTTTGCAAATAAACCTTGTGTTTACTCACTGGTAAACACATTTCAACTTACAGATGTGAAAACTATAACCTGTGCACCCACTTTTGGTCAATACAGTCGAAGTCACAGCGTACCCTGAAATTGCTGTCCGCAACCTTGCGGCTCTAAAACGGACCCTGAAACGGCCTCAAATGCCCAAAATAATTGCGAAGAGCCCTGAAGGGAAAATCTACAGAATATAAAATTCTCTTCATGCACACCAAATCTCACTGCAATCTGAGATTTTTGCTCTGCCCTGCTTCCGGTGCCTCCATAGGCACTATCCAAGAGAAAGAGCGGAAGGATGGGAGAGCTTCTTACCCGTGGCTTGCTTGCTCGAACCTTGCTTCTTCTCCTTTGCTTCAACCTTTGAAATCAGCCTCTCTTAGTGGTGCAGCTCTGATACCGTGTCAAGAATCACGTGGTGGGGGAAGTTGCTCAAGATGCTGCGCCGAACACACACAGAATGCACAAGGAGAAGCTCACTCAAGAGACAAGAAGAGAGAAGGAGGCCAAAAACGTTTTCTTGCTGATTTCTTCTTCTTCTTTCACACTCTTTACAATGTACACAAAGTATAGATAAGATGCAACATAAAGGAAAGTGGCCTACTAAGTCAAACAATGCATAACCGACTACACTAGTCGACTGGCGCTATAACTATGCCAGCTGTAAATAGGTGTAACAACCTGAATATAATAAGTAATGAGTCAGTGGCCATGTGTGAGTCATAATGACCATCGACGTGCTAAGTGTAGACGTGTGGATCCATCTAACCAGGCGGTCCATCATCCATGTCCACATGTGTTGAGCTTGCCATCTCAACAAAGACCATCCCTTTGATGTAGCCATAGCAATGACTGCTCTTACGGTTGCCATCCTTGCAACCGGACTGAATGTTTCTTCATAATCAATGCCATATGTTTGTGCATACCCCTTGACTACTAATCTTGCCTTGTATCTATTCACAGAACCATCTGCATTGTGTTTCACCTTATAAACCCACTTATAACCAATTGCATTCTTATTTTTAGGCAAAGGTATCAATTTCCATGTAGCATTTTCTTCCAAGGCATCCATTTCTTCATCCATGGCTTTCTCCCATTTTTCTTTTTCCATGGCTTGCTCAAAAGAAGTGGGTTCTGGTTCCTGTATCACTTTGACCATATATGCATAGTAAATGGCTGTAAATCCATCATATTTCAGCCTATCCACAGGATACCTAACTCTGGTAGACCTGCGCAAAGTAGGTTCACTACCAGGTGCTCTCAAAACATCCCTGGTCTTCCTTACTCTAGGTGTAACAATAGAAGGAATACCCAACTCATTATCAATGCTCTGTTGTAAGCCACTGGATTCACCATCCACATAAGAGTGATCTGCATTCACATCAAACATGGGCTGATCTACCTTCTCTTTTCCTTTTCATGATACCTGCATACCACTATCTGCATTGCTTTGAGAAGATTCTCCTGATCTCAATCTGTCTGTCCATGGCAAAGAATGTGAACCACTGCTAGAGGACGCTCTAGGTCCACTAATATCTTGTGACTGCTGCTGTGAATTCTGTGCAGCATTACCATTTTGTGCATCTACATTATCAATCACATTTACTGGTTTATACCAGCTATTCATCTCATAAAAAACATCTCTGCTCACTGTAAACTTATGAGTAGAAGGGTTATAATATCTATACCCTTTTTACTGCAGAGAGTAACCAATAAAGATGCACTTCTCAGCTTTTGGATCCAACTTGGATCTCAACTCATCTGGCACATGAACATAGGCAATGCAACCCAAAATTTTAAAATGAGAAATATCCGGTTTCCTACCAGTATACCTCTCCTCTGGAGTCATCCCATGTATTGCTGCAGTGGGAGTCCTGTTCATTATGTAGACTGTTGTAGCAACTGCCTCAGCCCAGTAAAAATCTGACAAGTCTTTTTCATTGAGCATGGCACAAGATACCTCTCCAATATGCCTGTTTTTCCTTTCTGCAATTCCATTTTGTTGTGGGGTATGACTGCATGAATATTATTGCTTTATGCCATGCTCCTGCAGGAACCTTGCAAACTCATTTGAGAGGTACTCTCCCCCTCCATCTGACATTAGGCATTTTATTTGTAGGCCTGTTTCTTTTTCAACCATAGCTTTAAGAGTTTTGAAATGCCCAAAAACTTCACTTTTCTTTTTCATAAAATACACCCAAACTTTTCTGCTATAGTCATCAATAAAAGTGACAAAATAATGACAGCCTCCAAGAGATGCAGCTTAATAGTCCACACATCAGAGTGGATTAATTCCAATGGCTTCTTACTCTCTTGAGCATGTCTAGGAAATGGTTTCCTTGCCTGTTTTCCAAACTGACAGGCTTCACATACCTTATGCATTTATGCAACCTTGAATTTAGGCAATCCTGCAATAATATTTTGGGCCTGCATTGATTTAAGTCACTGTACATTAACATGACCAATGCGTTTATGCCAGATATCAATATCTGCAACTACACCGGTCCCATATGCAAACATTGCTGCACTCAATTCAGGCATGTCTGCATCCAATGTAAACATTCTGCCATTCTTATTTCCTTTTGCTATCAAGCGACCTTTATTTTTCATATCCTCAACAAAGCATCCATGAGGATTAAATCTGACCTGCAAGCCCTGCTCAACCATTTGACCAACAGAAACCAGATTCTTGGTGATATTCGGGACATGAAATACATCTGACAGGTATTTCTTTTTCCCATCCTGCATAGACAAAGGAAATTTTCCAATCTGCACAATAGGATGTGCAGTATCATCACCAGTCTCCACAAATCCTGGTTTTTCCATTTTTCTTGCATTCTCCATCCATTCTGCATGACCTGTCATGTGGTTTGATGCACCTGAGTCAACATACCATACATCATTGCTTTCTTCTGCACTTGTCACAGAATTGTTCATGTGCTACACCATAAACAAATGCTCATTTCTGTCATCACCCTATCTACTAGAAGATGCATAATTTCCTTATTGCAATTTCCCATTCATGATGTCATTCTGCTTTTTATAACAGTCTTTAGCCATATGACCCATTTTACCACAGTTGTAGCATTCAACATTGCTGTTTGTATTTTGGCCTCTTTGCCATCCACCACGACCTCTTTGGCTCCCCCTGCCTCTAGAGTTACCACGTCCTCCTCCATAGGACTGGTTTTCTTGAGTCTGCTGCATATTCTGATTTCTACCACGGCCTCCAGATCGGCCTCCTCTACCTTTGCCTCTACCTCTTCCAGCATTTGAGTAGAAGACAGTTTCTTTTGAAGTTCCTCCTGAAGAAGATGCACCACCATTTCTCTGCTCCTCAGAAATTAGAAGAGCAATCAACTCCTCAAAATCAGGAAATCTTTCACGAACTGAAATGGATGTCCGAAACTGTGCATAATCCTTTCCTAGACCATTCAAGGTCACAGAAACTAAATCATCATCTTCCACTGGCGACCCAATGGAAGCAAGTGCATCTGCAATCTTCTTCACCTTCATGTGGTAGCCATTGATGCTCATACTTTCTCTTTGCACATTATGCAACTCTTGCTTGAGCTGCATTTTCCTGGCTTGCGTATTTGTGCTATACATTTTTGAGAAAGTATCCCATGCCTCCTTTGGCGTACTTGCATCCTGAATATGCACAATCATAGAGTCTGAAATACTGATAGACAGCCAGTACATAACTTTCCTAGCTCTCTCATGCCATGCTTTAAATGCCTGCATTTGCTGTTGATTAGGAACATCAGGAAGAACTGGTTCTTCTTCATTTCTTGCAACTAATTCCCAATATCCTTTTCCCATAAGGAAATTCGTCATTCTAAACTTCCATGCTTGGAAGTTGTTCTTGTCAAGCTTTTCAGTTACAATCTGTGAAAGAGAATCAGACGCCATTACGGAACACTGCAAAAAATTCTGTCACTGCAAAAAACACAGCTTCACCCTCACAAGGGCAAATCTGCAAAACTGGCGAAAGTGGTATTTGACCACACAGTCACTTCCTAGTGACGATTTTACACAAACAGGAACCAAGGATGATTCAGTAACTCCCAATGTCTCTCTGCACACAAGCATACGATGCAATTTCTGTGGTAACTTTTCACCGACCTGTAGAACAATGGTCGCACAGCATAAAACAGGGCCTTTTCCTGAGTGCGTGCAGAAAACCCCCGCCTCCAAAACAGGCCCCGAAATGGCCTCAAATCAAAAAAGGGTGTCTCAATCTGAGACAATGCACTCTTGCAATTTCCGGCTGTGCTACCTGCAGAGACTTGCTCCCAAACCAGAAAAATGAAAGCAACACTGGTCCTCTTACCAGAACACCGCGAACTTGGCTTGCTTTCTTGAGCTCCTTACCACGAACAACGCTCTGATACCATGTCAAGATTGTGGGAGAGAAGGAAGGAGTCTCACTTGTAGCTTTCTCGCTTGCACAATGGGGGAATACACACAAAGGTGGAGGCTGAAAACAGGTTTCCTCTTCTTAGTTGTGTAAGCCAAAAGAACTCTCGTACATAGAAATAGAAGAACCCTATATATGGGTCTCAAACCAAATTCAACTAACTAAGGTGGCATACTAACTGAGCCACGAACTAGAGTAGATAAGGATAGATGTCATCTAGCTATTATTCATGGGCGGTGTACCAACCGCATCTGCAACTGACAAGTCGGTGATATAAATGCACAACGGTCACCCTGGCATATCACGAGTGGAGCTCGATATCTCAACATACACTTGCTTAGAGGCTTGACCATTGCTATTGTTTTATTCTGCAATATTCTTCCATAGAAACTTTCTTAATTATAACAATCTGCTAGTTAGATAACATAACTTTTCATCTTTGCTCTGCTCTTGCTTACCTTGCTCTGCTCTTGCCCACCTTGCTCCCCCCTCCGTCAGGAATCTTTCAAAGAATCCTTCCTAGGATTAGCACAAGAAGGGCGAGGTAAGCACTGTTTCGCGTGGGTTGACTTACCTAGCCAATAGCCAATCATAGAAGTTTGTATTGTATTTGAGTTGGGCATGACAATCCAGAGTAGATGGTTGGATGGAGACTTGGGAAATGTAGGTCAAAATGTCATGGAAGAGATCTCCGGTACTGAGGCGACTGGCAACATGTAATTCCTCTTTGGTGAGGAATTGGTCAATGTAGGGGTGGGCGAGCACATGGTCGTACAAATGCTGATCACGGGTGATGGCCAAGACCCTAAACGAGATAGGTGCCACGTAAGTGGGGTCGTATTCAATAGTTTTGATTGCCCTGCGTTGCTCAGCATTGGTCATTATGCGACAACCTTTTTTCTCCCATTGGATCCTTAGCATAAACCACTGCTGCAAGAATGTGGAAGGTGAGCTTGCCATCTGCGTGAGCTCTTGCAGCTCCTGTTCAGGAGCAGAACGCGGAGGCTTACGATAAGAAGTGATAAGTCTTCTGAGTGCAGCCTGATCCTTCAAGATTTCATCGTTTGCTATCAGTTCAGCAGTAATTTTGGAAACTTTAGTGGTCATAAGTTCGTATTCCTCCCAAGTGCATGGTAATGCACGAACATCTGAAGCAAGTGTTTCGTCAAGAAGAACTAGGTCTAGCCTCTCGTAGCTTCTAGCAAATGTAGTGAAAGTTTCATCTAACATTTTAATGCAAGTTATTAAATCATCCCCAAAAGTTGCGGCAAGGTCCTTAGCCAAAGAGAGGAAAGGTCGTATTGTGTATGAAGGTTTAAGACCCTCTGGTGGGGCTGGTGCAACTGGACTAGATAGTTGTGACTTCCTCCTCGGTGTCACGGGACGGGCCTCTCAATGGGAAGCACTTTGAGATGCTGTAGGAAGCTCTAGAGGCATGGGGGTTGTACTCGGTTCTGAGTGAGCAGTCATTGTGGTTTGTAAGTTCTCAGGATTAGGTAGGTTTAAGGCTTGGGGCATTTGCTTTGGTCGATAGATGAGCTGAGGCTTGCTAGCCACCGCTGGCCCTGGCCTGTTAACTGTGTTCTGGGCGTCACTTGTGCAAACCTCTCTTGTTAGGGTGAGATTGCTTATAGATGAGCTTCTTAGCTGGCCATTTTTAGGCACCCAAATCCAGGGATTGCCCTCGTGGTATCCTTGTGCCCACAAGAGGTCTTTGGGAATCCAACGCGGCGTGGTTGTGTGTCTATGGCGATAGCGCCTAGACTACCTCTTGGGTCGGGACGGTTGATAATTTGGATGTTTAGGATCATACTTGGGTGGTTTACCCGGATGTGGTTTTTGCCATTTCGGCACCCATAGAAACTTGGACTCTTTGGCCTTGTGAGCGCTCTTGGTGGGCGTAGGCCTGGGGTTGAGAATTCGGCACGAGGCCGTACTTTCCGTCTGTTTAGACTCGGGCTGAAGCGTGGTCGTAGGGGTTTCTACCAGCGGCTTCATAAAAGTGGGGGAGTTAGGGCAGCCCTTGCTCAAAGTCATCATTATGCACACATTGCCGATAGTAAGATGTATGTGATTTAGGTTGTAATCCACATTACAGTTGGTTTGTTTCTTGAAAGTGCGACCTAATAGTGATACATTACGAGCATCCTTAGTGTCAGGTAACACATGGAAGAAGGCTAGTAAACTTTCAGACTTGATGGAAATGACCACCTTGCATTTCCCTAGGAGTGGGTAAGCGGTACCCCCAAATGGGGTGAGTTTAGCATTAGTGGGCTGTAGTTGTGGTTGACTAATGCGTGTCCAATGGTCATGTGTTAGGATGTTGTAGTCAGCACCTTCATCAATCAAGGCGTCGAAAGAATACACCGCTCCTGCTGCAACTCTGATCCGTAGGTATGCCGGTGCCACTGCTTCTTCGTCCTGATCTATCAGGTCAGTTACAGTAGCCATGCGGACGTTCAGTGGGGGTTCTAGCATGGGTGGCTCATGTAATGGATGTGAAGGAGGATATTACTTTTTAATGCGGCTGCCATTAAAAAATCCTATTCCCTCACCGTCAAGTGTATCCAACTCGACATTCCCGGTCCTACCGATCATGCGTACTCTGAAAGGCCCTAGCCCCCGTAACTTCATCTTCTGTTTATGTCCTTTTATCGAGTACAGCAGAACAAGGTCCCCTTATTCGAAGTCTCGCTGCATGACGTGCTTGTCAAACCACATCTTTCGTCGAGCCTTTTCACAAATCAGAGGGTGAGTGGCGAGGAGTCGGGTCTCCGTTAAGCGCTCAAGTTCTACTAAGCGGTTGGTCCAAGCCTCTCTTCCCTCCCAACGCTCCTAGACTGCTAGCCTCAAACTAGGGATGAAGAATTCTACGTGCAAAATGGCTTCACTTCTGTAAGTCAGCCTAAAGGGTGTCTGTCCTATAGCCATTTTATAAGCCGTGCGATAGGCCCACAAGGCCACCATTAGCTTGTTGTCCCAGTCACTTCTCGAAGTAGACACAACTTTTGTAAGCACATTGACTAGGATTTTGTTCGTGGATTCAGCTTGGCCATTAGCCTGAGGGTAATAGGGAGAGGACTTCCGATGAATTATTAGGAAAGTAGAGAGCAAGTGGGGAATCACTTCATTAATGAAGTGTGTGCCTTGGTCGCTTACAAGTTTGATTGGACAACCAAACTGTGAAATGACCTACTCCCACAAGAACTTTGCGGTGGTCCTAGCATCGTTCTTCCTCGTGGCTCGTGCCTCTGCCCATTTCGTTAAATAGTTGGTTCCACTATGATGTATCGAGCTTGGGAATATTGTGTTGAAGGACTGTCAAGCCCAATAAAATCGATGCCCCATTTTTCAAAGGGTTGTCAGGCTATGACAGGGGTCAACTCCATCTTGTCCTTTTGCATAGGCACTTTAGTCCTTTGGCACTCATCGTAGTGCTTTACAAATTTAGCTGCATCGCGGAATAGGGTGGGCCACCATAGCTGGGATTGTAGCACCTTTCAGGCTGTTGTGTCCCCACTTAAGTGTCCTCCAGCGATTCCTCCATGTGCTTCGTTTAATGCGTCGTGCATCTCGTGCTCACACATGCATCTGTGCAATAAACTGTCTTGTCCCAACCTATAGAGTTGGCCAGCTATCAGTTGATAGGGCTGAATTTTCAAGATAAGTCTCTTCAGCCTGGCCTTCTCAATGGGTCGCTCTGGTAGTCCATTTCCTAGCACTTGCACTATGTCATCGGTCCACTATGGCGTCAGATCCGCTCTAAACAATTCTCGTTCACTAGACAAGTTTAAAAGATGGGCGTCCGGTAAATCATCAGGCACGCCTTGTCCAGTGGCTTCTCCTGTGGGTATGCGGGACATGTGGTCAGCCATGTAGTGCTGCTTGCCTTTGCGTACAACCATAGAGAAGTCAAACTCGAGTAAAAGGAGTAACCATTTAGCTATGTGCCCCATAGTGCAAGGCTTGTTCACAAGATACAGTAGGGCTTGATGATCAACGAAGAAGACAAAGGGAGTGGCCAACAGGTAATGCCTAAATTTCTTTACCGCAAATACCATGGCCAACCCCTCCCTTTCTGTCGTGGAATAGTTCATCTCGGTTTCTGTGAGCTGCCTGCTGGCAAAACTTTTCTCCTTCAAAAAAACTACTTTTCATGGTTTTTTTCCATTTATTTGAATATAAATGACCAAATTTTCCTTCTTTTTTATTTTTGTGACTAGTATAGAATGTGGCCCATGAGCATATCAATTATTATTCCATATGAATAACATTGAATTCTTAAAACCCAACAAAATATCCATTTTCGTATTAAATTTCTCATCTCAAATTTTGTAGCTTTAATTTATTTATATAAACAACTAAAAGTAATTGAGTTTTTATGATTTTAAACATTGACACATATATCTTAAGTATTTTAAATCATTTTTCACGATAGACACAATAGATACGATATAATATGCAATAAATCAACACTTACATTAATTTTCACACACATGACACATCATATTTTGAAAAACAAGCCGTTGACACCACCATAGAGCCACTTCCAACCACCTTCATTTTTTCTCACTCCATTCCTTACATCTTGCCATCATCCAATACCCATTCCCTTTCATCCTCTCAACCCATATGAACAGCAATTATGGCAAGGGAGAAAAAGGAGAGAGAAAGAGTAGATTTGGATCTCTTCAAAGAATGCATCATTTTCTTGATTTTTGAAGCAATAAAGGGCAAAGAATCGCTGCATCTCATGTGCAAGGCTGCTCCTCTTAATTTGATCGGTTACAAAAATCTATTTTTTACCATGAGAGGGTGTGCCCAAAAAAAGGTGCCCTCCCCTCTTATATTTGATTTCTTGATTCCAAATCCCCTAACCATTGTCACTATTGACAAGTGGTTTACTTAAAATCAATAGTTCAAATAAACTCAAATTCAAGATTTTATTGGACAAGTGGCTTCTTGGCTTGGTAGCTATTACCTTGGCCTCCACCATTTTGCTTTTGGTTTCTAGATCGACTGGCTACTTTATAATTCCAAACGTTGTGGTCATTAAATGGGGGATTAAATAGGATTTGATCAACAAACGGACACTTATGTTAAATTTCCAATGTCAAAATCCACCTACCAAAACTCTAGCTCCTCGATTTGTGATCGGGATATTTTTCACCAAATTTCCACTTTTACAACCAAACCACTTTTGTACTTTAAATTCCATCTTAAAATTATCTCTCATTAATGACCACGAGATAGGGTGACTCAACCCATCGAATCCATGAATTGATCTATAGATACACAAAATGTAAAAAACATCAAGTTGCTTCAAGTAAAATTAGCTCTCATTAATGCCCACAAGATAGGGTGACTCGCCCCATTGAATCCATGAATTGATCTGTAGATACACAAAATGTAAAGAACATCAAGTTGCTTCAAGTGAAATATATATCATGACATAATATAGCTCTCACCCTACCCCTTGAAAAAATCAATGCATAAATTCCATGAGGGATAGGCCTGTTGAGATATCGAGCTCCACTCGTGATACGCCAGGGTGACCGTTGTGTATTTATGTCACCGACTTGTCAGTTGCAGATGCGGTTGGTATACCGCCCATGAATAATAGCTACATGATAGCTATCCTTATCTACTCTAGTTCGTGGCTCAGTTAGTATGCCACCTTAGTTAGTTGAGTTTGGTTTGAGACCCATATATAGGGTTCTTCTAATTCTTTGTACTTGAGTTCTTTTGGCTTACACAACTAAGAAGAGGAAAACTGTTTTCAGCCTCCACCCTTGTGTGTCTTCCCCCATTGTGCAAGCAAGAAAGCTTCAAGCGAGACTCCTTCCTTCTCTCCCACAATCTTGACATGGTATCAGAGCCTTGTTCGTGGTAAGGAGCTCAAGAAAGCAAGCCAAGCTCGCGGTGGTCTGGTAAGAGGAGCAGTGTTGCTTTCATTTCCTGTTTTGGGAGCAGATCTCTGCAGGTAGCACAACCGAAAATTGCAGGAGTGCATTGACTCAGGTTGAGACGCCCTTCGCGGTGAAGCAAGAGGGCAGTATATGCTGCGGGCGAGGGCTTTAGCCCTCGGCGACCTTGTTTTTTTGATTTGAGGCCATTTCGGGGCCTGTTTTGCAGACGGAAGTTTTCTGCACGCACTCAAGAAAAGGCTCAGTTTTATGCTGTGCGACCACTGTTCTACAGGTCGGTGAAAAGTTACTGTAGAAATTGCATCGTATGCTTGTGCGCAGAGACATTGGGAGTTTCAGAATCATCCTTGGTTCCTGTTTATGCAAAATCGTCACTAGGAAGTGACTGTGTGGTCAAATACCACTTTCGCCAGTTTTGCAGATTTGCCCTTGTGAGGGTGAAGCTGTGGTTTTTGCAGTGACAGAATTTTTTGCAGTCTTCTGTAATGGCATCTGATTCTCTTTCACAGATTGTCACTGAAAAGCTTGACAAGAACAACTTCCAAGCATGGAAGTTTAGAATGACGAATTTCCTTATGGGAAAAGGATATTGGGAATTTGTTGCAGGAAATGAAGAAGAACCAGTTCTTCCTGATGTTCCCAATCAACAGCAAATGCAGGCATTTAAAACATGGCATGAGAGAGCCAGGAAAGTTATGTATTGGCTGTCTATCAGCATTTCAGACTCTATGATTGTGCATATTCAGGATGCAAGTACGCCAAAGGAGGCATGGGATACTTTGTCAAAAATGTATAGCACAAATATGCAAGCCAGGAAAATGCAGCTCAAGCAAGAGTTGCACAATGTGCAAAGAGAAAATATGAGCATCAACGACTACCACATGAAGGTGAAGAAGATTGCAGATGCACTTGCTTCCATTGGGTCGCCAGTGGAAGATGATGATTTAGTTTCCGTGACCTTGAATGGTCTAGGAAAGGATTATGCACAGTTTCGGACATCCATTTCAGTTCGTGAAAGATTTCCTGATTTTGAGGAGTTGATTGCTCTTCTAATTTCTGAGGAGCAGAGAAATGGTGGTGCATCTTCTTCAGGAGGAACTTCAAAAGAAGCTGTCTTCTACTCAAATGCTGGAAGAGGTAGAGGCAGAGGTAGAGGAGGCCGATTTGGAGGCCATGGTAGAAATCAGAATATGCAGCAAACTCAAGAAAACCAGTCCTATGGAGGAGGACGTGGTAACTCTAGAGGCAGGGGGAGCCAAAGAGGTCGTGGTGGATGGCAAAGAGGTCAAAATGCAAACAGTAATGTTGAATGCTACTATTGTGGTAAAATGGGTCATATGGCTAAAGACTGCTATAAAAAGCAGAATGACATCATGAATGGAAAACTGCAACAAGGGAATTATGCATCTTCTAACAGACAGGGTGATGACAGAAATGAGCATTTGTTCATGGTGCAGCACATGAACAATTCTGTGACAAGTGCAGAAGAAAGCAATGATGTATGGTATGTTGACTCAGGTGCATCAAACCACATGACAGGTCATGCAGAATGGATGGAGGATGCAAGGAAAATGGAAAAACCAGGATTTGTGGAGACTGGTGATGATACTGCACATCCTATTGTGCAGATTGGAAAAATTCCTTTGTCTATGCAGGGTGGGAAAAAGAAATACCTGTCCGATGTATTTCATGTCCCGAATATCACCAAGAATCTGGTTTCAGTTGGTCAAATGGTTGAACAGGGCTTGCAGGTCAGATTTAATCCTCATGGATGCTTTGTTGAGGATATGAAAAATAAAGGTCGCTTGATAGCAAAAGGAAAGAAGAAGGGCAGAATGTTTACATTGGATGCAGACATGTCTGAATTGAGTGCAGCAATGTTTGCACATGGGACCGGTGTAGTTGCAGATATTGATATCTGGCATAAACGCATTGGTCATGTTAATGTACAGCGACTTAAATCAATGCAGGCCCAAAATATTGTTGCAGGATTGCCCAAATTCAAGGTTGCAGAAATGCATAAGGTATGTGAAGCCTGTCAGTTTGGAAAACAGGCAAGGAAACCATTTCCTAGACATGTTCAAGAGAGTGAGAAGCCATTGGAATTAATTCACTCTGATGTGTGGACAACTAAAGCTGCATCTCTTGGAGGCTGTCATTATTTTGTCAGTTTTATTGATGACTATAGCAGAAAAGTTTGGGTGTATTTTATGAAAAAGAAAAGTGAAGTTTTTGGGCATTTCAAAACTCTTAAAGCTATGGTTGAAAAAGAAACAGGCTTGCAGATAAAATGCCTAAGGTCAGATGGAGGGGGAGAGTACCTCTCAAATGAGTTTGCAAAGTTCCTGCAGGAGCATGGCATAAAGCAGCAATATTCATGCAGTCATACCCCACAGCAAAATGGAATTGCAGAAAGAAAAAACAGACATATTGGAGAGGTGTCTCGTGCCATGCTCAATGAAAAAGACCTGCCAGATTTTTATTGGGCTGAAGCAGTTGCTACAGCAGTCTACATAATGAACAGGACTCCCACTGCAGCAATACATGGAATGACTCCAGAGGAGAGGTATACTGGTAGAAAACCAGATATTTCTCATTTGAAAATTTTTGGTTGCATTGCCTATGTACATGTGCCAGATGAGCTGAGATCCAAGTTGGATCCAAAAGCTGAGAAGTGCATCTTTATTGGTTACTCTCTGCAGCAAAAAGGGTATAGATGCTATAACCCTTCTACTCGTAAGTTTACAGTGAGCAGAGATGTTGTTTTTGATGAGATGAGTAGCTGGTATAAACCAGTAAATGTGATTGATGATGAAGATGCACAAAATGGTAATGCTACACAGAATTCACAGCAGCAGTCACAAAATATTAGTGGACCTGGAGCGTCCTCTAGCAGTGGTTCACATTCTTCGCCATGGACAGGCAGATTGAGATCAGGAGAATCTTCTCAAAGCAATGCAGATAGTGGTATGCAGGTATCACGAAAAGGAAAAGAGAAGGTTGATCAGCCCATGTTTGATATGAATGCAGGTCACTCTTATGTGGATGGTGAATCCAGTGGCTCAGAACAGAGCATTGATGATGAGTTGGGTATTCCTTCTATTGTTACACCTGGAGTAAGGAAGACCAGGGATGTTTTGAGAGCACCTGGGAGTGAACCTACTTTGCGCAGGTCTACAAGAGCTAGGTATCCTGTGGATAGGCTGAAATATGATGGATTTACAGCCATTCACTATGCATATATGGTCAAAGTGATACAGGAACCAGAACCCACATCTTTTGAGCAAGCCATGGGAAAAGAAAAATGGGAGAAAGCCATGGATGAAGAAATGGATGCCTTGGAAGCAAATGCTACATGGGAGTTAGTACCTTTGCCTAAAGGTAAGAATGCAATTGGCTGTAAGTGGGTTTATAAGGTGAAGCATAATGCAGATGGTTCTGTGAACAGATACAAGGCAAGATTAGTAGTCAAGGGGTATGCACAAACATATGGCATTGACTATGAAGAAACATTTAGTCCGGTTGCAAGGATGGCAACCGTAAGAGCAGTCATTGCTATGGCTGCATCAAAGGGATGGTCTTTACATCAGATGGATGTAAAGAATGCCTTCTTGCATGGTGATTTGCAAGAAGAGGTCTATATGGAGCAGCCACCAGGTTATGTGCATGCTGTTCATCCTGAGTTTGTTTGCAGGTTGAAGAAAGCCTTGTATGGCTTGAAGCAAGCACCTAGAGCATGGTCTGACAAGATAGGACAGTATCTTGTCACTATTGGCTTTCAGATTTCCAAGGCAGATTTCTCACTTTATGTGAGAAAAATAGAGAAAGGTATTATGCTGCTTGTCATTTATGTTGATGATTTGATTATGACAGGTGACAGTGATGAAGATATCCTTCATGTGAAAATGCTATTGAAGCAGAAGTTTGAGATGAAGGATTTGGGAGAGCTGCGTTATTTCTTGGGCATTGAGGTGATTAGATCACCAAGTGGGATACAGCTCTTGCAGAGGCAGTATGGATTGGACATGCTGTCCAAATATGGGATGACAGGCTGTAAGCCTATTTCAGTTCCTTTGGAGCAAAATGTGAAGCTGAGCACAGATGCAGGTGAGCTTCTAGAAGACCCTACTATGTATAGACGCATAGTAGGAAGTTTGATTTATATGACTATTACCAGGCCAGATTTGAGCTATGCTGTTGGATTGGTAAGTCAGTTTATGCAGGCTCCAAGGAAACCACATTTGGATGCGGCTAGACGCATACTTAGGTATGTGAAGTCCACATTGCAGTATGGACTATTTTATGAGACTGGGGTTCAGATACAGTTGCATGGATACACTGATGCTGATTGGGCTGGTAGTATTTCTGATAGACGATCTACCAGTGGATATGTATTCTCTTTTGGGAGTGCTGCAGTCACTTGGAGCAGCAAGAAACAGCCTACAGTTGCCTTGTCGAGCACAGAGGCTGAGTACAGGGGTGCAGCAATGGCTGCATGTGAGGTAGCTTGGTTGCATAAGCTACTTTATGATATGCATCAGTCTACAGATGGGCCAGTTGTCATTTATTGTGACAACATGAGTAGTATACACTTGGCAAATAACCCAGTCTATCATGCTAGAACAAAGCACATTGAGGTACATTATCACTATGTGCGAGAGAGGGTTTTACTAGGTCTTATTGATCTAGTTTATGTCAGCACAGAGGATCAGGTAGCTGACATATTCACGAAGGCATTGGGCGCAGAGAAGCTGCGCAAGTTCAGAGACCTGCTTGGTGTGCAGGAATTGGGATTGAGCTCGAGGGGGAGTGTTGAGATATCGAGCTCCACTCATGATACGCCAGGGTGACCGTTGTGTATTTATGTCACCGACTTGTCAGTTGCAGATGCGGTTGGTATACCGCCCATGAATAATAGCTACATGATAGCTATCCTTATCTACTCTAGTTCGTGGCTCAGTTAGTATGCCACCTTAGTTAGTTGAGTTTGGTTTGAGACCCATATATAGGGTTCTTCTAATTCTTTGTACTTGAGTTCTTTTGGCTTACACAACTAAGAAGAGGAAAACTGTTTTCAGCCTCCACCCTTGTGTGTCTTCCCCCATTGTGCAAGCAAGAAAGCTTCAAGCGAGACTCCTTCCTTCTCTCCCACAATCTTGACAAGGCCAAGCATAGTTTGACAAAAAAATCAAGAGCTAGGTGCAAACCAACTACTCCAACATAGATGGGTTAAAAGAGCTATCAAAGGAGTCATCCTGTGGTAATCTGACCTACCTATCTAACCTTGAATAACTAAACTAAGAACTCATATTAAGCGAGTACTCTTATAGCTTATCTCATTTTTTTCATTTATCTCAGTCTTGAATCTTTATCATTTGGATGTGTATAAAAAAGAGGGATGAATGTGACCCAAAGAGAGTAAGGCACCAGTCTTAGTATCCAAGAACCCATCAAGTATTCACGAGGTGACACGATTTTTCTTTTTATTCCCACTCATTTAATTTTTTCTCCAACCATCCTTATTTCCTTTTCGACAAAATGCCACCCCTAGGAAAACTCATCCCCAGGAACCTACGAGACCTTCGTGAGGCAATGAACATTAGCTCTTTGAAATTTTTCATTCTATTCTCTTTATCTTCTTATTTCAGGGTTTAGAACCCATTTTTACACATCTTTGTATTATAGGTAATTCAGACATATTTATTCTTTTTTCTTTTATTTTTGTCAAACTTTCCTAGCTACCTCACAACTAATAGGGACTTCTAGTACCAGCTTCCAAATCCCCAAAATAAATGGCACGGGGACTTCTATTATCAAGAAGGTGGTCAATCGCTAGTTGGCTCACAACCCATGCTAACCACCATCAGTGGTGGGAAAAATAGGCCATGTTAGTAAAGTAGTCCTCATAGTAGCCGTGGGCTAATATCAAGAGGAAATTGTAAAATCTCTCAGGACCATAGTTGAGAAAGATATTTTTAACAAGAGTATAATTAGCCAAGAAATCTAAAAAGTGATTTCACTAATGGAGAATCAGCTAGTCATCACTTCCTCAAAGATCTCAAGAATATCCAAAGCTACAAGATGGTCCTTAGAATGGGATCTCTCACACTATATTCAATTGGATGATCACTTACTATGAGTCGCCTTTCACTAGTAACTAGTGAATATCACCATGTGTGGCTAAATTTAGCCCCATAAGCAAAGCCTTGTATTTTGCTATGTTATTAGTAAAAGTAGTTCCTAAATACACTCTCATTTTCAAAACCACTCAATGATGAGGGGACTTTTATGACAACCCCTATACTCACATGATAAGAAAGTCCTCTAGAAGCTCCATCAAAATATAATGTATAAACCAAGGCTTCATTGATGTAACCTGCTATAACGATTAGCCTACACATACTTACGATAGTCAAATTATAGCCTAGAGAGGGGGTGTAAGATAGGTATAATCCGTCATTCCTTACTCCACCAAATCACTTTGCCTTGGTGATAGCATTGCTCCAAATATGGATGCTCAAGATAAGGGATGACTTTCTCCATCCAATAGTCTTGGTACACTCTACAAGTTTAAGCTAAATCTTGAAGAACCTGCAATGACACCAAGTATGATGTCAATCCATGTACATAATAGGGCTTCACTTTATTAAAGTTTACTTTAGTTTTGAACTCTATCCCTTACAAATATGCTAAAAGGGTCGTAGAGCCATTCTTTCTTATACAAACAATCTTATAAGGGCCATCCCACTTGGGTTCTAAGTTTCTTGGAAATAGCTCACGATGGGCATCATAATATAGGACCAGTTCACCCTTGATAAATTTATGCTTTGTAGCACAAAGATCATGAAGCACTTTCATTTTCTTCTTTCCTACTTCCTGATGTAACAAGGGTTGTAATCTAATCTCATCAAGATGTGCAAGGGAAGTGAACCTTTCTTGTAACACATCCTCTTCACCCAAGGAATGGTTTAAAGTGAACCTTACTGTTAGCAACTCAACCTACAAAGGTAAAATACACTATTTTCCATATACTAATTCAAAAGGGTGTGGCTTGTAGCTCTTTTAAATGTTGTATTATAAGCTCAAATATTTGCATGTAACTTTTTATTCCAATCATGCTTATCTTTGGATATCATCCTAGATAAAATTTCCACAAGCTACTTATTGATACTCTCTACTTACCCATTTGCTTGGGGCTTATAAGGTGTGGTATTATTGTATTTAATCTTTAGAGCTTCCATCAAAGCCTCAATTGCTTTATTTAGAAACTACATTCCACAATCAGATGCAAGCTCCTTAGGTGGACAAAAAGGACAAAAAATTTGCTTCAAAATGAAACTAGTCGTCTCCTTGGCGTTATCCTTCATTGTAGCACAAGCTTTAGACCACTTTGTAAAATAGTTTGTCACCACAATAATATAATGATTTTGTATAGTAGAAGAAATATGCACATGTCCAACAAAGTTAATGTCCCACTTCTCAAAGGGCAAGGTCACCAAAATGGAGTTTAGTAGCCTCTTACAATTTTCCCTAGCATCATGTCTCTAACAAATATCACAACACTTAACATATGCAAAAGCATTCTAGAAAATTGTTGGCCACCAACAATAGCCAACAAGGTAAAGATTTTTGGGAAATATGCCATCCAGTAGCAAATGACCTCCACATGCTAAATCATGGCATTCCTCTAGAATAAATGGCACCTCATTAGGCACTACACAATGATGATATACCTCATCCATTCCCTTTCTTTATAAGATACCAATGATAATGAAAAAGCTAAGTGCTTGTTGCTAAATCCTCCTCTTCTCACATTTAGAAAGAGTTTCTACCAAGTTTCTACTAGATAGATAATGCGTAATAGATGCATACCATGATGGGATTGAGGCTATATCAGTCTTGAATTTATCCTCACAGCTGTCTCACTAATATCATCCCACTCTTCCTTAGGCTCACCAAGATCTACTAAACATTCAAAAACTCCCTACAATTTTGGTGGCTTACTTTCAATCTTATAGTGAAACTCTTGTAAAGAGATAAACCACTTGGCTAGGTGATCAGGGGGTTAAATCTTGTTCAATAATCAGCATAGACCCTTAACCTTGGTGAAAAAAACCACCTTCTCATAAAGAATGTAATGTCTAACCTTCTTGAAGAAAAACACCATAGCCAAATACACTTTTTCTAAATAACTATAACAAAGCTCTAAAATGCATAATTTTTTACTTGCAAAAGTGATTGGATGATAAAATTGTGCCTCCCAAATTTAGGATAGGCAACAACTGATATTATGCCTTATTGCAGTCATAAATATATAGAAAAACTCACCCCCTTTTGGAGCTTTTAACATTGGAGTTTTTGACAATCTCATTTACATCCTCAAACACCACTGCACATGATTTAGTGCATTCAAAAACATGGTTATGTCCTAGGAGATTCATCAAAGGTAATGAGTGCTCAACCAATGCATGAATGAATCGATGATAAAAGTCCACAGACGAAAAAAATCTCTGAACGTCCCTAGGGTTAGTGGGTAGGCTCATGGCCACAATCACTGCTACTTTCTTAGAATCAACAGCAATGCCAGTTGCACTCACAACATGACCCAACAATAATCTGTAAGGAACCCCGAATACACACTTTCAAGAATTTTATGCTATAAATTACTCATGATAACCCTCAAAGCACTTACATAGAATGATGAGTTGTCTATCACAAGTTGTGATAGCTACCCCCAAATCATCTATAAAAACCTTAAGTTCCTCAAGATAGATATTGGCAAACATACATACCTCTTGAGCTCATAAGCAAACCCATAAGCAATGCCTCTGAGGAGTCTCCTTATGCTCCCCACATCTAGTGCAAGGAATATACCATAGCCAAGACATATACCAAACTACTAAAGTCCTGTGTGCTAGTAACACAAAAAGACATTTCTCAAAATGGGAATCCTTTTTGCAAAAAATATAAATATGTAGACTTTTTCAAATGATATTATGGGGTTTCTCAAGATGGGACCTAAATATGTTCCTTTTAGAATCAAGATACTTGCATGAGGAGTTAGACATGAGCATTTTTTTCTTTGCAAAATTATCCTTGGTAGCTATTGAGGGACTCTATGGCAATCCTAATGTTAATATCAAAGTACACATTAAAGAACTTCTCTTTATGAAGGCTTGTGATTTTGATGGTTCTAGAATTATATCTCTTAATTATGTAGGTTGGCAAACCTTGTAGCTATTCTTTGCCAGGATCTAGGAGCATTGCATAGACAAAAAGCTATGTCATGGTATGAAAAGTACCAAAGACTATAATGACCATCATTTTCAAATTATTCTCCTCGGTTTGGCCATTTGATTATATCTTACAAAGAAATCCATGAAGGAGTACATTTATCGCCTTGCCAACTAATCTAAAATTTGTTTCATAAAGGGCATATGAAAAATCTATGCATATGTGGATTGGATTGTTCCTTTTCTTCTTTATCACAAATTGGTGAGTATCATTCAATGTGTTCAACATGAAAGATTACACTTTCCTTTCTTAAAAAAAGAGGCTCTCTCAGCTCAAAGGGCATTCGTCTAACCTTCTGCTTACTAGCTTACTACCTTCCCTAAATGGGATCATGTGCATAAAAATAGTAGGGGGAGCTCCCTTCAATTCATCATAGCTCCATGCAAATATATTCCAAAACTTCTATAGGAGAAATACATAGTTTGCATGCTCATCATCAGATAATATAGTACCAAGTGTGATGGGATGGGGATCATCAGGAGTCCCAAGTTTCCACTCTATTACATCGGCATTGGGTATTCAACATTTTATCCCTATCAATTCATTCAAATACACTTGATAGACTACCTTCCATTGTGGAGCCCTCATTAAACTCATTGGAGCTCAAAGTTCCAGTAGAGATACCCTCAAGTGCCTCCCATTGTGTAGTGGGAGGTAGTGCCCTATCATTCAATGGGCATTCAAGGTAAACATCCCAAATCGTTCTCCTCAACCCACACCTAAAAATCAATCAGCTAGCTACTAGGATGTCTACCAAACAATCAGAGTGTAATATCACAGCCATCTTAGAGAAGAACTAATATCTTAGTCTCCCAGTAAATCAAAAAAGACAAAAATCAAAAACACAGTCAATATGTGCTAGTATTACATATACTCAAGATACTATTCCTTTCCATTGTCTTAAATTATCCTCAGCCATTTTTGGGATAGTTGTAACATCTTTCTGAATGGCCAAAACAAGCCTCTCTAACTAGTAGATCTTTACCATGGGGAGATCAGCCATAACTATATGTATATATCACATGGGTGCAACATAAGGGATTTCAAAATTACCATATTTGCACATTTTTTATATACAAAAGGGTCCCATATAAAGGGGTTACTTATAGATTGAATAGAAAAGGGTTATATTTTATTTAGTGAAAAATTCACAGATAAGAATATTTATAAATAGGCCTTAAACGCATGTGATATAGAGAGGGTGTACATATAGTGAATTCCCTAGGATCCATATTCATGATGTTTACAAATGATACCAAAACACTTTCTATGAAGATGCCATCAATATATGCCTACATCATAGGGTAGTGTTTCTCCACATGTTTACACCATTTGCTACTGCCCACTTGATTGACACTAGCAAGTTCTATAACATAACTTGTTCATAGGATTTTCTTGAGCTCCTTGTGACCATTAGGTGACAATCATATTAGTTGTAGCAAATTCTTGTTCTAGCTTGACTTCACATAGAGCATTTGCTAGGTCAAACTCACAAAAGTTTACAATTGCCTTTTTTTCTTGCCACACCATCCTCTCTTTTGGCTTTCTGATAGCCTTAACAACTTCCTTTTCTTTTGACTTACACTTGCTCCTAACCCCTAGCTCCTATAAGGCACCTTTAGATTTAAGAGAAATTGCATGGGTATTGTTATTTGCAACCTTCGTCAACCATTATAAGCTTAGGGTTATATTTGCTTCTACTTGGGTCATCATTTTAAACCTCTTTTATTTTTTTGCCCCTAATGACCACTCTTACATTGTTAGAGAATGTGTTCCCATCAATTGGAAGAACCTCTATCAAACTAATCCACTAGGCACTTCCTCTAGGGTGGATTTTTCCCTTTGCAAGATTTTCTTAGGGCCCTCTCCTCAAGAATTTGCATCATTTAAATTTTGATTCATTGGTTTAGCTACCTTGTTCAAATCTGGCAAACCCACATCAAACTCATCCTTATGAAGAAGGGCCTCTGGGCCATTAAAACTGGAAAAGAAAAGAAGCCTCATGATGTGAACCTGGTAGTCACTTGGCAAAAGAATGATGATGAGGCTTAGGCCATTATCAAACTGGAGCTAAATGACAGCTGTATCCACCATCTGGATAAGTGTGATACTTCATAGGATACATGGAAGAGACTTGACACTTTGTTTGGTACACAGTCTAAGTCATCAAAGTATGGTCTCTTGATTGAGTTTGTCAGGCTCGAAATGAAGTCCAACACATCATTTTCCACACATCTAGATTATATGGAAGGACTTCTAACCCAGCTTGCAGGAATCAACATTAAAATGGAAGATGATGTTTGCATTGGTGTTCTACTTAAAAGTTTGCCTCCTAAATATAATAATGTATCAACAACTCTAATCAATATGCCAAACCCTGAGCTTGTTTTGATATCCAGGCATCACTGCTAGAGGAGGAAAAGAAGCTAAAAACTAAGGAAGAACCAAGCACCTCTAGAGATGAACCAGCATTATATATTGGCAATAGGTACAAAGGCAAGAAGGACTAGCTTTTCTGCAAAAGGATCCGACACACCGAGAAGTTTTGCCATGCCAGAAAGAGGTCCCAAAAGGCCTATCTAGTTGTTGTTAAAGAATAAGAAGAAAATGGAGCAAAAGAAGAAGTAGAACACAAGCAAAAGGACAAACCTCATCAGTCCTTCTATTCCAATAGACTCTTTTAGCCTTCTATTACCTAGCCCAAATGCTTTTGACATGAACTTGTAAACTCCTCATATAGCCTTGTACTACATCCTATGTACACTTTGTGAGGCCTGTATTACAGCCTCTAGATGACCATCATGTTTATGGTACCACACTTAGCCTTTTCTGTGAGACAGGCTCTGGTGTTTTTCCATGTTTATGGTGTGCCCACACTTTGCAGGTGTTGCTTTCACTAAAGCCTCTATATGCTTTGTACTTCTGGTTGTGATTGAGGAGGGGTGTTGAGATGTTTGCAATCACACCTACTTCAATCTCTTTGTAAGGATTAGTGGGGACTCAGGACTAGAATCCCATTTGCACAGTAGAAGAAGTGCTACCATCCAGTTTCCTATAAAGCATTGTACTTGCTCTCTTTTCTAATGCAATGTCATAGTACTTTCGTCCTTGAGAAAAGTCTTTGTGTCATTGTCAATCAATACACAAGATTGTGTTTATGAGTCCAAGCTTATATCTTGGAACCTAATTCACTTGTGTAACAATCAGTCATGGCAGTGTCTTCATGGACTCACTCTTTCTCTTCCAACCTCCATAGCTTCCACATCTGGCATGCTCTAGATCCCGCACATTTCCACAATATTCTCTAATGGTCCTATAACTAAGGGTTGTTTCTTTTATATCCAAGATTCTATTAGGTTGAAGTTTTGGTAAACCTTGGCTCGGCATTACAACTTGTTGATCATCAAGAATATGATCAAGATTAGGTACATAGGGCTTCAAGAGACTTACATGGAATACATCATGAACTTTTAGGGTTTTAGAAAGTTGCAGCTTATAAGCATTAGGTCCAAGAGCCTTTATGACTTTGTAAGGTCCACAATATCTTGGGCTTAGCTTCTTGAAGGATAAAGAACTCTTCATTGGGCGTACATGGATAAAAAACTGTTAGATATGATCAATGCTCCACCCTCATTAGGTGCTACCAATGATCCATGGTGCTCAAAGTTGTAAGGCCCCCATTATGAGGAGAAGCCAAATGTGAGCCCGGACATTGGTTGAGTCCTGACTTGTATATCAGATGAGGTCTATGTGACCGGATGGCAAAAAGGTGACTGTTGTGGGTCTAATCTTTGGGTTAGACGGAGTGGTTAAGCTGGTAGCAACTCGAGGCACATTGCATTGAGTTGCGTGGTAAGGGAGTTAAAAGGGGCCCCTATTGTGGGGTCCGGGGGCCGCGGAAGCGGCCCCTGGCTGGGGGGTCCCAGGGGGGCCAGCGGCCCCCCTGGCGGGGGTCCGGGGGCAGCGCCCCCGGCCCGATGGTAAAGGGAATATTCCCTGGAATATTCCCTGGCCGACTAGTGGAGGCTCATATGGTAGGTCGGTCAATAGGCCGACCTAACGACCTTCGCAGGCTATAAAAGCTAAACCCCTTCGCAGCCATCTTACACTCATCTTTCACCCAGTCAGAGTTGTTGTTCCAGCTAGCCTTAAGCTCTTCACCTATCTTCTGTCTAGATCGCCATCTAAGCTTCACACAGTGGAAGCGCACGGGTGGACAGAGCCATCTTTGTATCAGTTGTTTGGAGTTAAAGAATTTTACTGATTCTCCTCTTATCTGTTGTGTACTCTCTATCTCTTTCTCAGATTCTGTTCGCTGCGCCGTGTAATATTTTACATGGTATCAGAGCCCAAGGGGCTCTAGAGATCGGAGAGAGTGCAAGAGGCAAAGGCTTCAACAGCAAAGAGAAACGATGTCGACTCCGGGAAGCAGTTCTGGCGCATCAGGAAGCGGTGCAGGAGGTGGTGCTGCTGTACCGGCTATTCAAACACTGAGGATTCGTCCACCAACCTTCAGCGAAGGCAAGTTAGATGGTACAAACTACACCTTGTGGAAGTTCAAAATTACTACTATCCTTGATTCTTATGAGCTTCTGGAGACTGTGCTGGGGACTGACGCAGAACCACAGCCTACCCCCGACCCATCAAATCCTAGTGTGATGATTCCTCCGAATGCAGATCTTCTACGAGCTTGGAAACGAAGGAATGCAGATGCATTGTGTGCCTTAGTTACAAGCTGTTCTGACAGTGTTTTGACTCTGATTCAGCATACAACCAAAGCGTCAGAGGCTTGGAATGTACTAAGGAGTCAGTATGAAACACGAAACCAAACAAGGATTCAAAACTTGGAGAATCAACTAGCAGCGGAGAAGTTTGCTGAAGGAGAGACGGTTGAAGCATTCATCACTCGGATTAAGAATCTGCGCGACCAGATGGCTGGCGCTGGGATACAAAAGACTAGCGAAGAGCTAGCTCGGAGGTGTCTTCGGATTTGTCCACAAAAGTTTGATGGACTAGTAACTGCCCTTAATACTCAGGTGAGACCTCAAGCTTTGACTTTTGAGGAGTTTTGTGCATTATTAATGGAGGAGGAGTTGAGGCTGAAAGCCCGAGAAGGAAGCAACAATGGAGATGCTGCATTCTCTGCCAATGCAAAAGGCAAAGGTGTTTCCTCCACCAAAAATGATGGTGACAAAAAGAAGAAGGGCGGCAAGAAGAAGTTTCAAGGAGAGTGCTTCTACTGTAAGAAGAAAGGACATGCAATTGCAGATTGTCGTGTCAAGAAGGCAGATGAAAAGAATGGTACCCTTAAAAGTAAAGGGAAAGAGACAGCCAATACGGCTGAAGCAGAGTTGGAATTATTCATGGCGACCATTGAGGAAGTGTGCTCCTCGGCGCAAGAAGAATCTACCACTGACTCTTGGGTGTTGGATAGTGGGGCCTCCCGTCACATGACCAACAAGAAAGGTCTATACAGTTCTATGCAGCCTCTACAAGAATCCATCACTGTGACGGTTGGAAATGATGCTAAATGCCCTGCTGCGGGCACAGGTACTATTTCTTTTGTTGCTGCAAATGGTGAAGTCAAAAAGCTTTCAAATGTGTTGTATGTTCCCGAAATCAGAAGAAATCTCTTATCAGTTGCTGCCATAACTGATCTTGGTCATGAAGTGAGGTTCAAGAAGACAGGTGCAGAAATTATTGATAGTGCTGGCACAATTGTTGGCAAAGGAGAAAGGAGGAACAACCTGTATGAGCTAAGTGCTCTTACAGCCACCGCTGGAGTGGGCACAAGTAAGCTTTGGCATGAAAGGTTTGGACACATCGGATTTGCAGTATTGAAGGAGATGCAAAAGCAAGGTATGGTTGCTCACCTACCTACAATAGCTGAATTGAAGGAACCATGTGAAGCTTGTATGATGGGCAAGCAACAGAGAAAGGCATTTCCACAAGAAAGCAAGAATAGAGCACATGCTCCTCTAGAGTTGGTGCATGCTGACTTGTGTGGTAAGATGCCTACACAGGCCTTGGGGGGATCTTCTTATTTTATGTTGATTGTCGATGACTACAGTAGGAAGATGTGGGTGTACTTCCTTCGTGATAAGGCTCAAGCTTTTGGTAAGTTTAAAGAATGGCTAATACTTGTTGAGAATGAAACAGGGAAAAGTGTGAAGAAATTTAGAACAGATGGTGGTGGTGAGTTCAACTCAAAGGAGTTTGAAGGCTTTTGCAAGAGCAAAGGGATCAAGCGTCAATTGACGACGCCTCACACACCTCAGCAGAATGGTGTTGTGGAACGCAGGAATCGTACCATTGTGGAGATGGCAAGATGCATGCTAAAGGGCAAGGGATTGCCTAACCATTTTTGGGCTGAAGCTGTTAATACTGCAGTCTACATTCTAAATCGGAGCTACACAAAGGCTCTCAAGGGAAAAACACCTCATGAGGCTTACACTGGTAAGAAACCATCTGTTTCACATTTCAGAATTTTTGGATGTGAATGTTATGCACATGTTCCAGATGAGAAGAGAAACAAGTTACAACCAAAAAGCAGAAAATGTATCTTCTTGGGTTATAGTGATGAGCAGAAGGCTTACAAGTTATATGACCAAGAGGCAAAGAAGATCATCGCGAGCCGTGATGTGGTGTTCAAGGAGGAGCCGCATACAGTGGAGGAGGAGAAGGCAAGGTCTTCCACTTTATCATCAAGCGAAGAAGTAGTCCACTATGAACCTGTCCCGAGAGCTATCCCTATCCTTAAGGAGGAGGAAGCATCATCTTCAGATGATGAGGAAAAAGTTCACCAACCTGACATCACCCCACCGGAAAAGCCATTGCCGCGCTGGGTGAAGCAGCTCTATGACCACAATAATCCTATGCCTGCATCTGTTGAGGAGAAGGCAGACGGACCAAGGAGGTCTCAGAGAATAGAGGAGCAAAGGAGGGCTTCTGCTCACATAGTCAACATGGCCTTGATGGTTGAGATTATGAGAGAAGTAAAGGAGCCAACTGACTTAGAAGAAGCACTTGCAGATCCATCATGGAAGGCTGCTATGCAGGCGGAGTATGACAGCATAATGAAGAATGACACTTGGGAGCTAGTGGATCGGCCAGCAAAGCGGAAGATTATTGGCACCAAGTGGATCTGGAAGGTAAAGTACAAGGCTGATGGTACCTTAGAAAAGTACAAAGCTAGACTGGTTGCCCAAGGATTTTCACAAGTTGAAGGGTTTGATTTTCAAGAGTCATTTGCCCCAACTGCCAGAATGACCACTATTCGCACGGTACTTGCAGTGGCTGCCCACAAGAAGTGGCCAGTGTACCAAATGGATGTTAAGTCAGCGTTCTTAAATGGTGACCTCAAGGAGGAGGTGTACGTGGCTCAGCCACCAGGGTTTGAGGCCCCCCATTCTGAGAACAAAGTGTGTAAACTGAAGAAGGCATTGTATGGGCTGAAACAAGCCCCCAGAGCATGGTACCAACGGATAGATAGGTTCTTTTTAAACCTAAACTTCAAAAGATGTGCCTCAGATGCTAACTTGTATGTTTACAGGGATGGTAAAAAGTCTGCAGTGATTGTCCTATATGTGGACGACCTTCTTATTACAGGTGACTATGAAGATATGATCAACCAAACTCGAAAGGCTTTGAGTTTTGAGTTTGAAATGACAGACTTGGGCTTGCTGCACTATTGTTTGGGGATTGAAGTCTGGCAAGAGCCAGGAAAGATCTTCATCTCTCAGAAGAAGTATGCATGGGAGATCTTGAAGGCATTTGGCATGACCGAGTGCAAGGAGATAGCTACACCTATGGAGGTGAATGTAAAGTTATCCGTTGAGGATACATCAGCACTAGCAGACATTGGGAGGTATAGGAGGTTGGTCGGCAGTCTAATCTACTTGTGTAACACCAGACCAGATATCAGTTTTGCTGTTGGTGTTTTGAGCAGGTTCTCAAACAAACCTCATGAGAGTCATTGGAAGGCTGGGATGCGGGTGCTCAGATACTTGAAGAAAACTCTTGACTATGGTATCACATACAGTTTCGGAACTTCTCTTGTGGGGAACTGTGACTCAGATTGGGCAGGAGACATTGATTCCAGGAAGTCAGTTTCTGGTTATTGTTTCTCTTTGGGTTCAGGAATTTTCTCTTGGATTAGTAAGAAGCAACCAACAGTGGCATTGTCTTCTACCGAAGCAGAGTACAAGGCAGCTTGTTTTGCTGCATGTGAGGCCGTATGGTTGAGAAGGATTCTATGGCATATGGGAGTGCAGGATGAAGAACCAACTGTGCTGAGATGTGACAATCAGAGTTGCATCGCCATTGCCAAAAATCCAGTGTTTCATGCACGCACCAAACATATAGAGATCCAGTATCACTATGTGCGTGATTTGATGGAGGATGGGATAGTGGAATTGGTCTACTGTCCAACAGAGGAGAATGGAGCAGATATCTTCACCAAAGCACTTACGAAGGATCTGCTTCAAGTTCATCTTCAGAGACTCGGCATTGGGCCGAGGAGATAGTTCACCTATGGGTGGACATTGAGGGGGGGTGTTAGATATGATCAATGCTCCACCCTCATTAGGTGCTACCAATGATCCATGGTGCTCAAAGTTGTAAGGCCCCCATTATGAGGAGAAGCCAAATGTGAGCCCGGACATTGGTTGAGTCCTGACTTGTATATCAGATGAGGTCTATGTGACCGGATGGCAAAAAGGTGACTGTTGTGGGTCTAATCTTTGGGTTAGACGGAGTGGTTAAGCTGGTAGCAACTCGAGGCACATTGCATTGAGTTGCGTGGTAAGGGAGTTAAAAGGGGCCCCTATTGTGGGGTCCGGGGGCCGCGGAAGCGGCCCCTGGCTGGGGGGTCCCAGGGGGGCCAGCGGCCCCCCTGGCGGGGGTCCGGGGGCAGCGCCCCCGGCCCGATGGTAAAGGGAATATTCCCTGGAATATTCCCTGGCCGACTAGTGGAGGCTCATATGGTAGGTCGGTCAATAGGCCGACCTAACGACCTTCGCAGGCTATAAAAGCTAAACCCCTTCGCAGCCATCTTACACTCATCTTTCACCCAGTCAGAGTTGTTGTTCCAGCTAGCCTTAAGCTCTTCACCTATCTTCTGTCTAGATCGCCATCTAAGCTTCACACAGTGGAAGCGCACGGGTGGACAGAGCCATCTTTGTATCAGTTGTTTGGAGTTAAAGAATTTTACTGATTCTCCTCTTATCTGTTGTGTACTCTCTATCTCTTTCTCAGATTCTGTTCGCTGCGCCGTGTAATATTTTACAAAAACTTGTCCCCTTCTTGGAAGATTCACTCTTTTCTCCCTAGGTTAGCATAGGATTTCTGCCAATCCTTGGTAGCTTATATATCGTGCTTGATGGTTTTGACTTGTTCACTTATCTCTTCAAGCATCTTCTTAGAAGCTTCAACCTTCAAGGTAGGGTCGGAGAAGTTTAGCGGAGTTAGGTATTCTTGCCCATATAAAGCTTGAAATGGGGACAATTGAATGCTCTAATGATAGGATGCATTTTAAGAAAATTCCACCAAAGGTAGATATTGTATCCACCATCTAGGTTCTTTGCAACAATGTGTCCTAAGTGTGTCTTCAATGATCTAATTTACAGGATGTGTCTGCCCATTAGTTTGAGGGTGATAAGCTGTACTAAAACAAAGTTGTGTACCAAGAGCTTCAAATAATCCCTTCCAAAAATGCGAAATGAATAGAGAATCACGATCACTATTAATTCTCTTTGGCCGTCCATAAAGTCTAAAGATTTCTTTCACAAATAACGTGGCAATATCTGAGTCCTTGTAGGTGTTCTTTGATCGGAATAAGGTGGGTAAAATTATTCAACATGTCCACAATTACCATGATCGAGTTGTATCCTCCTTGAAGTGAGGATAATCCAACTATAAAATCCATACTAATAAATTCCCATTTCATCTAATGAATATCAAGTGGTTGTAGCTTTCCTGGCAGCTTAACTCGTTCGACATTTATTCATTGGCAATTCAAGCATTCGGTTACGTATTTAAGTACATCACTTTTGAGCTTCTCCTAATGATAGATTTTCCTAAGTGCATTGAGAGTTTTGGCATAGCCAAGACGTCCTAAAAATGGAGAATCATGAGCTTCCCCTTCTTCTTAAGTTCTTGACTTGAAGGAATACATAATCTTATCTTGAAGTAGACAAGTCCTTCGTCAACAGAGAAGTTAAGATACTTTGTCTTAAGCTTAGAATTTTGTTCTTTATTCTAAATTTCCTTCAACATTTGCTGATATTTGGGATCATTATTCACCTTGTTCTTGGCTAGCTTGATGATGGGATTGCTAGGCATGGATATCATTGTAGCTGGTGTTTTAGCTCTAAGAGGTTCTTCTAAGATAAGTGCATTGAGAAATGATTTGTGGCTTAAAGCATTTGCAATTACATTCTCTTTTCCCGGTCTATATTTGATCTCAAAATCATACTCTTGCAAGATTTCAATCCACCGACGTTGCCTCATATTTAGATTTGGTTGAGTGAAGATCCATTTAAGCCTTTTATGGTCCGTTACCAGTGACACTTTCTTCCTGAGTAGATAATGTCTCCATAACTTAAGAGCGTGGATAATTGCAAGTAATTCCAGGTCATCAGTAGCATAATTTCTCTCGTGAGTCTTCAGTTTTCTAGAGGAATATGTACTAGATGTCCTTCCTACATGAGTACGCATCCCAAAGTAAGAGAGCTTGCACGACTTAACTTAGTATATCAACTTTTCCTACTGGCCAAAAATTTTCGACAATCTGTTTTCCCTCCAATGAAACCATGGCCTTATTTTCGGCAAAAATAAGCAACCTTTTTTTGCTTAAACGGCCATACAACAATATGCCACCACTTCGAATTCTTTGTTAAGATTGGGTAGTTTGAGGATCGGGGATGTGACTAAACTTAGCTTGATCCTATCAAAGCTAGAGTGTTCAACTTGGGTCCATTTAATGGCAACTTGCTTCTTGAGTAGGTCGAAGAGGGGTGCAACAATCAAGGCATAATTCTTGATAAAGACCTGATACCATCCTGTTAAACCCAAAAGGCTACAAAATTCGCTAACAATGGTTGGGGGCAGCTAACCTTGTACATCCTTGACCTAGATCTACTAAAATTCCCTCTGTTGAAACTATAAACCCTAAATATTCAATTTGCTTCTTGAAGAACACACACTTCTTCTTCTTAGCATATAGCTTGTGAGTCCACATTGTCTCAATAACTGTCCGCAATTGTGACTCCTGACTTCCTTCATCCTTGGAATATGTTAAGATATCGTTAAAGAATACAAGGACAAAATCATCAAGATAAGATTTGAATATATCTTGCATTAATCTGTTGAAGGTAGCATGGGCATTTGTTAATCCAAATGACATTACGATAAACTCATAATGACCATACCTTGTGCTAAAAGTGGTGTTTGGGAAACCTTCTTACTTGATTCAGATCTCTTAATACCCTGAGAAAATATTCGCTCCTTGTAGTTGATCAAGTAGTTCATCAATCCTTAGAATCGGATACTCATTCTTGATTATTACCTAATTTAGCCCTCGATAATCAATGCAAAGACAAAGAATCCCATCCTTCTTTTTTTGAAATAACACCGGAGCTCCCCAAGGTGAGTTACTAGGTCTAATGTATCCCTGATCTAAGAGTTGTTTGAGTTGTTCCTTTATTTTTTTGGCTTTTGAAATGGACATTCGATATGGTCACTTTGCAACTGGTGCAACTCCTGGTACTAGCTTGATTTCGTGGTTGACTTCTCTCTGTGGTGGAAGTTTACTTAATTCTTCGGGAAATATGTCAGCATATTTCCTAAGCCATGATGGTTCATCCCGGGCTTCTTTATCATGTTTAGTCTTATTTAATTTCATTAGGTATACCAGTGTAAGCCTCATGAGGTATTTTTCCCTTGAGAGCCTTTGTGTAGCTCTGATTTAAAATGTAGACTACAGTATTAACAACTTCAGCCCAAAAATGGTTAGGTAGTCCCTTGCCCTTTAGCATGCATCTTGACATCTCAACAATGGTGTGATTCCTGCATTCCACAACATCATTCTGCTGAGGTGTGTGAGGCATCGTCAATGGATGTAGCGTGTCCAATAGTATCATCCAAGACACGTCTTAGCAGTCCATCGGAAAGGATATCTAGAAATCTCCGCTCAACGCTCCCATGGAATGTTACGGGATTTGCAATCTAGGGCTTTCCGCATCTGCCACGTAGTGGAAGTATTCCGGCCGTTCCCACTTAGGATCGACCTGAATTAGGGTTTTCCTAATTGGTCATTTCCTAACAGCAACTAGCGTCGGACCCAAGCGAACTACTTTATGCAGAAATGCCAGGTCCGAAGCGGATTCACACTGCACTTGGTTCAAGGAGAATGGGAAACAAGAGGGATGCAAAGCTCAACCTCTCTGCCATAAGGCATGGTCCCATTCCGTTCCCCTAAAATAGCATAAATCGAGTTAAGACATAACTCTAGGTCAATGCTTTTGTTGTCCGTGCCCTTTGACGATCATCTCACTGTTCCTCATGATTTGAGAAAAGTTCACGGCCAACCAGGACCACCCATCCGTAGGACAAACCCATAGCCCATCCTCCGCACTTTCTTCGGGTTGTTTTAGTTATGTAATTATCTAACACATTAGTTGGAAATGTAACAACTTGCTTCTTTAATTAACCCGTTAAGCACTGGTTCCTTCACATAATCTTATCATTTGACATAGAAAAACAATATCAGACAAGTTCTTTATTAACAGGTCATCATATTTATCTTTTAAATACAAAGAGTTCTGCCCGTAGGCTTATCCACAATCCGCTCGAAGGCTATCCAGCAATCCACAGGGATCACTATTCCAAGTTTCCGCCCATAGACTAGTATGTAGGCCTCGAGATCCAATCCCGAGTCACGTTAGCCTCTTGTGCAGGACCCGGAAGGCGAGGAATTTACGGCCAGAGCCCCCCTAGCACCCAAGCGTCGTCCTGCTCCAAGTAGCGCTCAATGGAGAGACCTCTCACTGCGGGTTTGGTCCACGTTCCCGGTGCGGTCAACAACCCCCTTGGTTAGGGTCAGGCAGGCAGTCGGGGGTAACTGAAGCTGCCTCTCCCTTCACACCATCAACCTGAAGTATAGATATTCATTTATTTTGTAATTCATTGGTCAAACAAGTCAAACAGTGCTCTAAAATCTCTTGCAAGCACATACATTTCCATTGATCGTTTTTGTCGTTGGCAAACTGCTAAGGAATGAATCCTTCCTTTCGAATGCATCTAGCACTCAATCCGGGGGTGTCTTGCAACTTGGCAAGATCCCTTATATTCTGGGTTAGGGCATACCCTATTAACCCAACTTGCTCAAACCTTAAAGTTCATTGGATACTTCAGTTTCTGGTTTTTAATCTCCAATTAATCTTCCTTACTCAGAAGGATATCAAAGTATACATCCTCTTGCAAGATAACTTGCGTAAGGATCCGCCATCCTTGCTGCGAGAATTTGGCCTTTCTTCTTGTGATTCAATCACAAGACCATATGACTCCGTACTTTTTGTGCAAGTCCCGCATCGTACTATGCGATAATGGAGTCACGAAACAAACCGTTTCAGTTTCTTTAAGCTGACGTTGTTAGACCTAGGGCTTCCTAGCTTTTTTTTTTTTAAAGAAACTCAGGGACAAACCCTAATTCCTTTGATGTTTACAATTTACTGACTCTACAATCAAGAAATGTGGACAAGTATTTAAGGTATAAACGTTTCTTGGAATTTAACTCATTCCCAATGAATATTTCGCAACATAGGTATTTCTAAGTTTATAATAATTTGGTTAACTCTAGAAGGTAATTTGGAGATTACCTCCGCATGATTTGCTATCTACGAGTCAATTGACTTTTCAATCCTATACTTTATCGATTTGAGGTTAGGTTAATTTCAACTAATCTTCCCTTTTCTTTGCGAACAAAACTCATGCTAAATAAGCAACCTTTTCCTTGCTAAGTTATGCAAGTAGCAATGATAACTTCCTAGAGTTTATGCATCGTAAGAATCCTTTCATGATTTGCACTTTCCATGATGATTCGTTGTAAAAAGAATAGGGGTTAATAGTGCAAGATGCAGTTTTATACCTTTAGGCTTAACCGAAGTATACTACTTTAATGGGTAAATAATCTTGCTCATAATTCATTTCAATGCATAAAGATATTTGCAAAAAATATGTTTATACTTTATTTATTTTGCATGTTCCATTAGATGTATTTCGTCGTGAATGACTAGGACAAGATATATCCTATTTCTAACAACTAACCTTGCATGATTAAAATTACAATGATATAAAATTAAAAATTAAGAAGGAAAAACGTGGGTTTGGGGTGAGATATCAACATGGATTTCGGGAGATGACCCTCCCACGGCTACGCCTTGGACTTTCTTAGGAGGCATCGCAATTGTAGTCGTTCGGACGTGGAAACAGCTTTACACTTCTTTTTCGAAATTCCACCGTCTCTCCCTTGCACTTCAATACTCTTCTTCTCTCTTTCGAGTAGGGGAAAAACCCAAGTCCCAAGGGTATTTTGGAAAGGGCAAGAAACGGCTAAGGGGTTTAACCACGAGGAGGGGGGGTAGTAAGACCTTTTCAAAGCCTAGTACTTTTGGGAGAAAAGGGTCTTGTAAAGCCCAAAAAAGAAGAAGGTTATAAGTGGTTAAAGCACGGGAGGGAAAATGATTCTGAAACCAAGCGTAAGGGCTAAAGGAGAATTAAGAACACTAGGAGGGGAGTTTCAAAATACCATGGAAAGAGCTTATAGGAGTTTAAAAAAAACCGTGCTGGAAGGGGGGGATGAAAGGAAACACAAGGGTTTGAAAGGGAAGACAAGGGTTTTTGTTTTTTGGCCCAAGACAAAAGATCACCGGGGGGGGGGAAGAAAAGGTAGGGAGAATTTGGTGAGGATAAGAAGGGATGAAAGGCCCTTTAAAATAGTAAAATCGGGGGTTTTAAAAGGGACGGTTTACAAGCCCATAAGGAAAAGGCTTAAGGGGTTATAAAACCCGGGGGGGGAGGGGAAGTAAAAGGGAACATGAGGGGGTGAAAGGGGGAAAATTTTAAGCCCCGGGAAAGAAAAGGGATGAAAAGGGGCTTTTCAAGCCCCTTTGAAAGCTTCCCCCAGGAAGCTTCCAAAGTTTCCCCACGTGGGGGGAAACTTACTGGCGACGCGGCGTGATGGACAGGTGGCAGCCTGTGACGGTAGGCAGCAGCTCAGGCACTTGAGACGTGGCGGAAGCCTCCCCCTCTTTCCCTTCCGGCTTCAGTTCCTCCGTCCAGCGTCGAGGCGGCGTATCTCCTTCACATGGCGAGGTCCTGGAAGCGTCATCCTCTCCCTCTCTACCCTGGCCTTCCCTTGGGTGGGGGTTTTTATAGGGAGAGGGAAGGGAATCCTCCCTCCCTCTGTGTCATTGTGCATGGCAGTGGAAGGCGTTGAGCTCCACCAAGGAGCTTGTCCTTCATTCTATTTCCTTCCCCTTCCAGCACGACAGTCAATTTTGGGGAGGGAATAATTAAAAAAAATTGCATTATCGTAGGCATTTCTCAAAATTATCATTTGAAAGGGGTTAGTTAATGCGAAGGGAAATGCAAAACTTTACATTCTCTGCCCCTTAGAGGAATGGAGATGTCCTCATCTCGAGATAAACTGGGGATATTGATGGTTGAGAGTGCCTTCATTTATCCAATTGGCATCCTCTTCAGGATAATCCTTCCATTGGACGAGGCATTATCTCAGGGTTCTTGATCTTAATTGTCTCTCCCTAACATGTAAGATCCTATCAGGCCTTAGTTCAAGGACTCCTTGACTAGGCATTACAATTTGTTGATCGTCAAGTACATGGTTAGGATTAGGTACATACTTTTTCAATAGGCTAATGTGGAATACATTATGTACTTTTAGGTTCTCAGGGAGTTGCAGTTTATAAGCATTAGGTCCTAGGCATTTGAGGATCTTGTATGGCCCACAATACCTTGGAATTAGCTTCTTGCAATCTCCTAAGGATAGAGAACTCTTTTTAGGGCATACGTGAATGAAGACCATGTCTGCTTCTTCGAAGACCCTTTCTTGACGCTTCAAATCCACGTATGCCTTTTGTCTATCCTTAGCTGCTTGTATGTCCTGTCTTATTGACTTAATTTGGTCATCCATCTCTTCCAGCCTTGAAGCTTCAACCCTTAGGGTTGGATTAGAAAAGTTTAGGGGACTTCGACAATCATGACCATAAAATGCTTGGAAAGGGGTTATCTGAATGCTTTGCTGGTAAGAAGCATTGTATGCAAATTCTACCAAAGGAAAGTATTGAATCCACCTCTTCGGCTCTCGACAGCAGTATGCCCTAAGCATATCCTCGATGACTTGATTTACTCACCCTGTTTGGCCATCTGTTTGGGGATGGTAGGCGGTGCTAAAACAGAGTTGAGTCCCAATAGCTTCAAAGATAGCTCTCCAGAAGTGTGATGTGAAAAGAGAATCACGATCACTAATGATTCTTTTGGGTAAACCGTGTAGCTTGAATATCTCCTTGATAAACAATCTTGCAATGTCTAAGGCTTTATAGTTTGTCTTTACTGGAATAAGGTGTGCAACCTTAGTAAGCATGTCAACCACAACCATGATGGAGTTGTATCCTCCCTGGACTTGGGGTAGGCCTACAACAAAATCCATACTGATGAATTCCCATTTCATTTGGGGAATGTCAAGCGGTTGCAGTTTCCCTGGCATCATGACATGTTCGGTGTTGATACGTTGGCAAGACAAACACTCAGTGACATACTTGAGAATGTCACCTTTGAGCCTCTCCCAATGGTTTCTCTTCCTAACTGCATTAAGGGTCTTAGCATAGCCAGGATGTCCTGCGAAAGGAGAATCATGAGCTTCCCACAATATCTTCTACTTAAGTGACTGGCTTGCTGGTATACACAGCCTTGTTCTGTAGTAGACAAGCTCATTATTGATAGAAAATTGATGATACTTAGCCTGCAATTTTTGATTCTGATCCTTGATAGAGATCTCCCTTAGCATTGTTTGGTAGGCTGGATCATAGCATGCATCCTCTCTAGCTAACTCAAGGATAGGGTTGTTTGGCATAGATACTTTTGTAGCTAGAGATCTGGCTATTGATGGATTTTGCAAGATTAGGTAATTTAGGAATGCCTTGCGACTAAGTGCATTGGCAACTACATTCTCTTTCCTTGGTTGATACTTGATTTCAAAGTCATATTCCTCCAACACTTCAATCCACCAACATTGCCTCATGTTGAGCTCGTTCTGGGTAAAGATCCATTTGAGACTCTTATGGTCAATTACTAGAGTAACTTGTTACCCAACAGGTAGTGTCTCCAAAGCTTTAGAGCATGGATGACAGCTAGTAATTCCAGATCATGCATAGCATAATTCTTTTCATGACTCTTCAATTTCCTTGAAGAGTATGCTACTGGATGACCTTCTTGCATAAGTACATACCCCAAGGCAAGAATGCTAGCATCAGTTACTACCTCAAACTCCTTATTAAGGTCTGGAAGTTTTAGAATAGGTGCTGATACCAAACTTTGCTTCAATCTTCGAGGCTATTTTGTTTGGGAGTTGACCATGCAATGGAAGTTTGCTTCTTAAGTAAGTCCGTCAGAAGTGCTGCAATCAAAGCATAGTTTTTGATGAAGACCCTATACCATCCTGTCAATCCAAGAAAGCTACATATCTCTTTGACGGATACTGGTATTGGCCACTCAAGCACATCTTTGTAATATTCCTTCTGCTGATACTATGAATCCCAGATATTCAATCTGACACTTGAAAAATGCACACTTCTTCATTTTAGCATACAGCTTATGTGACCTCATTGTCTCAAGGACAATCTGAAGTTGGGGTTCATGATCTTCTTCCTGTTTAGAATATACTAAAGTGTCATCAAAGAAGACAAGCACGAAATCATCAAGATATGGCCTAAAGATATCCTGCATTAACCTATTGAAGGTGGCAGGTGCATTCGTAAGCCCGAATGATATAACTAGGAACTCAAAGTGCCCATATCTTTTATGGAAGGCCGTCTTTGGGATATCTTCTTCCTTGATCGTTATCTGATAGTAACCTGACTTGAGATCAATCTTGGAGAAGATCTTCACACCCAGAAGAGGATCAAGAAGCTCATCTATTCTAGGAATAGGATACTTGTTCTTGACTGTTGATGGATTCAACCCCCGGTAATCAATACATAGTCGAAGTGTCCCATCCTTCTTTTTCTGGAATAGTACTGGAGCTCCCCACGGTGAATTGCTAGGCTGGATGTAGCCCTGATCTAGCAGTTGCTTGAGTTGTTCCTTCAGCTCAATTGCTTCTGGTATGGATATTCTATAAGGTCTCTTTGCAATTGGCACAGCTCCTGGTACTAACCTAATTTCATGATCCACTTCTCTTTGAGGCAGAAGTTCAGTCAACTCTTCAGGGAATACGTGCGCGTATTCCTTTAGCCAAGAAGGTCCTTCATGAGAATCTTGCTTTTGATCTAATTTGTTGAGTTTGATCAAGTAAACAGGTAATCCTTTTCTGACTCCTTTTATGATCCGAGATACTTTGGCCAATTGGATTCTTGGCACTCCAACCTCACCTTGAGTTGTGACTAATTCCCTTTCAGAGTTTTGAAAGGAAACTTGACCCTTTCCACAGTGAATGTGGGCCTCGTTAGGCTTAAGCCAATCCATTCCGAGTAGACACTCATGGATACCTAAATTCATGACTCTGAATTTGACGGAAGTCTTCTGTCCTCCCAGAAAGAATTCCACCTTAGCAGTTTGCCTGGTACAAGTAACCTCACGACCATTTGCCAATTCCACAAGTAGGGTAGGTGCTTCTACTGTGGTTATTCCTAATCTTTTTGCACATGCTGGCGAGATAAAGGAATGTGTACTGCCACAATCAATCAAGGTCTTGAAACCTTTACCTTGATAGTCAGACGGTGTCTGAATCACCGAGAATTGGCGATTCGGCCCTTTTTTGTGTAAAGCGGCATGGACTGTCGCTCTTTCAAATTCTGCTTCCATGGTCGGATCTTCTTCTTCTTCTTCTTCTTACATTTGCCTATTGGCAATGCAGGCGGTTCTTCCTCTTCCTCGAGTAGCGGCTCTTTGACCACGGTTTGTTCCTTGGAAAGGCGCTTGGAGATGTCCTCCACCAAGCTTGAGACATTGCCTCTTGAAGTGATCGAGTTCGTTGTAGTGGAAACAACGGAGGTTTCGGCCATTACTTTGAGTAGGAACAAATTTGTTGACATTATTCATCCTTGCTTTCTTTCTTTGTCCTTGATTATGACCTTGAAATCTCTTCATTTGAGGTCTGAATGCTCCTTTGTTCGGGTCATTATAAGACCAAGTTTTGTTACCCCTTGTTCTAGCTTGCACCTCCTGAATTATAGGCGCCGCTTGAATGAGTGCATCCTGAAGATTTGATGGACGCATAGATTCGAGATGGGTATTTACTGGTGGATTTAAACCCCCACAAAATTTGGACACCTGCTGTGTCATGTCCATCTGTGGTGCATACTTTAAAAGTGAGACGAATTTAGAGTAGTATGCATCAAGAGTGAGTCCCAACTGTTTTAGCTCGTAGAACTCATTCATTTTCTGCGTGCGATATGTAGGTGGCAAGTATCTTCCCTGCACGGCTTTCTTCAGCTTCTCCCAGGTAACGGATCCCTCTGCGATCCCTTGATCCCTGCACCATTGCTTCCACCAAAGTTTGGCTTCGCCGGTGAGCTTTAACTTGGCAAGCATAGCCTGATTGGCGGGTGTAGTACCGGCTGCTTCGAAGCAATCCTCCATGGATTCAATCCAAATTTCAACATCATCTTGGACGAATCTGCCTCTCCCGTCAAAATCGGGTGGCTTAATCTGCTTGAGAAGGAACTTCTTCTCCTGGATCACAACAGTACTTGATGTAGGAGGCAAATTAGGAACCTGTACCTGGGGTTGTGCCTGAATAATGATTTTCTTAACATTATTATACGATAATCATCGTTAATTTATATTACATCTTCAATTCCACTATCATGTAACCAATGTAGCTGCTTGACTTTTTATCAACTCTTATGTACAATCAGACATAAAAAGAAGTCTTTATTTGTATTTATATGGGCATAGCCCTTTCGAATACAACGTTTCATACAATGATAAGCCAACTGTTACATTTAGTTTGGGGAGAACAATGTTGTATTACATTTATCTACAGGGACTGTATAATAATAAGGTTTCGTGTCATGGATCTTCAGGAATCGGTAAGTCATTGGAAGTTCAGGATATCCTTTCTGTTGGAATCCATACTCCTCATGGCGGCCCAACACTTTAATCCTGTCGGCGGGGATTATACGGCCTACTTCCTCATATACATATGAGTTCATCTCAACCCTCCGACCTTGAATATGTAAAGTTGAGTTTACATGAGCTTTCACAAAAATGAACAGCTTCACGACTTTTAGGTCTTCCAACCACTTGATCCTCTTTAGGTTGGTCTGTAGATAAGCAAACCGGTGGGCGGCTATATAGTAGATTCTTGATGCACCCGTCCATCTTCATTCCATGTACAAAGGTGATGGATTATAGATCTGTTCCAAGATGTTCATCATCCCAATCCTTTGTCTATAAAGCGGAGAATGCATTGCAGTCATAAACATGACTCGAAATACCAAGAACTTGTTCCATGCTTCGTAATTCTACAAGACAACATTGAAGGTAAGGAAATGTTTGGACAACAACATTTGCTTTACTTCATCTTATTATGATTTCATAAAAACAATTCTGTTGTTGGTCGACTCTGATACCAACTGTAACGTGTCCAATAGTATCATCCAGGACACGTCTTAGCAATCCATCGGAAAGGATGTCTAGAAAGCTCCTCCTGGCACTCCCATGGAATGTTACGGGATTTGCGATCTAGGGCTTTCCGCGTCTGCCACGTAGCAGAAGTATTCAGGCCGTTCCCACTTAGAATCGACCTGAATTCGGGTTTTCCTGATTGGTCATTTCCTAACAGCAACTAGCGTCGGACCCAAGAGAACTACTTTACGCAGAAATGCCAGGTCTGAAGCGGATTCACGCTACAAATTGTTCAAGGAGAATGGGAAACGAGAGGGACGCAAAGCTCAACCTCTCTGCCATAAGGCATAGTCCCATTCTGTTCCCCTAAAGCAACGTAAATCGGGTTAAGACATAACTCTAGGTCAAAGCTTTTGTTGTTTGTGTCCTTTGATGATCATCCCGCTGTTCCTCATGATTTGCGAACAGTTCCCAGCCAATCGGGACCACCCATCCGAAGGACGGACCCATGACCCATCCTCCGCACTTTCCTCGGGTTGTTTTAGTTATGTAATTATCTAACACATTAGTTGGACATGTAACAATCAGCTTCTTTAATTAACCCGTTAAACACTGGTTCCTTCACGTAATCTTATCACTTGACATAGAAAAACAATATCAAACAAGTTCTTAACAGGTCATCATATTTATCTTTGAAATACAAAGAGTTCTGCCTGTAGGCTTATCCACAATCCGCCCAAAAGTTATCTAGCAATCCACAGGGATCACTATTCCAAGTTTTCACCTGTAGACTAGTATGCGGGCCTCGAGATCCAATCCCGAGTCATGTTAGCCTCTTGTGCAAGACCCGGAAGGTGAGGGATTTACGGCCAGAGCCCCCCCTGGCACCCAAGTGTCCTCTTGCTCCAAGTAGCACTCAACGGAGAGACCTCTCGCGGCGGGTTCGGTCCACATTCCCGGCGTAGTCAACAACCCCCTTGGTTAGGGTCAGGCAGGCAGTTAGGGGTAATTGAAGCTGCCTCTCCCTTCAGGCCATCAATCTGAAGTATAGATATTCATTTATTTTGTAATTCATTGGTCAAACAAGTCAAACAGTGCTCTAAAATCTCTTGCAAGCACAAACATTTCCATTGATCATTTTTGTTGTTGGCAAACTGCTAAGGAATGAATCCTTCCTTTCGAATGCATCCAGCACTCGATCCGGGGTGTCTTACAACTTGGCAAGATCCCTTATATTCTGGGTTAGGGCATACCCTATTAACCCAACTTGGTCAAACCTTAAAGTTCATTGGATACTTCAGTTTCTGGTTTTTAATCTCCAATTAATCTTCCTTACTCAGAAGGATATCAAAGTATACATTCTCTTGCAAGATAACTTGCGTAAGGATCCTCCATCCTTGTTGTGAGAATTTGGCCTTTCTTCTTGTGATTCAATCACAAGACCATATGACTCCGTACTTGTTGCGCAAGTCCCGCATCGTACTATGCGATAATGGAGTCACAAAACAAACCATTTCAGTTTCTTTAAGCTGATGTTGGTAGACCTAGGGCTTCCTAGCTTTATTTTTTTTGTAAGAAACTCAAGGACAAACCCTAATTCCCTTTACGTTTACAATTTACTGACTCTACAATCAAGGAATGTGGGCAAGTATTTAAGGTATAAACGTTTCTTGGAATTTAACTCATTCCCAATGAATATTTCGCAGCATAGGTATTTCTAAGTTTATAATAATTTGGTTAACTCTAGAAGGTAATTTCGAGATTACCTCCGCATGATTTGTTATCTATGAGTCAAATGACTTTTCAATCCTATACTTTATCGATTTGAGGTTAGGTTAATTTCAACTAATCTTCACTTTTCTTTGCGAACAAAACTCATGCTAAATAAGCAACCTTTTCCTTGCTAAGTTATGCAATTAGCAATGATAACTTCCTAGAGTTTATGCATCGTAAGAATCCTTTCATGATTTGCACTTTCCATGATGATTCGTTGTAAAAAGAATAGGGGTTAATAGTGCAAGATGCAGTTTTATACCTTTAGGCTTAACCGAAGTATACTACTTTAATGGGTAAATAATCTTGCTCATAATTCATTTCAATGCATAAAGCTATTTGAAAAAAAATATGTTTATACTTTATTTATTTTGCATGTTCCATTAGATGTATTTCGTCGTGAATGACTAGGACAAGATATATCCTATTTCTAACAACTAACCTTGCATGATTAAAATTACAACGATATAAAATTAAAAATTAAGAAGGAAAAACTTGGGTTTGGGGCGAGATATCCACATGGACTCCGCGAGATGACCCTCCCGCGGCTACGCCTTGGAATTTCTTAGGAGGCATCGCAATTGTAGTCGTTTGGATGTGGAAACAACTTTCCTTTTCAGAATTCCATCGTTGCTCCCTTGCACTTCAATACACTTCTTCTCTCTTTCGAGTAGGGGAAAAACCCAAGTCCCAAGGGTATTGTGGAAAGGGCAAGGAATGGCTAAGGGGTTTAACCACGAGGAGGGGGGGTAGTAAGACCTTTTCAAAGCCTAGTACTTTTGGGGGAAAAGGGTCTTGTAAAGCCCAAAAAAAAGAGAGGTTATAAGTGGTTAAAGCAGAGGAGGGAAAATGATTCCGAAACCAAGCATAAGGGCTAAAGGAAAATTAAGAACACTAGGAGGGGAGTTTCAAAATACCATGGAAAGAGCTTATAGGAGTTAAAAAAAAACCATGCTGGAAGGGGGGGGATGAAAGGCAACACAAGGGTTTGGAAGGGAAGACAAGGGTTTTTTTTTTTCGGCCCAAGACAAAAGATTATTGATGTTGGCACTAGGGGGGGGGGAAAGAAAAGGTAGGGAGAATTTGGTGAGGAAAAGAAGGGATGAAAGGCCCTTTAAAATAGTAAAATCGGGGGTTTTAAAAGGGACGGTTTACAAGTCCATAAGGAAAAGGCTTAAGGGGTTATAAAACCCGGGGGGGAAGATAAAAGGGGACTTAAGGGTCTTAAAAACCCAAGGGGGGGGAACTAAAAGGGAACATGAGGGGGTGAAAGGGGGAAAATTTTAAGCCCCGGGAAAGAAAAGGGGTGAAAAGGGGCTTTTCAAGCCCCTTTGAAAGCTTCCCCCAGGAAGCTTCCAAAGTTTCCCCACGTGGGGGAAAACTTACTGGCGACGCGGCGTGACGGACAGGTGGCGGCCTACGACGATATGCAGTGGCTCAGGCACTTGAGACATGGCGGCAGCCTCCCCCTCTTTCCCTTCCGGCTTTAGTTCCTCCGTCAGCGTCGAAGCGGCGTATCTCCTTCACACAGTGAGGTCCTGGCAGTGTCATCCTCTCCCTCTTTACCCTGGCCTTCCCTTGGGTGGGGGTTTTTATAGGGAGAGGGAAGGGAATCCTCCCTCCCTCCATGTCATTGTGCATGGCAGTGGAAGGCGCCGAGCTCCACCAAGGAGCTTGTCCTTCATTCTATTTCCCTCCCCTTCCAGCACGACAGTCAATTTTGGGGAGGGAATTTTAAAAAAAAATTGCATTATCGTAGGCATTTCTCAAAATTATCATTTGAAAGGGGTTAGTTCATGCGAAGGGAAATGCAGAACTTTACAATTGACACTTGATCCCTTTACTCTTGCAAAAGTCTTCAAACTCCTTTGAGTTGAACTCATCACCACCATTTGTTCTTAATTTCTTCACACTTTTCCTTATTTCATTCTCAACAAGTGTTAGCCATTCTTTAAACTTACCAAAATCTTGAGCCTTATTACAAAGGAAGTACATCCACATCTTCCTATTGTAGTCATCGACAATCAACATAAAATAAAAACATCCCCCCAAGGCCCGTGTAGGCATCTTTCTGCACAAGTCAACATGCACCAACTCTAGAGAAGCATGTGCTCTATTCTTGCTTTCTTGTGGAAATGCCTTTCTCTATTGCTTGCCCATCATACAAGCTTCACATGGTTCCTTCAATTTAGTCATTACAGGTAGGTGAGCAACCATACCTTGCTTGTGCATCTCCTTCAACACTGCAAATCCAATGTGTCCAAATCTTTGATGCCAAAGCTTACTTGTGCCCACTCCAACGGTGGTTATAAGAGCACTTAGCTCATATAGCTTGTTCCTTCTTTCTCCTTTGCCAACAACTTTTCCATCACTGTCAAGAATTTTTGCACTTGTCTTCTTGAACCTCACTTTATGACCAAGATCAGTTATGGTAGCAACTGATAATAGATTTCTCCTAATTTCGGGAACATACAACACATTTGAAAGCTTTTTGACATCACCATTTGTAGCAACAAATGAAATAGTATATGTGTCTGTAGCAGGGCATTTTGCATCATTTCCAACTGTCACAGTGATGGATTATTGTAGAGGCTGCATAGAACTTTATAGACCTTTCTTGTTGGTCATGTGCGGGAGGCCCCACTATCCAACACCCATGAGTCTATGGTAGATTCTTCTTGCGCCAAGGAGCACACCTCCTCAATGGTTGCCATGAATAACTCCAACTCTACTTCAGCCGTATTGGTTGTTTCTTTCCATTTACTTTTAAGGGTACCATTCTTTTCATCTACCTTCTTGACACAACAATCTGCAATTGCATGTCCTTTCTTCTTGTAGTAGAAGCACTCTCCTTGAAACTTCTTATTATCGCCCTTCTTATTTTTGTCACCATCATTTTTGGTGGAGGAACCACCTTTGCCTTTTGCATTGGCAGAGAATGCATCATCTCCATTGTTGCTTCCTTCTTGGGCTTTCAGCCTCAACTCCTCCAACAATAATGCACAAAACTCCTCAAAAATCAAAGCTTGAGGTCTCACCTGAGTATTAAGGACAATTACTAATCCATTAATGTTTTGTGGACAAATCCAAAGACACCTCCGAGCTAGCTCCTTGCTGGTCGTTTGTATCCCAGCACCAGTCATCTGCTCGTGCAGATTCTTAATTCGAGTGATGAATGCTTCAATTGTCTCTCCTTCAACAAACTTCTCCACTGCTAGTTGATTCTCCAAGTTTTAAATCCTTGTTTGGTTTTGTGTTTCATATTGACTCCTCAGTACATTCCAAGGCTCTGATGCTTTGGTTATATACTGCATCAAAGTCAAAACACTGCCAGAACAGCTTGTAACTAAGGCACACAATGCATCTACATTCCTTCATTTCCAAGCTCATAGAAGATCTGCATTCGAATGACTCATCACACTAGGATTTGATGGGTCGAGGGTAGGCTGTGGTTCTACATCAGTCCCCAATACAATCTCCAAAAGCTCCTAAAAATCAAGGATAGTTGTAATTTTGAACTTCCACAAGGTATAGTTTGTACCATCTAACTTTCCTTTGTTGAAGGTTGATGGGTGAATCCTCAGTGTTTGAATAACTGATACAGCAACAGCACCTCCTGCACCAGTTCTTGATGCGCCAGAACCACTTCCGAAAGATGAAATTGTTGCTCTTTGTTGTTAAATCCTTTGCCTCTTGCACACTTCGATCCCTAGATCCCCTTGGGCTCTAATACCATGTAAAAATTACACAGTGCAACAAACAAAATCTAAGAAAGAGATAGAGATAAAGAGTACACAACAAGTAAGAGGAGAATTAGAAAATTTCTTTAGCTCCAAACAACTAATACAGTGAAGCTTAGATGGCAATCTAAACAGAAGATATGTGAAGAGCTTAAGGCTAGTTGGAACAACTCTGAATGGGTGAAAGATAGATGATCGATGGCTGTGAAGGGGTTTAGCTTTTATAGCCTATGAGGCGGTTAGGTCGGCATGACCGACCTATCATATGAGCCTCCACTAGTCGGCCAGAGAATATTCCATGGAATATTCCCTTTACCGTCGGGCCGGGGGCGCTGCCCCCAGACCCTTGCCAGAGGGGCCACTTCCACGGCCCCCAAGCCCCAAAATAGGGGCCCCTTTTAACTCCCTTATCCCGCAACTCGATGCAATGTGCCTCGAGTTGCTACTAGCTTAACTACTCAGTCTAAACCAAATATTAGACCCACAATGGTCACCTTTTTGCCATCCGGTCACGTAAACCTCATTTGATATACAAGTCAAAACTCAACCAATGTCCGGGCTCACATTTGGCTTCTCCTCATAATGGGGGCCTTACAACTTTGAGCACCATGGATCATTGGTGGCACCTTATGAGGGTGGGGCATTGAGCATATCTAATAGATTTAGCATTCATTGAGAAGTTTTCATACATCATGAAGTGGGAGATTGTGAAGAAGCTTAAGGAGTTATGGTTAGTGGGGAGGTTCATGAGAACAAGAAAGGAAAGAGTTGGAATTTTTTCATGGATGCTCAACAACAAGATACATGGGACACATGGTGCACTGACAATCTCCTATTTGTCCAATTAGCAACCCAGTGGAAGTTGGTGGACAGAGTGTTCTTCACAATGTGCACTATTGAAACCATTAGAAGAGCTGGCATTACTATGATGATGGCACCACAACGATGCTCAGAAGAATGACTTTTGATACCTTTAGAACTGAATATATTCCCCTCTATAGTGGAATGAAAGCTGAATTCAGAGATGTCAAAAAGAAGGAAGTAGAAGAACTATTGGCAAGAGAGTCCTCCAAATATTGATGAAGTCCTTTTGAATCTATTCTGAGGAGTACATACAAACTGGGTGGAGCTAACTCCCTGATGAATGACACAATCAAGAGGAAAGCACTAGAACGAGTCTAGAAGTATGTGAGAAGAGAGAAGGAAAAAATCAAACCCGAGAAAGAACTAGCCGCAGAAGCCTCCTTGGGTGCCCTATTAGCACTCTTTACAGAAGTCCCTATGGCAACTCAAGGTCCCCTTCATAGTCAGATCCGTTATTAGCCACGGTCATGGTTTCACACTTTATGGATCATTTATTAAGCCCTTAGCATGGTTGGACCTTAGTTATGTTAGTCTCAAGTGTGAGGCAGCCTCTATTTGTCTCATGAAGTTCACTGCCTCATGAAGTGCAGTTTCGAGGCAGTTGCAAAAATGTGACTTGATGAGGCATTTTGTGTATTCTTCTCATTGATCTGGTCACATGTGATGTCTATGCCTGATGTATGATGGATTTATTTGATTATGAAGAGAATCTGGCAATTGGTGCCATCATGTATGGTGACTTTGTCTCATTTGCAGCATGTTTTGTGTGTTGTACTTCTCATTTTCTAATGTATAGTGATGAATATAGTATGTCTATGCTTCTATATGGTTAGTTATAAGTTTCCATGGTTTTTGGATGTGATATCAAGTATTTACCCCATGAAGCATTCTCTATCCTATCATGTATTCTGCATAAATAGGGCCACAACTCTTTGGCAATCATGCCACGCCTTTCTGAATCTATGGTGTGGAAATTTAACAGCAAAATGACTTCAGTTTGATGCCATAAATTTCAAGCTCTGTCAAAAACAACCCTATTTGGGGAAGGAAACCTAATTTCCTATATGCAGTTTGGAAGGTTTTCCAGGTGCAAAATTTGTGCAAAGATTTTAAGAAGTACTTGAGATTTGTGAAAAACAACTTTGTTTTATGGGTGAAAAATGAATTTGCTATATGGAGTTTGAAGGGTTTTCTATTGGTATATGTTGTCATTGATTCTTTGTGTCTTTGTGCTCAAACACCCTTTAAAAATGGCAAAGATTGAGGCCAAAAATTCAAATTTGCTGTATGGAGCAGGATCCTTGTATAGAGCAAGATCCTTGTATGGATCAGGATCCTTCTATGGAGCACAATTTTTGCATGAAGTGAATTTTTTGTTTGAAGTAGAATTCTTGCATGAAGCATAATTTGTACATGGAGCAGAATTCCGGCATGAAGCATAATTATTGCATGGAGTAGAGCTACTGCATGAAGTAGTTTGCTGCATGAAGCAATTTCTGTATAAAGCAAAATTTTGTTGGAAATCAGTAATACAAAAGTAGAGCCAAGATAATTGAACTCTCCTTATGATGTTCTCTATTTCTGGATGTTAAAGCATAGTCAATATATTTTTCTTTGATGATATATACCTAAAAATCTAGCTACTTCGTGGAGCAGTGGTAGACTACTTAAAGCAACATGATGCAGATTAAAGGTTTAATTTTGCATTTTTGCATATATGTCAAAGAATTACCCATACCTATCAAACGTCATTCTAACCCGAAGCAAATCCAAAAAATTAAGGGAGTTATTGGCAGGAAAACAGTAGGGATTATTGCGGAATGACAATGGGGAAGCAAGAGAAATTGGACCTTGGATGAGGAGGAGTTTCCATCTTTTAGAGAAGAGGTCTAGGATATTAGTACCTCTGTTGGTACCATTACAACATATCATTCTCTTGCCACATCCAATGAATCTCCTTTGATTCTCATTGAAGAGGAAAATGGAATACCTGAATTGGATTATTTTTCAATTCCTCCTGATAGGGCAACAAAAATATTGCAACATTTAGTGTTAGGAAGTACCGTTTTATTGAGGGGTAGAGTACCTACAACAAATAAGTCTCTTACTTTTGATGCCTTGCCTCCAATAAAGAGGAAGAAGTCAAGAGCTCTGAATCCTGATCCACCACTTAACCCTAAGGTAAGGTCATCTAAGTTCTCTGGTAAAAAGAAAAAAGATCCTGACTGTCATGTTGCACAGTTTTAGACACATTGGGTGGCTAGTCACTTCCATAATATGTTTGGGGATCCAACTAAACTACAACAGTTTGCATTGACCTTTAAAGGCAAAGCTATGGATTGGTATAGTACCTATGATGTTGAACATTTCACTACATATGATAATCTTAAGAATGTTTTTTAAAGAAGATTTAGAAAATATAAGACTACTCAAGATGTTTTAAAAAAATTGAAGCAAATCAAGTAAAATAATATGTTAGTGCAGGATTATGCCTAAAAATTCAAAAACCTAGTGAATGGGTTGAATCAATAGGATATGCCTTCATTGGATTTACAGTACTCATAACTTGTTAAGGGGTTGGATAAGGGTATTGCAAGAGCCATTGCTAATGCAGAGGTGGGAAATAATAATACCATTGATGCATTGGCTGAAGCAACACACAAAGAGTGGAAAAAAGGCTTGGTATGAGTAAATCTAAGAAGAAGAGTATTCGGGATTATTCAGATTCTAATTTAGATGATAGTACTAATGATGAGGATACCTCATCAAGTTTTTTGAGACACAGATTCTAAATCAAGTGATTCGGATGATGAAAGGAGTAAAAGAAGGTAAAGACGGCATAAAAAGAAATCTAAGAAGGATAAGAGTTTCTCTAAGGGTAAGCAGAAGGGGAAAGAGAAAGAGGACAAAACATCCTTGGAAAAAATATTGGAAAAGAAAATCAAGAAGCAGTTATTGGAGGTGGGAGCAATGACGACCTCCAAGAATGTGAAGTCATGTAGTATATGCCAGAAAGTTGGCCACAAATCTAGAGAATGCTGGTACAACCCAACAGTGTGGAATACAAGACAAATAGAGAACCCCCAGTGGCACCAATAAATCAAATTGTACCAGAAATGGTATAGTAGAGAGGATTTAGAGGCTTTGGAAGAGACGTTAGCCACCTAAGAAATGGGGTAATGACTAGCCATGGTAGTGGAATAATGTTCAGTAGAGGCAGTGAGGGCCTTGCTACTACTATGGCAGGCAAGGACATATGTCAGGACCTAACTCTGAATTATGGGTATGCCATAGGGTTGAAGGGGAATGTAGACTAGGGAGTAGCAAGAAATGCAACCAACATGACTACCCCATGGACAACAACCATCGGCACACCCGCAATAGTAGTCCTTGTGGAGTTACCTACAAAATAATGGAGAGCCAGGCAATAAGCTATCAGCTAAACCAGTAAGGTCAAGAAATGTTACAGAAAGAAGTGCCAAGTAAGGGTGTTTTAAATGTAACTAAGAATGGTTTAGGTGGGATGTGATTGCTCAAATTGCATAGTTATGAAAGATTTTTTGGATGAGATAGTAGTTTTGGCCATTACCAGGGCAAAATCTAAGCAAAAGATTGATTTGGAAGATCAAGAAAAGGCTAGGGAAGCGGCTTCCAATGAAGTCATGAAGTTGCAGAAGAAGTAGCACTCAAGACAACTTAAAGCTACAGAATTGCCTCATGAAGTTCAAGTCAATTGTTACGGCCTACCAAGACCATAACAAAAAATGCAAGAAACATCAAACTACCCGAAACAACTAGATTACTGCAGAAAACTTCTTGACATGATTTATAGTCATTCCACACATTCATTCTTCAGGAACACTATGCAAACATGGCCTACATATTACATCCATCAGTGCAGAACTACTTTCCTGAAAATTATCACACAATTATTTATCATCAAGACCACTCTTGATCAAATAACTTGAAATAGATAGCATAAAAATTCAGGAAATTGGTACACATTGATAGAACCAAACATGAGCGACCAAAATCTGGTGATGTCCTGAAGCACATCACATTATTGACCATGCAAGATCTCAAAAGATACAATTTCCTCAATGTCGGGAAAACTCGTGAATGTCAGGTAAAAACTTCATATGACATTTTGAGTCACTTTACATATGCTGGTTCTTCATGTATACTAGTACTAAGGTATAAAAGTACTAATAACTCAAAGAGTACAATTATACCCTACCAGAGGCCTTGCACCTCTTAACAAGCCATACTAAGCTACCATGAGCAAAGCCCCTCTAGGATACTCACAGTCCTCTTGTGCAGTTGCATAATTGGTCCTAAGTGTTAGTGAAATTAAAATAATAGCTTAGTAAGCATGCCAAGGCTGATAACTTGTTAAATACAATGGCATCCATACTACATCGTAGAGAATAAAGATATAGAACCATGACTGAATTAATAAATCACTACTCCAATGGTAAAGAGTAGAAACAATAATCAAGAAACATGTTGATGACACTCCAGCATCTGCATCATAATTAATGTACGGCAATGTACCACACAACTTTAATTTCAAGTAAGAAACTGCATCTCCAAAGAAATATGCAAGATAATCCAAGAAAACCTCTAAAAGAAAACAAAACAGAACTGCAATGTATCTGCATCATACTCATTCAGAGATTCAATCTGCACCATATCATCTAAACAATATTGCTTTGCATCAATCCTAACTGGTATAGCATATATCTCTTGACTTTCAGGTCAATTTTCAAGTTTCTGAAAAACTTGATCTTCATGTTGTTGTTGTACTTGCTGTTTTCTAGCTTGTTGTAACACTTCTTACTGCATTTCTTGATTTTAAGGCTGCTACCATACCATTTCTTGCTGTAGGAAACTAGATTGCTGGTGTAGGAACTCAAGTTGCAAAAATTCAGGTTGCAGGGATTCAGGTTGCTGCAATCCATATTGAAATTATGCCATTACCAGCAAACCTGACTGAGTTGCTGAAATCTACTGTAAACCTGAAAATTTCAGCAAGCCTAAAAAACAATCTTGTAGGTAAAGGATTTGAACACTTCCTCATGGAGAAAACCACAATATACTTTTGAAACCACAATATACTTTTGAAACTATCATCTAACTCATCCAATATCCTCGTAGCCATGCTCAAAAATCGTTTAATATGACCCATATCAACCATTCCTTCTGTAGCATCAATTGCATAGATATCAACTACTATAGGTACTTGCATGATTCTATTCACTTCAACCTCATCTCCAAACTGATTAGAATACTTAAGAACTTCAAAAATATCAAACTAAATTGAGACATCAACAATTTGATCATTATCCTGATCATTCACATCTACATTGTTCACTATAGACTGAGATGCTTCCACATCCTAATCTGGAGATTTTTCTTACTACTCATGATAAAGTTGTATAGATCAAAATTATGAAATAATTTATCCAATTCACTCCCTAAACTTCCCTAAAATTCAAACAACTCCTGCTCAACCAAAAAATCTTCAGGATGTTGTGTTGAACCATCATAAATTGTAGAAAGAGCAATTTGTTGTGTAGAAACTTCATTTTCAGCCATGTTGGGCTACTCCTGATACCTCTGAATCATGATATCCACATCCATTCCAAATATTGGCACTATGGATAAATTTCCTTGAAGAAAAAAACCATTCTCATAAATACTCATTGTAATAGGCTTGCCTTCTTCCTGCTCATTTAGGTTAACCTTTCGAACTTCATCTTCAACTACTCTAACAAATCCTCTCATAGTCTGCTCATACCTCTGCTCAACTTGAAGAATAACCTCTGTCCTTCCTCTTCCTACATATCAGAGTTATCTATCTACTTAGAATCTGTAGAATGATGATTTTCAGGTTTCCTATTGAGTTTATTTTTAGGATTACCTGTTCTAGAGTCCTGAATTAATTTATTCTGCTCATTCCCTAACCTATCTTGAAATTCAAGCTCCTCCTGATCTTCAAGAAAATTGCTTGATTGATGTCCCTGATCATTAGGAAAACTACCTAGCTGTTGCTCCTGATCTACATGAAAACTACCTACCTGTTGTCCTAATAGGTTTTGGACTACAGAATGAACAGTTTATTGTTCCAAAATTGCATTTCCTTCAATTATTGGGAAACCTTGATTCTCTTGAATGATGCCCTCAACATCTCTCTCCAAAATAGGGACTACAGAAATATTTTCTTGCATGCATAATTCTTCCTCATCTTCTTCCACTTCATCAATCATATTAATTGTTTGTGCATACAAAATACTCAAGAATAACATCTTCACTCGGAATACAAGAATAAGCCAACTGAGTATGCAAGTTAGCAATTTCATTATCTTTTAGCAAAAAAACTTCCTCAAGAGCATCAATAACCTCTAAACAATGATAAACTTGCAAATCCATTGCATTCTTAACATGAGAAACCTCCTGTTGAAGTAGTGCTTTCCCTTTTGAAGCCGATTAATGACAACTGCTGCAATTTCAATTGCATTCCTCTCCTTTTCCAAATCAGAAGAGAGACATTGAATCATCTCAATTGAAGATTGAGTCATAGGACATAACTCATTTAGCTCATCATGAAAACCACACAAACTGAGTGATCTCTGCAATTCCTGACTTTCAAGCTATTGTTGTAAACCTAGACATTACTGAAAATAGTTCATTTGTTGCCCAAAAACTTGTTGAAAACTTATCACTTGCTATCCTGAAAATTGCTCAAACATGCAATTGACTTGAGAGTTTAGAGCAGTAGTAACTTGCTGAATTTCTTCAGGTTGAATAGTGATATGACCTGGAATAGTATTCAGCATGCTATAAATATATGTATCTTGCAAAAATACATCCTGAAATGATGGATTTTGTACTACAGGTAGTGGCATTTCAAGTACTTGTAAAGCTTCTTCAGTGAAATCTAACTCCTTGGCTGCATAACCTTCCTCAAATCCAGTAAGAGAACTAAGAAAATCATCCACAATAGCATCCTCATTGAGAAAAACATTAGCCTCATCCTTGTCATCCATGACAACAACATCTTCTTGAATATGTAATTGATCTTGTTGATCAGCAAACTGATCAACTTCCTTGATAATAACGTCATCAGTTCTTTCTTCTTTAGGAAAGCTAATTCGAGATTGATTATGGCAGTATGCTAAAGACCAAAATATAGAAAATACCTTCAAGTTTTCAATGCAAGGTGTGTGATGCTCCACTCTCCCATTGGTAAGCTCTTGTGTTGGGTTTGGGGCATTGGAGGATCTGTGGCTGGTTTGGCTCTTGTCCTCTCTAACTCTCTCAGCCTCAATCTCTAGAAAAACCATAGGTAAAGGATAGCAATCATCATCATCACTTGAACTTGAATCCTGATCCGAATCCAAAACATCATAATACTGCTCGTTGAGCTTCTCAACTGCTCTAAGAAATCTCTAAACCTGCTTCAAACTTGAGCAAGACTTAACCTTCTTGCCTTCATGGTCATCATGCCATTCATAATCAACATCAAGGACATTCTCAAAAGAAGTCAGCTTTTCCCATGTTCTATCCAGACTTGAACTTGAACCTTTCTTTGTTGCTGAAGAGAACTTCTTACGGATACCATTGAACTGTTGACATAGATCAAACATGTAGAAATATTTGCAAGCCTTCCCACTTTCATAGGACTCATGGACATATGGACAGCATTTGGAACTATGCCCATGCTCAAAAGAAACTTTGCATCTCTTTTCCTTCTTCTTGGATTTACCCATAATGAAGCATATCTATAGTTTGAAAAAGAATCTGCTTTGTTGTGATCCAACATCCTTCTACAATGATGGAGTAATAGGTCTTCAGCCTATAATACTCAGGGTACTTCTACAATTCTAGTAGTTCAGGCTGCTTGAAATACTCCTTTATAGGTACTTCTTGAAAATTCTTGAAAACTCCTTTATTGACTCTACCGCTTAGTTTTATCAGGCTTCCTCCCATCTTTCTTGCAATTTAGGTTATGCATGTCATTTTCACCCTACAATAATTCAAGTAGCCTACCTGAAATTCTTGCAATTCAGGTGACTGACTAAAATTCCTACAATTCAAGTAATTGCCTAAAATCCTTGCAGTTCAAGGACCTGCCTGAAACTCCTACAGTTTAGGTAACTACTTGAAACTCCTGCAATTTTGGTTATACCCAAAAATTCAATACATCTTGAGATTTCTCTATTCTTGCACGAGCAAGTTTGAGTTTGAGGACTCTTGAAATATCCATAATGCAACATACCACTAAATAATCTGCCTCGAATGCACAGCATTGAGAAATTTTAAAGAGATTGAATTCTTCAAGAAGAAGAACTTCAAGATATCCTGCTTCCGACAATTTGACTGCATGGTATTTCTTATGTAGGGATATCCTAATACCTGCAACTTGTAGAAGTGCAAAAAAATAGCTGAAAATGCAAAAACCCCTTGAATCCTTGAAAGATCTTGAACCTTTTTTTATGAAAACATTGGTTCCAGGCCTGATGCCTAAATCATGATAACTTTTCCCACGAAAGCAACAGGATCGCCAAAGTGTTATGGCCTACCAAGACCATAACAAAAAATGCAGGAAACATCACACTTCCTAAAACAACTAGGTTACTGCAAAAAACTTCCTAACATGATTTACAGCCATTCCACACATTCATTCTTCAGGAACACTATGCAAACATGACCTACATATTACATTCATTAGCACAGAACTACTATCTTGAAAACTATCACACAGTTCTTTATCATCAAGACCACTCCTGATCAAATAACTTGAAATAGACAGCGTAAAAATTCAGAAAACTAGTACACAGTGATAGAACTAGATGGAGCCCCAAGAGAAACACCAAGGAAAAGGGGATTCTACAGCAAGAAAATCTATCTTGTAACATCAACAAGCTTTTATTTCATTCTTTCAATGACCAAAACAATGAAAGCAACAATTCTTCATGCAACATCATAGTAAATATCTCCCACGGATTTGATAGAATCAATCATAATCTTCAACATCTTCATAGAATCCTTCAATATAACAATGAACATGAAAGAATACACCATCTTTGAATGGAAATCAATCACATATTATTCATCTTCAATGTCTTCATAGTTCTCTCTCAATCTCTCATATACAGTTACACTGTTTTGATAGAATTTGACTATCTCTGACTCTCTCTCTCTCTCTCTCTCTATCAATAATACATCATCTTCTCACTACAATGCTCTAATAATAACTCTCAATAATCCTTCTTAGGTTGTGGATGCACCTCCCAAGAGGTATGTCTGATGTGAAGAGGCACCACAGCCACTATAATGTCCCTTCACAGCTCACTACTATCACTGTCACTCAATCTTCTCTTCAGTCTTCAGCAGCTACTTCTTCCATTTATTTTATCTCTTTTGAACTTAGATTCATCCTTTCCAAAAGTTAGAAAACTTTCCCAAAGTCACACATACTTTCTATAGAACACTTATAGAAGATCTACAAAACAGTACAGTACAGGACTAGAGCAGATACAGAACAGTTACAGAGAAAAGACAGAGGCTCTACAGAAGGTTTACAGAGGGTTACAGAAGGTCATCAGAACCTCATAACTCATACTAAAACCATTCCAAACTATCAAAAACTATTCAATAGGCAGAGCTTAGCCCTCCATTCTATTTCCCTCCCCTTACAGCACGACAGTCGGGAGGAAATTTTATTTTATTTTAATTGCATTTGATATATTACATTCTCTCCCCCTTAGAGGAATCGAGATGTCCTCATCTCGAGGTAAACTGGGGGTATTGATGGTTGAGAGTGCCTTCATCTACCCAAGTGGCATCCTCTTCGGGATAATCTTTCCACTGGACGAGGTATTTTCTCAAGGTTCTGGATCTTAATTGTCTCTCCCTAACATCTAAGATCCTATCAAGCCTTAGCTCAAGGACTCCTTGACTAGGCATTACAACTTGTTGGTCGTCAAGTACGTGATTAGGATTAGGTACATACTTTTTCAATAGGTTGATATGGAATACATTGTGAACCTTTAGGTTCTCCGGGAGTTGCAGTTTATAAGCATTAGGTCCTAGGCATTTGAGGATCTTGTATGGCCCACAATACCTTGGACTTAGCTTCCTGTAATCTCCTAAGTATAAAGAACTCTTTTTAGGGCGTACGCGAATAAAGACCATGTCTCCTTTTTTGAAGACCCTTTCTTGATGTTTCAAATCCGCGTATGACTTCTGTCTATCCTTGGCTGCTTGTATGTCCTGTCTTATTGACTTTATTTGATCATCCATGTCTTCTAACATTTGTCTTGAAGCTTCAACCCTTAAGGTTGAATCAAAAAATTTTAGGGGACTTCGACAGTCATGACCATACAATGCTTGGAAAGGGGTCATCTGAATGCTTTGCTGGTAAGAAGCATTGTAGGCAAATTCAACCAAAGGCAAGTATTGAATCCACCTCTTCGGCTCCCGACAGCAGTATGCCCTAAGCATATCCTCAATGACTTGATTTACTTGCTCTGTTTGGCCATCCGTTTGGGGATGGTAGGAGGTGCTAAAACAGAGTTAAGTCCCAATAGCTTCAAAGTTACCTCTCCAGAAGTGAGATGTGAAAAGAGAATCACGATCACTAATGATTCTTCTAGGTAAACCATGTAGCTTGAATACCTCCTTGATAAACAATCTTGCAATGTTTGAGGCTTTATAGTTTGTCTTTACTGGAATAAGGGGTGCAACCTTAGTAATCATGTCAACCACAACCATGATGGAGTTGTATCCTCCCTGGACTTGGGGTAGGCCTACAACAAAATCCATACTGATGAATTCCCATTTCATTTGGGGAATGTCAAGCGGTTGCAGTTTCCCTGCCATCATGACATGTTCGACTTTGATATGTTGGCAAGACAAACACTCAGTGACATATTTGAGAACGTCACCTTTGAGCCTCTCCTAATGGTAGCTCTTCCTAACTGCATTTAGAGTTTTATCATAGCCAGGATGTCCTGCGAAAGGAGAATCATGAGCTTCCCACATTATCTTTTGCTTAAGTGACTGGCTTGCTGGTATACACAGCCTTGTTCTGTAGTAGACAAGCCCATTATTGATAGAAAATTGATGATACTTAGCCTGCAATTTTTGATTCTGATCCTTGATAGAGATCTCCCTTAGCATTGTTTGGTAGGCTGGATCATAGCATGCATCCTCTCTAGCTAACTCAAGTATAGGGTTGTTTGGCATAGATACTTTTGTAGCTAGCGATCTGGCTATTGATGGATTTTGCAAGATTAGGTAATTTAGGAATGCCTTGCAACTAAGTGCATTGGCAACTACATTCTCTTTCCTTGGTGGGTACTTGATTTCAAAGTCATATTCCTCCAACACTTCAATCCACCGACATTGCCTCATGTTGAGCTCGTTCTGGGTAAAGATTCATTTGAGACTCTTATGGTCCGTTACTAGAGTAAACTTGTTACCCAACAAGTAGTGTCTCCAAAGATTTAGAGCATGGATGATGGCTAGTAGTTCCAGATCATGCGTAGCATAATTCTTTTCATGACTCTTCAATTTCCTTGAAGAGTATGCTACTGGATGACCTTCCTACATAAGTACACACCCCAAGGCAAGAATGCTAGCATCAGTTACTACCTCCAACTCCTTATTGAGGTTTGGAAGTTTTAGAATAGGTGTTGATACTAAACTTTTCTTCAATCTTTCGAAGCTATTTTGTTTGGGAGTTGACCATGCAATGGAAGTTTGCTTCTTTAGTTTGATCAAAGCATAGTTTCTGATGAAGACCCTATACCATCCTATCAATCCAAGAAATCTATGTATCTCTTTGACGGATACTGGTGTTGGCCACTCAATCACATCTTTGACCTTGGCTGGGTCCACTGATATTCCTTCTGATGATACTATGAATCCCAAATATTCAATCTGACGCTTGAAGAATGCACACTTCTTCATTTTTGCATACAGCTTATGTGACCTCATTGTCTCTAGGACAATCCGAAGTTGAGGTTCATGATCCTCTTCCTGTTTAGAATAGACTAAAGTGTCATCGAAGAAGACAAGTATGAAATCATCAAGATATGGCCTAAAGATATCCTGCATTAACCTATTGAAGGTGGCAGGTGCATTCGTAAGCCCGAATGACATAACCAGGAACTCAAAGTGCCCATATCTTGTATTGAAGGCCGTCTTTGGGATATTTTCTTCCTTGATCCTTATCTGATAGTAACTTGACCTGAGATCAATCTTGGAGAAGATCTTTGCACCGTGAAGACGATCAAGAAGCTCATCTATTCTAGGAATAGGATACTTGTTCTTGACTGTTGATTGATTCAACCCTCAGTAATCAATACATAGTTGAAGTGTCCCATCTTTCTTTTTTTGGAATAGTACTCGAGCTCCCCACGATGAATTGCTAGGCCGGATGTAGCCCTGATCTAGCAGTTGCTTAAGTTGTTCCTTCAACTCAATTGCTTCTGGTATGGACATTCTATAAGGCCTCTTTGAAATTGGTGCAACTTCAGGTACTAACCTAATCGCATGATCCATTTCTCTTTGAGGCAGAAGTTCAGTCAACTCTTTAGGGAATATATCCACGTATTCCTTTATCTAAGAAGGTCCTTCATGAGACTCTTGCTTTTGATCTAATTTGTTGAGTTTGATCAAGTAAACAGGTAATCCTTTTCTGACTCCTTTTATGATCGGAGATACTTTGGCCAATTGGATTCTCGGCACTCCAACCTCGCTTTGAGTTGTGACTAATTCCCTTTCAGAGTTTTGAAAGGAAACTTGACCCTTTCCACAGTGAATGTGGGCGTTGTTGGGCCTAAGCCAATCCATTCCGAGTAGACACTCATGGATACCTAAATTCATGACTCTGAATTTAATCCAAGTCTTTTTTCCTCCCAAAAAGAATTCCACCTTAGCAGTTTGCCTGGTACAAGTAACCTCACGACCATTTGCCAATTCCACAAGCAGGGTAGGTGCTTCTACTGTGGCTATTCCTAATCTTTTTGCACATGCTCGTGAGATAAAGGAATGTGTACTGCCACAATCAATCAAGGTCTTGAAACCTTTACCTTGATAGTCAGATGGTGTCTGAATCACCGAGAACTGGCGATTCGGCCCTTTTTTGTGTAAAGTGGCATGGACTGTCGCTCTTTCGAATTCTGCTTCCATGGTTGGATCTTCCTCTTCTTCTTCTTCTTACATTTGCCTATTGGCAATGCAGGCGGTTCTTCCTCTTCCTCGAGTAGCGGCTCCTTGACCACGGCCTGTTCCTTGGAAAGGCGCTTGGCGATGTCCTCCACCAAGCTTGGGACATTGCCTCTTGAAGTGACCGGGTTTGTTGCAGTGGAAACAACGAAGGTTTCGGCCATTACTTTGAGTAGTAACAAAGTTGTTGATGTTATTCGTCCTTGCTTTCTTTCTTTGTCCCTAATTATGATCTTGAACTCTCTTCATTTGAGGTCTGAATGCTCCTTTGTTCGGGTCATTATAAGACCAAGTTTTGTTACCCCTTGGTGTAGCTTGCACCTCTTGAATTATAGGCACCGCTTGAATGAGTGCATCCTGAAGATCTGATGGATGCATAGATTCGAGACAGGTATTTATTGGTGGATTTAAGCCCGCACAAAATTTGGACACCTGCTGTGCCATGTCCATCTGTGGCGCATACTTTAAAAGTGAGACAAATTTAGAGTAGTATGCGTCAAGAGTGAGTCCTAGCTATTTTAGCTCGTATAACTCCTTCATTTTTTGTGTGCGATATGCAGGTGGTAAGTATCTTCCCTGCATGGCTTTCTTCAGCTTCTCCCAGGTTATGGATCCCTCTGCGATCCCTTAATCCCTGCACCATTTCTTTCACCAAAGTCTGGCTTCGCCGGTGAGCTTTAACTTGGCGAGCATAGCCTGATTGGCGGATGCAGTACCGGCTGCTTCGAAGTAATCCCCCATGGATTCAATCCAAATTTCAGCATTAACTTGGACGAATCTGCCTCTCCTGTTGAACTCGGGTGGCTTAATCTGCTTGAGAAGGAACTTCTTCTCCTGGATCACAGCAGTACTTGATGTAGGAGGCGAATTAGAAACCTGTACCTGGGGTTGTGCCTGAATAAAGGTTTTCTTAATGTTATTATACGATATTTGACGTTAGCTTATATTACATCTTTAATTCAACTATCTTGTAAATAATGTAGCTACTTAACTTTTTATCAACTCTTATGCACAGCGAGACATTGATAAAAGAAGCCTTTATTTGTATTTATATGGGCATAGCCCTTTCGAATACAACATTTCATGCGATGATAAGCCAATTTTTACATTAAGTTTGGGGAGAACAATGTTGTATTGCATTTATCTACAGGAACTGTGTAATAGTAGGGTTTTGGGTCATGGATCTTCAAGAATCGATAAGTCATTGGAAGTTCAGGATATCCTTTCCGTTGGAATCCATACTTCTCATGGAGGCCCAACACTTTAATCCTGTCGGCGGGGATTACACAGGTTACTTCCTCATATACATATGAGTTCATCTCAACCCTCCGACCTTGAATATGTAAAGTTGAATTTATGTGAGCTTCCACAAAAACGAATAGCTTCACAACTTTCAGGTCTTCCAACCACTTGATCCTTTTTAGGTTGGTCTGTAGATAAGCAAACCGGTGGGCGGCTATATACTAGATTCCTGAAGCACCCTTCCATCTTCGTTCCATGTACAAAGGTGATGGATTATAGATCTGCTCCAAGATGTTCATCATCCCAATTCTTTGTCTATAAAGTGGAGAATGCATTGTAGTCATAAACATGACTTGAAATACCAAAAACTTATTCCACGCTTCGTAATTCCGCAAGAGAGTATTGAAGGTAAGGAAATGTTTGGACAGCAACAATTTCTTTACTTCATTTCATCGAGATTTCATAAAAACAATTCCGTTGTTGGTCGGCTCTGATACCAACTGTAATGTGTCCACAAGTATCATCCAGGACACGTCTTAGCAGTCCATTAGAAAGGATGTCTAGAAAGCTCCGCTCGGCACTCCCATGGAATGTTACATGATTTGTGATCTAGGGCTTTCCACGTCTCCCACGTAGCGGAAGTATTCTGGCCGTTTCCATGTAGGATCGACCGGAATTAGGGTTTTCCTGATTGGTCATTTCCTAACAGCAACTAGTGTCAGACCGAAGCGCACTACTTTACGCAGAATTGCCAGGTCCGAACCGGATTCACGCTGCACTTGGTTCAAGGAGAATGGGAAACGAGAGGGATACAAAGCTCAACCTCTCTGCCATAAGGCATAGTCCCATTCCGTTCCCCTAAAACAGCATAAATCCGATAAGACATAACTCTAGGTCAACGCTTTCGTTGTTCGTGTCCTTTGACGATCATCCCACTGTTCTTCGAGATTTGAGAAAAGTTCCCGGCCAACCGGGACCACCCAACCGTAGGACGGACCCATGGCCCATCCTCCGCGCTTTCCTCGGTTTGTTTTAGTTATGTAATTATCTAAACTTTAGTTGGACATGTAACAACCAGCTTCTTTAATTAATACATTCAGCACTGGTTCCTTCACGTAATCTTATCATGTGACATAGAAAAACAATATCAGACAAGTTCTTTATTAACATATCATCATATTTATCTTTGAAATACAAAACTTCTGCCTGTAGGCTTATCCACAATCCGCCCGAAGGCTATCCAGCAATCCATAGGGATTACTATTCCAAGTTTTCGCCCGTAGACTAGTATGCGGGCCTCGAGATCCAATCCCGAGTCACGTTAGCCTCTTGTGCTGGACCCGGAAGGCAAGGGATTTACGGCCAGAGCCCCCCTGGCACCCAAGCATCCTCCTACTCCAAGTAGCGCTCAACGGAGAGACCTCTCGTGGCGAGTTCGGTCCACGTTCCTGGCGCGGTCAAGAACCCCCCTGGTTAGGATCAGGCAGACAGTCGGGGGTAACTGAAGCTACCTCTCCCTTCAGGCCTTCAACCTGAAGTATAGATATTCATTTAATTTGTAATTAATAAATCAAATAGTGTTCTAAAATCTCTAGCAAGCACAAACATTTCCATTGATCGATCTTGTTGTTGGCAAACTGCTAAGGAAGGAATCTTTCCTTTTGAATGCATCTAGCACTTGATCCGTGGTTCCTTGCAACTTGGTAAGATCCTTTATGTTCTGGGTTAGGGCGTACCCTATTAACCCAACTTGGTCAACCCTAAAGTTCATTGGATACTTTAGTTTCCGGTTTTTAACCTTCCTTACTTAGAAGGATATCAAAGAATACATCCTTTTGCAAGGTAACTTGCGTAAGGATCCGCCATCCTTGTTGAGGGTATTTAACCTTTCTTCTTGTGAATCAATCACAAGACCATATGACTTCGTACTTGCTGTGCAAGTCCTGCATCGTACTATGCGATGAAACAATCCGTTTTAGTTTCTTTAAGCTGATGTTTGTCAGACCTAGGATTTCCTAGCTTTTATTATTTCCTTTAAGAAACTCAGGGACAAACCCTAGTTCTTTTACGTTTACGATTTACTGACCCTAAAATCATGGAATGTGGGCAAGTATTTAAGGTATAAACGTTTCTTCGATTTTAAATCATTCCCAATGAATATTTCGGAGCATAGGTATTTCTAAGTTTATATTAATTTGGTTAACTTTTAGAAGGTAATATCGAGATCACCTCCGCACGATTTGTTATCTATGTGTCAATTGATTATTCAATCCTAAACTTTATTGATTTGAGGTTAGGCAAATTCAATTAATCTTCCTTTTTCCTTGCGAACAAAACTCATGCCAAATAAGCAATCTTTTCCTTGCTAAGTTATGCAATTAGCAATGATAGCTTCCTAGAGTTTAAGCAACGTAAGAAACCTTTCATGATTCGCACCTTCCATGATGATTCGTTATAACAAGAATAGGGGTTAATAGTACAAGATGTAGTTTTATACCTTCTAGTTTTAACTGAAGTATACTACTTTAGTGGGTAAATAATCTTACTCATAATTCGTTTCAATGCATAATGCTATTTGAAGGAAAACTATGTTTATACTTTATTTATTTTGCATGTTCAATTAAACTAAATTCCTTCGTCGTAAATAACTAGGACAAAATATGGCTTATCCCTAACAATTCATCTTGCACGATTGAATTAAAACTGATATAAAATTAAGAAGGAAAAACCTAGGTTTGGGGTGAGATATCCACATGGATACCGGGAGATGACCCTCCCGCAAATACTCCTTGAACTTTCTTAGGAGGCATCGCAGTTGTAGTCCTTCGAACGTGGAAGCAGCTTTACACTCCTTTTCAGAATTCCACCGTCGCTCCCTTGCATGTCAATACTCTTCTTCTCCTTTTCGAGTAGGGGAGAAACCAAGTCCAAGGGGTATTTTGGAAAGGTACGGAACAGTTAAGGGTCTAGCCACGAGGAGGGGTAATAAGACCTTTAAGGTCTTAGTTTATTTTGGGGGAAAAGGTTTACAAAGCCTAAAGAAAAGGCCCTATAGGGTATATACACAGTGAAAATGGTGTGTGTGAGTGTGGTTTCAAAAGCATATGAAGGGGGCCTTGGGAGATCTTTGGACACGAGAGTGAAAGGGTATAGGAAGGGGGATCTTGAAGGGATTTTTGGACACGGGGGGTAAGTTCCAAGCCAAGGGAAAAGGTGAAGGGTGAAAGGGGGTTTCAAAAGGCACAAGAAGGGGGGTTTATGAATTTCAACACGGGGGGAAAGGTAATAAAACTTTTTAAGCCTTAATTCTTTTTTTTTTGGGGGGGGGGGTTCCATCCATGGGAAGGGGGCTTAAGGGGGAAAGGGGCTTAAGGCTTTAAGCACGGAGGGGGGGGGGGGGGGGGGGGATAAAAAGACTTATAAAGGCTTAATGACTTTTAGCATGGGGGGTTAAAGGCGTAAGAATTGTCTGTGAGGGGATTAAATCACCGGGGGCGGTAAAGAGGTTATAAGAACCTTCAAGAAGAAGGCTTCATGAAGCCACAGGAAGGGGGGTTAGCTTTTCCCCTAAGGAGCTTCAAGAAGCTTCTTGAAGCTTCTAGAAGAAAATGTGGTATACCCACGTGGAGGAAAAGTATGGTGGCAGAGCTGAGGTACTCCCAGGACGACGACAGACGGCAGTTCATCGGTGGCAGCGGCAGCTGGCGCAAGATGGCGGCGCTCCTATTGCAGTAGCCAGCGGCCCACTCCCTCCCTCTCTCACGGCCCTCGGGTGGAGACCCAGGCGGCGTTCCGTCATGTCTCCCAGTCTCCCCTCCCTCCTCTAACTTCACGCAGCCTTATACTTCCCTCCCAGTTGTCCCTCTCTCATAATCCTGGCGGCGTCACGACTCATGGTCCTATCCTCCCAGCTCCCATGGCGATGGGTTTTATAGGGAGAGGGAAGGAATTCCTCCCTCCCACTTGTGTCGCCCTGCATGATACTCCCTCCATCAAGGTTCCACCGAGGAGCTTAGCCCTCCATTCTATTTCCCTCCCCTTACAACATGACAGTCGGGAGGGAAAATAAAAAAATAAAAAAATTTGCATTTGATATATTACAAAGTGAAGGAAGAGATTGACAATCTCCTTCGAGATGATTTGATCAAACCTGTTAATGAAGTGACTTGGTTGTTACCGATTGTGGTGGTGCCTAAAAAGAATGGCAAGATATGGGTTTGTGTGGACTATAGGAAATTGAATGCAGCAACAATCACTAATCCATTTGCTCTTTTGTTCATAGATTCTTTATTGGATGATCTAACGGGCCATGAGATATATAGTTTTTTGGATGGTTTCTCTGGCTATAATCAGATCTGCATGCATTCGATTATATGGATAAGACAACATTTATAACGGCATGGGGAGCTTTTGTAAGTATTGTAATGAGTTTTGGTTTAAAGAATGGACCTCTAGAATTTCAAGGTGCAGCTCATAAAACCTTTTATCCCCTTACATCTTTTATGAGGGTTTTCATAGATGATTTTTGTGTATTTGGCAAGAAAGCGGATCATTTGTAGCATCTTAAACTTTTTTTTGAAAGATGCGATCAATTTGGCATGTCACTTAATCCTTTTAAATATGTTTTTGTTGCCAAAAGAGGAGTTTTGTTGGGACATATCATTTCAAAAGATGGTATGGATATTAGCAAAAATTCAAACATTACTTGTTAGGGAACCAAGTTATTTTTCATGTGGATCATCACGCCTTATTGTATCTCATTAACAAACTGCACCTTACAGGAAGATTGGCAAGGTGGATGCTACTTTTGCAAGAGTTTGACTGCAAAATAGTACATACACTAGGCAAAGAGCATGCGGTAGCTGAATTTTTTAGTAAACTTGAGTCAGTGGACCCTACATTGGGGGTAAACGATCAATTGCCTGATGGAGAGCTATTCAGTGTTCAAGTAAGTTAATTCAATTTCTTCTATGATCAAATGTTACATTTTTTTCTTCATGGAGTGATGCCGACGGATTTGTCTAGAGACCACTGTAGAAGGTTAGCATTGCAAAGTAGGAATTATCAGGTTATTTTGGGAGTCCTTTATAGGAGGGGTATTGATAATGTGCTAAGAAGATATGTAACTATTTAAGAACAACCTGTTGTTCTGCATGAGGCACATGCAAGACTCATTAGAGGACATTTCTCTAGTGAGATTATAGCTAGGAAGGTTTTTCAAGAGGGATTGTGGTAGCCAACTATGCTTAAAGACTCTCATTAGTATGCCAAGGAATGAATTACATGTAGGAGGGAAGGTCAACCTCAATCTAGGGATCGAATGTAAGATCATCCAATTTTAGCTTTGGAACCATTTCAAAAGTGGGGTATTGATTTTGTGGGCCCCATCAAGCTGTAACGTGTCCACTAGAATCCTCTAGGACACGTCTTAGCAGTCCATCGGAAAGGTTGTCTAGAAAACTCCACCCGGCACTCCCATGGAATGTTGCGGGTTTTGCAATCTAGGACTTTCCGTGTCTGCCACGTAACGGAAGTGTCCTGGCCGTTTCCCACTTAGGATCGACCGGAATTGTTTGGTCATTTACTAACAGCGACTAGCGTCAGACCTGATCGAACTACTTTACGCAGAAACGCCTGGTCTGAAGCGGATTCATGCTGCACTTGGTTCAAGGAGAATGGGAAACGAGAGGGATGCAAGTCTCGACCTCTCTGCCATAAGGCATAGTCCCATTCCGTTTCCCTAAAACAGCGTGAATCGGGTAATCGGTAATTCCAAGTCATCGTTCTCATTACTTGTTTCGGTGATGTTGATCATCCCTCTGTTCGTTGAAGACTTTGAGAAAAGTTCCCGGCTAACCGGGACCACCCATCCATAGGACGGACCCATGGTCCATCCTCCGCACTTTCCTCGGTTTGTTTTAGTTATACCACATTAATTTGACATATAACAAACAGCTTCCTTGATTAGCCCTGTTAAGCACTGGTTCCTTCACGTAATCTTATCACAGGACATAAAGAAAACAATGTCAAACAACTTCTTTATTATCATTTTATCCTTTTATCTTTGAAATACAAGGAGTTCCGCCCGTAGGCTTGATCATAATCCGCCCGAAGGCTATCCAGTAATCCACCAGGGATCACTATTCCAAGCTTCTGCCCGTAGACTAGTATGCGGGCCTCGAGATCCAATCCCGAGTCACGTTAGCCTCTTGTGCAGGGCCCGGAAGGCGAGGGATTTACGGCCAGAGCCCCCTCTGGCACCCAAGCGTCCTCCTGCTCCAAGTAGAACTCAACGGAGAGACCTCTCACGGCGGGTTCGGTCCACGTTCCCGGCGCGGTTAACAACCCCCTTGGTTAGGGTCAGGCAGGCAGTCGGGGGTAACTGAAGCTGCCTCTCCCTTCAGGCCTTCAACCTGAAGTATTTAGATATCTTTTCATCCTTTAGTTCATTGAGCAAACAATGCAAACAGTGCTTCCTAAACTGTTACAAGCACAATCAATTCCAATGGTCGTTTAGCTGGCAAACTGTTAAGGAGTGACTCCTTTTCTCCGAATGCAACCCGCATTCGATCCGGAATCAATTGCAACTTGGCAAGATTCCTATCATTTCTGGGTTAGGGTCATACCCTACCAATACTTTAGGTTTTGTTATGGTAGATTCCAGCGACCATGTCGCTTCAATCTATTGATTGGTCAATTGCTTCCAGGCAAATACCTAACTTTCCTTTTCCTTAGCAACTATCTCCCAGGAAAGGTGATGTAACAGGATGATTACTCATCCTTTTGTAGGTTAACTTAGCGCAATAACTTGCCAACATCATTTCCAAGAAATGACAAAACTCTCTTGTGGACAAATCTCAAGTCTATGCGATGTAGCAACTTTTTGTACATGTGTTGTATCTATTCCACGGGATCATTTCACCCATTGAATGGCGTATTCAGGTTATGGAATTAACTTCAGGCGAGTAGCAGGGTTTAGGGTGTCTTCTTACCCAACCCATTCCTAATTATATTGGTCCACGGTCCTAGGAATTTCCAACCCAGTCGGAGTTTCATCATTTGAACGAATGATCCTTAGGATAAAACCTTAGATCATTTTATGCATGAGCATCCAATTGATTCGACATCTCGTGAATGTGTGTAAGATCTTTGGGTTTGCGGGTTTTTACTTGGCAACCAGTGTAAAACTAGGTCGAATTCTTATTGCACTAAACCCTAGTTAGCACTTGAGATACCCATCATATCGACCCAACCATGTCCATAAGAATCCTTGTGGTTTAGGTGACTTAGTCAACTCAATATACTTGTCTTGCGTCACGGATGAACCTTTCCTAAAGGTAATAAACTAGATCTAGTGGAGATTAATAGTTACAATTACACCAATACGTGTAAACATGCGATTCACTGCTTCTACGCATCACATGGTTCACAATAACCCTATCCTTCCTTGGTAAGGTAAAAATGCCTGATAACCTGGACACTAACTTTCCTAGGTCCTACTAGGACTTACATCAAATAGTCATGCCTACAACCTTATTGTCTATACTTAGAATCTTATGCTTTGACTCCTAAATGCGGCTCCTAATGAATGACATTTTTGCATGATGACTATGCAATACGCAACGTTCTCCTAGCTACAATGAAGTTCATACAAAACTACAGCTAGTGATAATTTATTCCATTTTACATGCCACTTGCAAGCCCATAAGATCATTTCCGTACTCTCTTCTATTTCTTTTCGGATAATATCTTATGGGTGTTAACTTTTCCTCATGAAATCATTACGAGGAGGATGTTGCCTAACATGCGGCACATACTTATTCCTACCATGTCTAAGAAGAAAAAAAATGCACTTATAAATTCCATTTCTTTGCCTAAGTAATATATGTTTAGACTCATTACTTTGATAATGTACCAAAATAGCATCATGCAGCTAGTCTCCTAAGGCGGGCAACCCGTTTCGAATTCATGACATACTTCAACCTTGCCTAACGTTTCAAGAGATACTTTATCAAATGTCTTTTTACCACCGCCACATGCATTAAAAATAAGCGTAAAATGCATTCTTCCCTATGGAACTAAGCGCACCTAATCATTTCTTTAAGCAAAAATAAACTTGAAAGAACCTGGACTTGTGGGCTCGGGGAGATATCCACTTGTATGCTCGGAGATGAACCTCCCGCAGTCGCACCTTGTGATCTTTTTGGGGCCATCGTAGATGTAGAGGATTTGGGCTCCGGGTTTTGTCCTTACCCCTTTATGGCTCTCAAAATTTCCTCCGAGTCTTGGCAAGTAGTCTCAAAATATGTTTACTTCTCCCTTATGTAGGAATACCCCTTTGTAGGGTATGGATTTTAAGATCCCGGAAAGCTCGTGGAAACGGCTTATGGGAGGTCTTTATGAGCTTCACCCTCTCCTCTTCAAGGGTCCGGGGGTATGAATAGACCTTTGGGGGATGTAGTGGGAAGGGGGGTTAAGGAAGCCCCCCCTTAGAAGCTTCTTAAGAAGCTTCTAAGAAGCTTCTGAGCTTCTGCAGCGACGTCGAGGGGGGGGGGAGTCGTAATCCGGCGGGCGGCGGCGGACTGAGGTGGCCTGGCGACTGGCGGATTGGGGCGGCAGCGCGGCGGCTTCCTGCACGACGACCTCCTCTCCACGGCGACCTCCTTCAACACGGCGACCTCTCCACCTTCCCACAGCCCGTCCTCCTTTTTTCTCCCTTGGGAGGGGGGGGTTTTTATAGGCCTTGGGGGGGGGTGGGGAAGAGGGCCTCCACACACGTGGAGGACTCCCCCTCATGCAGTCCAACTCACTCCTCCTTGGCCATTCCCCCCCCACACTCCCTCTCCTCCAGCCATGCATCGGCTGGGGGGAAGGGATAATAATTAAAAAAAAAAATCTCCAAATTGCCCCTTCAAGAAAAAGGGTGTTCCCTCGCGGCTTTTACGGTTTTCAACCTCAGCCTCTTATTTACAATGTGGAGGCCTCATTTTTGAGCGTGCACGGTATGGATTATGCTCCCAATAATACGATGTAGGGGATAACCTTGCACAGGGTTTACACGGCGTGCGGGAAGTTAATATTTACGGTACGCAGTGTGCGGAAATATTACATTCTCTCCCCCTTGGAAGAATCGAGATGTCCTCATCTCGAGATAAACTGGGGATATTGAAGATTGAGAGAGCTTTCATCCATCCAGGTAGCATCCTCTTCGGGATAATCTTTCCACTGGACGAGGTATTCCTTCAAGGTTCTAGATCTTAGCTGTCTCTCCCTAACATCTAAGATCTTATCCGGTCTTAGTTCAAGGACTCCTTGACTAGGCATTACAACTTGTTGGTCATCAAGTACATGATTTGGGTTGGGTACATATTTTTTTAGGAGACTAATATGGAATACATTGTGAACTCTTAGGTTATCCGGAAGTTGCAATTTATAAGCATTGGGTCCCAGACATTTGAGGATTTTATACGGACCACAATACCTTGGACCTAGCTTCTTGCATTCACCTAGAGATAGAGAACTCTTTTTCGGCCGTACACGAATGAAGACCATGTCTCCTTCTCCGAAGACCCTCTCTTGGCGTTTCAAATCCGCATATGCCTTTTGTCTATCTTTGGCTGCTTGTATGTCTTGTCTTATTGACCTTATTTGGTCATCCATGTCCTCCAACATTTGTCTTGAAGCTTCCACCCTTAGGGTAGGATCAGAAAAATTTAGGGGACTTCGACAATCATGACCATACAATGCCTGAAAAGGGGTCATTTGAATGCTCTGCTGGTAAGAAGCATTGTAGGCAAATTCTACTAACGGCAAGTACTGAATCCATCTCTTCGGCTCTCGACAGCAGTAAGCCCTAAGCATATCCTCAATGATTTGATTTACTCGCTCTGTTTGGCCATCTGTTTGGGGATGGTAGGCAGTGCTAAAACAGAGTTGAGTTCCAATAGCTTCAAAGATAGCTCTCCAGAAGTGTGAAGTGAAGAGAGAGTCTCGATCGCTAACGATCCTTCTAGGTAACCCATGTAACTTGAATATCTCTTTGATAAACACTCTTGCAATGTCGGAGGCTTTATAGTTTGTCTTTACTGGAATCAAGTGTGCAACCTTAGTAAGCATGTCAACTACAACCATAATGGAGTTGTATCCTCCCTGGACTTGGGGTAAGCCCACCACAAAATCCATACTGATGAATTCCCATTTCATTTGGGGAATGTCAAGTGGTTGCAATTTCCCTGGCATCATGACATGTTCAGCCTTGATACGTTGGCAAGACAAACATTCAGTGACATATTTGAGAACGTCACCCTTGAGCCTCTCCCAATGATAGCTCTTCCTAACTGCATTAAGAGTTTTTGCATAGCCAGGATGTCCTGCGAAAGGGGAATCATGAGCTTCCCATAATATCTTTTGCTTGAGTGATTGGCTTGTTGGTATATATAACCTTGTTCTGTAATAAACAAGTCCATTATCAGTGGAAAATTCCCGATACTTAGCTTGTGACTTCAGATTCTACTCTTTGGTAGCTATTTCTTTTATCATGGTTTGGTAGGCCAAATCATGGCATGCCTCCTCTCTAGCTAGTTCGAGTATAGGGTTGCTTGGCATGGATACCTTTGTAGCCAGAGATCTGGCCGTTGATGGATTCTGCAAGATTAGGGAGTTTAGGAATGCCTTGCGACTGAGTGCATCGGCAACTACATTCTCTTTCCCTGGTCGATACTTGATTTCAAAATCATACTCCTCCAATACTTCGATCCATCGACGTTGCCTCATGTTGAGCTCGTTCTGGGTAAAAATCCATTTGAGACTCTTATGATCTGTTACTAGAGTAAACTTGTTACCCAACAGGTAGTGTCTCCAAAGCTTTAGAGCATGGATGATAGCTAATAACTCCAGATCATGCGTGGCATAATTCTTTTCATGACTCTTCAATTTCCTTGAAGAATATGCTACGGGATGACCTTCCTGCATGAGTACACACCCCAAGGCAAGAATGCTGGCATCAGTTACTACCTCGAACTCCTTATTGAGGTCGGGAAGTTTCAGAATAGGTGCCGATACCAAACATTGCTTCAATTGGTCGAAGCTATTTTGCTCGGGAGTTGACCATGTAATGGAAGTCTGCTTCTTTAGTAAGTCGGTAAGAGGTGCTGCAATCAAAGCATAGTTTTTGATAAAGACCCTATACCATCCTGTCAAGCCAAGAAAACTGCGTATTTCTTTGACGGATACTGGTATTGGCCATTCAAGCACATCTCTGACTTTGGCTGGGTCTACTGATATTCCTTCTGATGATACTATGAATCCTAGATATTCAATCTGACGTTTGAAGAATGCACACTTCTTCATTTTTGCATACAGCTTATGAGATCTCATTGTCTCCAAAACAATCCGTAGATGAGGTTCATGATCTTCTTCCTGTTTAGAATAGACTAAAATGTCATCGAAGAAGACAAGCACGAAATCATCAAGATATGGTCTAAAAATATCCTGCATTAATCTATTGAAGGTGGCAGGTGCATTTGTAAGCCCGAATGACATAACCAAGAATTCAAAGTGCCCATATCTTGTATTGAAGGCTGTTTTTGGAATATCCTCATCCTTGATCCTGATTTGATAGTAACCTGACCTGAGATCAATTTTGGAGAAGATCTTTGCACCTTGAAGGCGATCAAGAAGCTCATCTATTCTAGGAATAGGATACTTGTTCTTGACCGTTGATTGATTCAACCCACGGTAATCAATACATAGTCGAAGTGTCCCATCTTTCTTTTTCTGGAATAGAACTGGAGCTCCCCATGGTGAATTGCTAGGCCGGAAGTAACCCTGATCTAACAGTTGCTTGAGTTGTTCCTTCAACTCAATAGCTTCCGGAATAGACATTCTATAAGGTCTCTTTGCAATTGGCGCAGCTCCAGGTATTAGCCTTATTTCATGATCAACTTCTCTTTGAAGTGGACGTTTTGTTAACTCCTCAGAAACTACGTCCACGTATTCCTTCAGCCAAGGGACCAAATCACTTTACTTCTTTATCAATATTCATAGTCAAAACAACCGGAAGAAAAAGTTTTATTCCATTCATATCAACATAGCCCTTTCGAGGTACAATTATTTCTTGGGGCGATGGAACAAGTTAATACATTAATTCGAAGAGAATAAGATATTATTGCATTCAGCTACAGGAACTGAGTAGTAGTATGGATTGGGGTCATCGATTTTCAGGAATCGATAGTTCATTGGAAGATTAGGGTATCTTTTCCTTTGATATCCCTTCTTCACATGACGTCCCAAAACCTTGATTCGGTCGGCAGGGATTCTTTGAATCACTTCCCCGTACACATACTTATTCTGGTTAACCCTTCGACCTCCAACCTGTAGGGTCGCGTTTGCATGAGCCTCAACAAAGACGAACAGCTTTACGATCTTCAAATCCTCCATCCACTTGATTCTCTTCAAGTTAATTTGAAGGTACGCAGGTTGATAGGCAGTTATGTAATAGATCCCTGTAACACCCATCCATCTCCATTCCACGTACACAGGTGATGGATTGTAAATGCGGTCTAGGATGTTCATCATCTCAATCCTTTGTCGATAATCCGTGGAATGCATCGCGGTCATAAACATGACTTGGAACACTAAGAACTTGTTCCATGCTTCGTAATTCTGCAAGACAGCATTGAAGTAAGGAAATGTTTGGGACAGTAGCATTTTTTTTTTACTTCGTAAAATTTTCTAAAAACAAATCCTTTGTTGGTTGGCTCTGATACCAACTGTAACGTGTCCACTAGAATCCTCTAGGACACGTCTTAGCAGTCCATCGGAAAGGTTGTCTAGAAAACTCCACCCGACACTCCCATGGAATGTTGCGGGTTTTGGAATCTAGGACTTTCCGCGTCTGCCACGTAACGGAAGTGTCCTGGCCGTTTCCCACTTAGGATCGACCGGAATTGTTTGGTCATTTACTAACAGCGACTAGCATCAGACCTGATCAAACTACTTTACGCAGAAACGCCTGGTCTGAAGCGGATTCATGCTGCACTTGGTTCAAGGAGAATGGGAAACGAGAGGGATGCAAGTCTCGACCTCTCTGCCATAAGGCATAGTCCCATTCCGTTCCCCTAAAACAGCGTGAATCGGGTAATCGGTAATTCCAAGTCATCGTTCTCATTACTTGTTTCGGTGATGTTGATCATCCCTCTGTTCGTTGAAGACTTTGAGAAAAGTTCCCGGCTAACCGGGACCACCCATCCATAGGACGGACCCATGGTCCATCCTCCGCACTTTCCTCGGTTTGTTTTAGTTATACCACATTAATTTGACATATAACAAACAGCTTCCTTGATTAGCCCTGTTAAGCACTGGTTCCTTCACGTAATCTTATCACAGGACATAAAGAAAACAATGTCAAACAACTTCTTTATTATCATTTTATCCTTTTATCTTTGAAATACAAGGAGTTCCGCCCGTAGGCTTGATCATAATCCGCCCGAAGGCTATCCAGTAATCCACCAGGGATCACTATTCCAAGCTTCTGCCCGTAGACTAGTATGCGGGCCTCGAGATCCAATCCCGAGTCACGTTAGCCTCTTGTGCAGGGCCCGGAAGGCGAGGGATTTACGGCCAGAGCCCCCTCTGGCACCCAAGCGTCCTCCTGCTCCAAGTAGAACTCAACGGAGAGACCTCTCACGGCGGGTTCGGTCCACGTTCCCGGCGCGGTTAACAACCCCCTTGGTTAGGGTCAGGCAGGCAGTCGGGGGTAACTGAAGCTGCCTCTCCCTTCAGGCCTTCAACCTGAAGTATTTAGATATCTTTTCATCCTTTAGTTCATTGAGCAAACAATGCAAACAGTGCTTCCTAAACTGTTACAAGCACAATCAATTCCAATGGTCGTTTAGCTGGCAAACTGTTAAGGAGTGACTCCTTTTCTCCGAATGCAACCCGCATTCGATCCGGAATCAATTGCAACTTGGCAAGATTCCTATCATTTCTGGGTTAGGGTCATACCCTACCAATACTTTAGGTTTTGTTATGGTAGATTCCAGCGACCATGTCGCTTCAATCTATTGATTGGTCAATTGCTTCCAGGCAAATACCTAACTTTCCTTTTCCTTAGCAACTATCTCCCAGGAAAGGTGATGTAACAGGATGATTACTCATCCTTTTGTAGGTTAACTTAGCGCAATAACTTGCCAACATCATTTCCAAGAAATGACAAAACTCTCTTGTGGACAAATCTCAAGTCTATGCGATGTAGCAACTTTTTGTACATGTGTTGTATCTATTCCACGGGATCATTTCACCCATTGAATGGCGTATTCAGGTTACGGAATTAACTTCAGGCGAGTAGCAGGGTTTAGGGTGTCTTCTTACCCAACCCATTCCTAATTATATTGGTCCACGGTCCTAGGAATTTCCAACCCAGTCGGAGTTTCATCATTTGAACGAATGATCCTTAGGATAAAACCTTAGATCATTTTATGCATGAGCATCCAATTGATTCGACATCTCGTGAATGTGTGTAAGATCTTTGGGTTTGCGGGTTTTGACTTGGCAACCAGTGTAAAACTAGGTCGAATTCTTATTGCACTAAACCCTAGTTAGCACTTGAGATACCCATCATATCGACCCAACCATGTCCATAAGAATCCTTGTGGTTTAGGTGACTTAGTCAACTCAATATACTTGTCTTGCGTCACGGATGAACCTTTCCTAAAGGTAATAAACTAGATCTAGTGGAGATTAATAGTTACAATTACACCAATACGTGTAAACATGCGATTCACTGCTTCTACGCATCACATGGTTCACAATAACCCTATCCTTCCTTGGTAAGGTAAAAATGCCTGATAACCTGGACACTAACTTTCCTAGGTCCTACTAGGACTTACATCAAATAGTCATGCCTACAACCTTATTGTCTATACTTAGAATCTTATGCTTTGACTCCTAAATGCGGCTCCTAATGAATGACATTTTTGCATGATGACTATGCAATACGCAACGTTCTCCTAGCTACAATGAAGTTCATACAAAACTACAGCTAGTGATAATTTATTCCATTTTACATGCCACTTGCAAGCCCATAAGATCATTTCCGTACTCTCTTCTATTTCTTTTCGGATAATATCTTATGGGTGTTAACTTTTCCTCATGAAATCATTACGAGGAGGATGTTGCCTAACATGCGGCACATACTTATTCCTACCATGTCTAAGAAGAAAAAAAATGCACTTATAAATTCCATTTCTTTGCCTAAGTAATATATGTTTAGACTCATTACTTTGATAATGTACCAAAATAGCATCATGCAGCTAGTCTCCTAAGGCGGGCAACCCGTTTCGAATTCATGACATACTTCAACCTTGCCTAACGTTTCAAGAGATACTTTATCAAATGTCTTTTTACCACCGCCACATGCATTAAAAATAAGCGTAAAATGCATTCTTCCCTATGGAACTAAGCGCACCTAATCATTTCTTTAAGCGAAAATAAACTTGAAAGAACCTGGACTTGTGGGCTCGGGGAGATATCCACTTGTATGCTCGGAGATGAACCTCCCGCAGTCGCACCTTGTGATCTTTTTGGGGCCATCGTAGATGTAGAGGATTTGGGCTCCGGGTTTTGTCCTTACCCCTTTATGGCTCTCAAAATTTCCTCCGAGTCTTGGCAAGTAGTCTCAAAATATGTTTACTTCTCCCTTATGTAGGAATACCCCTTTGTAGGGTATGGATTTTAAGATCCCGGAAAGCTCGTGGAAACGGCTTATGGGAGGTCTTTATGAGCTTCACCCTCTCCTCTTCAAGGGTCCGGGGGTATGAATAGACCTTTGGGGGATGTAGTGGGAAGGGGGGTTAAGGAAGCCCCCCCTTAGAAGCTTCTTAAGAAGCTTCTAAGAAGCTTCTGAGCTTTTGCAGCGACGTCGAGGGGGGGGGAGTCGTAATCCGGCGGGCGGCGGCGGACTGAGGTGGCCTGGCGACTGGCGGATTGGGGCGGCAGCGCGGCGGCTTCCTGCACGACGACCTCCTCTCCACGGCGACCTCCTTCAACACGGCGACCTCTCCACCTTCCCACAGCCCGTCCTCCTTTTTTCTCCCTTGGGAGGGGGGGTTGTTATAGGCCTTGGGGGGGGGGGGGGTGGGGAAGAGGGCCTCCACACACGTGGAGGACTCCCCCTCATGCAGTCCAACTCACTCCTCCTTGGCCATTCCCCCCCCACACTCCCTCTCCTCCAGCCATGCATCGGCTAGGGGGAAGGGATAATAATTATAAAAAAAAATCTCCAAATTGCCCCTTCAAGAAAAAGGGTGTTCCCTCGCGGCTTTTACGGTTTTCAACCTCAGCCTCTTATTTACAATGTGGAGGCCTCATTTTTGAGCGTGCACGGTATGGATTATGCTCCCAATAATACGATGTAGGGGATAACCTTGCACAGGGTTTACACGGCGTGCGGGAAGTTAATATTTACGGTACGCAGTGTGCGGAAATATTACACAAGCTAGCTGCTTATCAGAGTAAGAATCAATATATTTTGGTTTGTACTGACTATTGTACTAAGTGGGTTGAAGCCAAAGCCTTGTGGGATAACAAAGCAACAAGTGTGGCTTAGTTTTTGTATTCTAACATCATGACTCACTTTGGATGCCCCATAGATTTGGTAAGTGATGGGGGTAAATTTTTTTTCAATGAAGTGATTAGGGAGCTGACTTCTAAGAATATGATTCTGTATAAGAAGTCTACCACCCCTTACCACCCTCACGAAAATGGGCAAGCTGAAAGTTCTAATAAGATTTTTCTTCGAATTCTTAAGAACATAGTTTAATTGTAAGGGTTGGGTCACAAAGTTCGATTCAATATTGTGGTCCTTCCACAGACTTAATGCTGAGCGAGCTTCTCATGAAGCAACTACTAGACAACACTGCATCAGAGCAAAGTGCTGCAGCATTGGTGATATCACTACTAGCAGGATTAGGAGCAACCTAAGGCTCTAAGAGCCAGTCTAAAATCCCAATAGTCGCAAAGCAGCTCAAAAAGTACCAACCCCACGACGATCCATACAGCTTTGTAGAGCAGTTTGAGCAAGTCTGTGAAGCCAACCGCCTCAACAACCTGACTCAATGCTCTCAAGCGTTTGAGCTCTGCTTAGGTGACAAGGGTAGGACTTGGTATACAAGCTTAGATGCCACAGAGTGAGCCAACTTCAATGGCCTCAAGAATCTTTTCATCAAGAGATTTGTCGAGCTTGGATACTCTTACAATCTGCTAGTACGACTAATCAATGTGAAGCAGAAAGAGAAGGAGGACATTCGTGATTATGTAAACCATGTGAGGAGTCTCTTCAAGAGAATCCCTACGGGCAAACGAGCGACTAAAAGAGAAGTTTCAACTGTATTCATCAACGGAATTCGAAATGAGGAACTGTATAAGGCTTTGGTAGGCAACTCGAGCTTGTAGCGAGACGCGCTAGCTAGGGTTTCTAAGGAAGCCATTAGAGTTGACGATCAGGTGAAAGAGAGGAGCTCCAAGATCTTAAACTCAAAAGAAACCAATTCACAAAGTTTAGAGAGAACGTCAACCTCTAGTGAATGATCAATCCCATCATCCCAAGATAAGGGAAAAGCCACCGAGGTAAACCAAGACTTGGCTGATGTCAAGATGGAGATAGCCAAGCTGCAAGACATGTTGAGACGACCAACGCGCCCACACGTCCAATGCGTGTACTATGGCGAAAACCACTTGCCAGCGGAGTGTCAAGACCCTAGGTTGAGACCTTGCGCTAACTGCGGCAAGTTCGGTCACGACGTCATGCATTGCAGATTGCCAAGAAGACTTCCTTACTTGCAACCATACAGCTAGCCTTACCTAGCAAGCATGCCACAGCTACTCTTTGGAAGGGGAGCCCCATTGGCCCTTCCTGCGCCTAATGACATTAAGTCGACTATTCCTAGGATGGACATAAACCCTACAGGCATATCTAGACTACATGGTCCCTATGTGACCCATCCATCGAGTGACGCTCCAGTCCACTACGTGGAAGAGCCAAATGAGGGAGAGACTTACGTATACCCTTATGTCTCTCACGATGATGAGGGCAATGCAGTCCTTATGGAATATCGACCAATACCTGTAATGTGTCCACTAGTATCATCCAGGACACGTCTTAGTAGTCCATCAGAAAGGATGTCTAGAAAACTCCACCCGGCACTCCCATGGAATGTTACGGGTTTTGCGATCTAAGTCTTCCCGCTTCTGCCACATAGCGGAAGTATCCTGGCCGTTCCCACTTAGGATCGATCGGAATTAGGGTTTTCCTGATTGGTCATTAGCTAACAGCAACTAGCGTCAGACCCGAGCGAACTACTTTACGTAGAAATGCCAAGTCCGAAGCGGATTCACGCTGCACTTGGTTCAAGGAGAATGGGAAACGAGAGGAATGCAAGGCTCAACCTCTCTGCCATAAGGCATAGTCCCATTCCATTCCCCTAAAACAGCGTAAATCGGGTAAGACATAACTCTAGGTCATCGCTCTCGTTATTCGTTTTGATGATGATCATCATCCCGCTGTTCTTCGAGATTTTTGAGAAAAGTTCCCGGATAACCGGGACCACCCAACCATAGGACGGACCCATGGCCCATCCTCCGCACTTTCCTCGGTTTGTTTTAGTTATGTAATTATCTAACACATTAATTTGACATATAACAATCAGCTTCTTTAATTAATCCTGTTAAGCACTGGTTCCTTCACGTAATCTTATCACGTGACATAGAAAAACAATATCAAGCAAGTTCTTTTTCTTTTTTTTCAACATTTCATCATTTTATCTTTGAAATACAAGAAGTTCCGCCCGTAGGCTTGTCCATAATCTACCCGAAGGCTATCCAGTAATCCCCAGGGATCACTATTCCAAGCTTCCGCCCGTAAACTAGTATGCGGGACTCGAGATCCAATCCCGAGTCGCGTTAGCCTCTTGTGCAAGACCCGGAAGGCGAGGGATTTACGGCCAGAGCCCGCCCTGGCACCCAAGCGTCCTTCTACTCCAAGTAGAGCTCAACAGAGAGACCTCTCGCGACGGGTTCGGTCCACATTCCCGGCGCGGTGAACAACCCCCTTGGTTAGGGTTAGGCAGGTAGTCGGGGGTAACTGAAATTGCCTCTTCCTTCAGGCCTTTAACATGAAGTATAGGTACTCATTTAATTTGTAATTCATAATTCAAACAGAGCCCTAAAATCTCTAACAAGCACAAACATTTCCATTAATCCAAAAATAGGTCCTTTTGCAAGATAACTTGTGTAGGGATCTGCCATCCTTGTTGAGGTTTTTTTTTACCCTTTCTCCTTGTGAATCAATCACAAGACTAAATGATTTCGTACTTGCTGTGCAAGTCCTGCGATGGAATAATCCGTTTTAGATCTTTTAAGCTTACGTATGTCGGCCCTAGGGTTTCTTTTTAAGGATCTTGGGGACAGCCCTAGTTCTTTATCTTTACGAATTTTTTTGACCCTACAATAAGGAAAGTAGTCAAGTGCTTAGGGTATGAATATTTCTATGTTTAGATTGGTTTGGATATCTTTTGGAAGGTAATATTAATCGTCTTGTCACGGTTTTGCTATCCTTGTGACAATTTACTTTTCAGTCAATACAGTTCAATTTAAACTTCCTTTTTCCTTGCAGATGAACTCTTTCCCCAGGAGTACGCAAGGAATTTAGAAAGATCCTGCGTACCAGGTATATCGTAGAACCTTTGGGTATTGCGCGAGTTGGTGATGACTGGTTCGAGCATGCTGAGAAGCATTGCCCAAGGGTTGCAGCCTATGTCCATGGGATATTAGTAGATTATGCCATTGTCGACACGGGATCATCTGTTAATATTATGAGTTCTGAACTGATGGAAAGGTTGGGTCTTGCGATCTAGAAAGATACCTCAACAATTCTCAGAATGGCAGATGATAGTTTGAGATAGCCGGAAGGCTGCATTACTAAGGTCCATGTCACTGTTGCAAATGCAGAATGTCTACTGGACTTTAGGGTAATTCGTTTTGCAGGGCGGCTTTCATGAATTTAATCATTTACAATGATTTGTTGCGAAAGGAATAAGACTAATGGTGCAAGATATAATTTCTATACCTTTAGGATTTAACTAAAATATACTACTATAGTAAATGGATAATCTTGCTCGTAATTTATAATGCTTGATGCAATTCGAAGGAAACTAAGTTCTATACATTATCATTCATTCAAATAAGCTAAACTCCTTCATTACAAATAACTCAGACAAATATATCTTAAAGAAGAAAAACCTAGTTTTGGGGTGAGATATCCATATGGATACCGGGAGATGACCCTCCCGCGGCTACGCCTTGGACTTTCTTAGGAGGCATCGCAATTGTAGTTTTTCGAACGTGGAAGCAGCTCTACAACTTCTCCTAGGAATTCCACCGTCGCTTCCTTGCACCGCTCGTCGATAGTAGTTTTTGAAAGGCTCCCTCCTTGGAAGTTAGGGAAATTCGAAAGGGTGTTTCAGAGTCCTCTACGATTAAGACCCATTGAAGCCATGGGGAAGGCTAAATGGTCTTTTAATGACTCGCTCAAACGAGGAACGAAAAGGGATGGAAAAAAACACAAAGTGCAGGAGAGAACTTCTAAGGGGATATAGTAACCGTAAAGGTTATAAATAAGGTCGAAGGACCCTTAGGTCAAACTTAAAAGGGGGTTTCAATATGCCACAAGGGGAGGGCTAGGGAAGGTATAAATACGGAGGAAAGAGGGGTGGTTCCCAAGCCAAGGGTTAGGGGTTTAAGGGTTAATACACAGGGGGGTGTGGTTGAGGATTTATAAAATACGAAAAAAAAAACTTAAGGAAAGGGGCTAAGTGGCTTTTTTTTAAAAAAACACGGGGGGTGTAATATTAGGACCTTTAAGCCACCCTTTATAGGGGAAAAAGGGGCTTAGGACCCTTTAAAACTGGGGGGGGGGGGGGGGTAGCAGGGAGAATTTGGTGAGGCACAAGAAGGGGGGTGAAAGGGGGCTTAAGGGGTTTTAAAACCCGAAGGGTGAAAAGGGGTTTAAAGGCCAAGGGGAATGGGGGCTAAGATGACCCCCCCTTTTGAAGCTTCCAAGCTTCCAGAAAGTCAAAAGGGGGGGTGAGAGAACCATTACTCGAATATGGAACGGCAGTGGCTCCTCCCTCCCTCCATGGCATCGTGATTCTCCGCTCCAGTCGGCCAGCGCGGCGAGTGCGTCCCCCTCTCCTTCCTTCACAGGCAAAATTCCTCCCTCTCATGGCAGCAGCCTGCTCCCCTCGTCCTCACGTATATCCCCCTCCCTCCTTCCTTCTTATTTTTTTATAGGGGGGGGAGAGAATCCCTCCCCCCTTACCTGTCATCATGCATGGCAAGGGAGCCAAGCAAGCTCCAGCGACGAGGAGCTTGCTGGCTCCTCCATTCCACCTCACAAGCTCCTGCTCGACACGCCACCGTGAAGGTGAAATTTTTTTTAAATTTCCCTTTTAATATATTACATTCTCTCCCCCTTAGAAGAATCGAGATGTCCTCATCTCGAGATAAACTGGGGATACTGATGGATGAGAGTGCCTTCATCTACCCAGGTGGCATCCTCTTCGGAATAATCTTTCCACTGGATGAGGCATTCTCTTAAGGTTCTAGATCTTAACTGTCTCTCCCTAACATCTAAGATCCTATCCGGCCTTAGTTCAAGGACTCCTTGACTAGGCATTAAAATTTGTTGGTCATCAAGTACATGATTAGGGTTGGGTACATATTTTTTCAATAGGCTGATATGGAATACATTGTGAACCTTTAGGTTCTCAGGGAGTTGCAATCTATAAGCATTGGGTCCTAGGCATTTGAGGATTTTGTACGGCCCACAATACCTTGGACTTAGCTTCTTGCATTCTCCTAGGGATAGAGAACTCTTTTTAGGGCATACACGAATGAAGACCATGCCTCCTTCTTCGAAGACTCTTTCTTGACGTTTCAAATCTGCGTATGCCTTTTGTCTATCCTTGGCCACTTGTATGTCTTGTCTTATTGACTTTATTTGATCATCTATGTCTTCCAACATCTGTCTTGACGCTTCAACTCTTAGGGTTGGATCAGAAAAGTTTAGGGAACTTCGACAATCATGACCATACAATGCCTGGAAAGGAGTCATCAGAATGCTCTGCTGGTAAGAAGCATTGTAGGCAAATTCAACCAATGGCAAGTATTGAATCCACCTCTTCGGCTCTCGACAGCAGTATGCCGTAAGCATATCTTCGATGATTTGATTTGCTCGCTCTGTTTGGCCATCCGTTTGGGGATGGTAAGTGGTGCTAAAATAGAGTTGAGTCCCAATAGCTTCAAAGATAGCTCTCGAGAAGTGTGATGTGAAGAGAGAATCTCGATCACTAATGATTCTTCTAGGTAACCCATGTAGCTTGAATATCTCCTTGATAAACAATCTTGCAATGTCGGAGGCTTTATAGTTTCTCTTTACTGGAATCAGGTGTGCAACCTTGGTAAGCATGTCAACCACAACCATAATGGAATTTTATCCTCCTTGGACTTGGGGTAGGCCCACAACAAAATCCATACTGATGAACTCCCATTTCATTTGGGGAATGTCAAGCGGTTGCAGTTTCCCTGGCATCATGACATATTCGGCTTTGATACTTTGGCAAGACAAACACTCAGTGACATATTTGAGAACGTCACCTTTAAGCCTCTCCCAATGGTAGCTTTTCCTAACTGCATTAAGAGTCTTAGCATAGCCAGGATGTCCTGCGAAAGGAGAATCATGAGCTTCCCATAATATCTTCTGCTTAAGTGACTAGCTTGCTGGTATACACAGCCTTGTTCTGTAGTAGACAAGTCCATTATCAATGGAAAATTCCTGATACTTAGCTTGCAACTTCTGATTCTACCCCTTGGTAGATATTTCCTTTATCATTGTTTGGTAGGCCAAATCATGGCATGCTTCCTCTCTAGCTAGTTCAAGTATAGGGTTGTTTGGCATAGATACGTTTGTAGCCCGAGATCTGGCCATTGATGGATTCTGCAAGATTAGGGAATTTAGGAATGCCTTGCGACTGAGTGCATCGGCAACTACATTCTCCTTCCCTGGTCGGTACTTGATTTCAAAATCATATTCCTCCAATACTTTAATCCACCGACGTTGCCTCATGTTGAGCTCGTTCTGGGTAAAAATCCATTTGAGACTCTTATGATCGGTTACTAGAGTAAACTTGTTACCCAACAGGTAGCGTCTCCAAAGCTTTAGAGCATGGATGATAGCTAGTAATTCTAGATCATGCATGGAATAATTCTTTTCATGACTCTTCAATTTCCTTGAAGAGTATGCTTCTGGATGACCTTCCTGCATAAGTACACACCCCAAGGCAAGAATGCTAGCATCAGTTACTACCTCGAACTCCTTATTGAGGTCAGGAAGTTTTAGAATAGGTGCTGATACTAAACTTTGCTTCAATTTGTCGAAGCTATTTTGTTCGAAAGTTGACCATGTAATGGAAGTCTGCTTCTTTAGTAAGTCTGTAAGAGGTGCTGCAATCAAAGCATAGTTTTTGATGAAGACCCTATACCATCCTGTCAATCCAAGAAAGCTACGTATCTCTTTGACGGATATTGGTATTGGCCATTCAAGCACATCTTTGACCTTGGCTGGGTCTACTGATATTCCTTCTGATCATATTATGAATCCCAGATATTCAATCTAACGCTTGAAGAATGCACACTTCTTCATTTTTGCATACAGCTTATGAGACCTCATTGTCTCAAGGACAATCTGAAGTTGAGGTTCATGATCTTCTTCCTGTTTAGAATAGACTAAAGTGTCATCGAAGAAGACAAGTATGAAACATCAAGATATGGTCTAAAGATATCTTGCATTAATCTATTGAAGGTGGCAGGTGCATTTGTAAGACCGAATGACATAACCAAGAACTCAAAGTGCCCATATCTTGTATTGAAGGCCGTCTTTGGAATATCTTCTTCCTTGATCCTTATCTGATAGTAACCTGACCTGAGATCAATCTTGGAGAAGATCTTTGCATCTTGAAGACGATCAAGAAGCTCATCTATTCTAGGAATAGGATACTTGTTCTTGACTGTTGATTGATTCAACCCTTGGTAATCAATACATAGTCGAAGTGTCCCATCTTTCTTTTTCTGGAATAGTACTGGAGCTCCCCATGGTGAGTTGCTAGGCCGGATGTAACCCTGACCTAACAGTTGCTTGAGTTGTTCCTTCAACTCAATTGCTTCCGGTATGGACATTCTATAAGGTCTCTTTGCAATTGGTGCAGCTCCAGGCACTAGCCTAATCTCATGATCTACTTCTCTTTGAGGAGGAAGTTCAATCAATTCCTCAGGGAATACGTCAGCGTATTCCTTTAGCCAAGAAGGTCCTTCATGAGACTCTTTCTTTTGATCTAACTTGTTGAGTTTGATCAGGTAAACGGGTAATCCTTTTCTGACTCCTTTTATGATCCGAGATACTTTGGCTAATTGGATTCTTGGCACTCTTGCCTCACCTTGAGTTGTGACAAATTCCCTTTCAGAGTTTCAAAAGGAAACTTGACCCTTTCCACAGTGGATGTGGGCATCGTTGGGCTTAAGCCAATCCATTCCGAGTAGACACTCATGGATACCTAAATTCATGACTCTGAATTTGATTGAAGTCTTCTTTCCTCCCAGAAAGAATTCCACCTTAGCAGTTTGTCTGGTACAAGTTACCTCACGACCGTTTGCCAACTCCACAAGCAGGGTAGGTGCTTCTACTGTAGTTATTCCTAAACTTTTTGCACATGCTGGTGAGATAAAGGAATGTGTACTGCCACAATCAATCAAGGTTTTGAAACCTTTACCTTGATAGTCTGACGGTGTCTGAATCACCGAGAACTGGCGATTCGGCCCTTTCTTGTGTAAAGCGGCATGGACTGTCGCTTTTTCAAATTCAGCTTCCATAGTCGGATCTTCCTCTTCTTCTTCTTCGCATCTTTGCCTATTGGCAATGCAAGCGGTTCTTCCTCTTCCACGGGTAACGGCTCCTTGACTACGGCCTGCACCTTGGAAAGGCGTTTGACGATGTCCTCCGCTGAGCTTGGGACATTGCCTCTTAAAGTGACCAGGTTTGTTGCAGTGGAAATAATAGAGGTTTCGGCCATTACTTTGAGTAGGAACAAAGTTGTTGACGTTATTTGTCTTTGCTTTCTTCCTTTGTCCCTGATTATGACCTTGAACTCTCTTCATTTGAGGTCTGAATGCTCCTCTGTTCGGGTCACTATAGGACCAAGTTTTGTTACCCCTTGGTCTAGCTTGCACCTCCTGAATTATAGGCGGCGCTCGAATGAGTGCATCCTAAAGATTTGAAGGACGCATAGATTCGAGATAGGTATTTACGGGTGGATTTAAGTCCGCACAAAATTTGGACACCTGCTGCGTCATGTCTATTTGTGGCGCATACTTTAAAAGTGAGACGAATTTAGCGTAGTATGCGTCAAGAGTGAGTCCTAGCTATTTTAGCTCATAGAACTCATTCATTTTCTGCGTACGATATGCAGGTGGTAAATATCTTCCCTGCACGGCTTTCTTCAACTTCTCCCAGGTAACGGACCCCTCTGAAATCCCTTGATCCCTGCACCATTGCTTCCACCAAAGTCTGGCTTCGCCGGTGAGCTTTAACTTGGTGAGCATGGCCTGATTGGTAGGTGCAGTACCAGCTGCTTCAAAGTAATCCTCCATGGATTCAATCCAAATTTCAGCATCAGCCTGGACGAATCTTCCTCTCCCGTCAAACTCGGGTGGCTTTATCTACTTGAGGAGGAACTTCTTCTCCTAGGTCACAGCAGTACTTGATGTAGGAGGCAAATTTGGAACCTGTACCTGGGGTTGTGACTGGATAAAAGTTTTATTAATGTTATTATATGATAATCGACGTTAGCTTATCTTTCATTTTTAGTTTAGCTATCTCGTAAACAATGTAGCTACTTAACTTTTTAACAACTCTTATGCACAGCCAGATATTGATAAAAATAAGTCTTTATTTGTATTTGCATGGGCATAGCCTTTTTGAATACAATGTTTCGTGTGATGATAAGCCAATCATTACATTCAGTTTGGGGAGAACAACGTTGTATTGCATTTGTCTACAGGAACTGTGTAATAATAGGGTTTTGGGTCATGGATCTTTAGGAATCAATAGTTCATTGGAAGTTCAAGATACCCTTTCCGTTGGAATCCATACTTCTCATGGCGGCCCAACACTTTAATCCTGTCGGCTGGGATTACACGGGTTACTTCCTCATATACATATGAGTTCATTTCAACCCTCCGACCTTGAATATGTAAAGTCGAATTTACGTGAGCTTCCACAAAAATGAACAGCTTCACGACTTTCAAGTCTTCCAACCACTTGATCCTCTTTAGGTTGGTCTGTAGATAAGAAAACTGGTGGGCGGCTATATCGTAGATTCCTGAAGACCCCGTCCATCTTCATTCTATGTATAAAGGTGATGGATTATAAATCTGCTCCAGGATGTTCATCATCCCAATTCTTTGTCTATAAAGGGGAGAATTCATTGCAGTCATAAACATGACCCGAAATACCAAAAACTTGTTCCACGCTTCATAATTCTGCAAGACAGCATTGAAGGTGAGAAAATGTTTGGACAGCAACAATTTCTTTACTTGTCCGTTGTTGGTCGGCTCTGATACCAACTGTAACGTGTCCACTAGTATCATCCAGGACACATCTTAGCAGTCCATCGGAAAGGATGTCTAGAAAACTCCGCCCGGCACTCCCATGGAATGTTACGGGTTTTGCGATCTAGGTCTTCCCGCGTCTGCCATGTAGCGGAAGTATCCTGGCCGTTCCCACTTAGGATCGACCGGAATTAGGGTTTTCCTAATTGGTCATTAGCTAACAACAACTAGCGTGAGACCCGAGCGAACTACTTTATGCAGAAACGCCAGGTCCGAAGCGGATTCACGCTGCACTTGGTTCAAGGAGAATGGGAAATGAGAGGAATGCAAGGCTCAACCTCTCTGCCATAAGGCATAGTCCCATTCCGTTCGCCTAAAACAGCGTAAATCGGGTAAGACATAACTCTAGATCATCGCTCTCATTATTCGTTTTGATGATGATGATCATCCCGCTGTTCTTCGAGATTTTTGAGAAAAGTTCCCGGCTAACCGGGACCACCCAATCGTAGGACGGACCCATGGCCCATCCTCCGCACTTTCCTCGGTTTGTTTTAGTTATGTAATTATCTAACACATTAATTTGACATATAACAATCAGCTTCTTTAATTAATCCTGTTAAGCACTGGTTCCTTCACGTAATCTTATCACGTGACATAGAAAAACAATATCAAGCAAGTTCTTTTTCTTTTTTTTCAACATTTCATCATTTTATCTTTGAAATACAATAAGTTCCGCCCGTAGGCTTGTCCATAATCCGCCCGAAGGCTATCCAGTAATCCCCACGGATCACAATTCCAAGCTTCCGCCCGTAAACTAGTATGCGGGCCTCGAGATCCAATCCTGAGTCACGTTAGCCCCTTGTGCAGGACATGGAAGGTGAGGGATTTACGGCCAGAGCCCCCCTGGCACCCAAGCCTCCTTCTACTCCAAGTAGAGCTCAACGGAAAGACCTCTCGCGGCGGGTTCGGTCCACATTCCCGGCGCGGTGAACAACCCCCTTGGTTAGGGTTAGGCAGGTAGTCGGGGCTAACTGAAACTGCCTCTTCCTTCAGGCCTTTAACCTGAAGTATAGGTACTCATTTAATTTGTAATTCATAATTCAAACAGAGCCCTAAAATCTCTAGCAAGCACAAACATTTCCATTAATCAACCGTGTTGTTTGGAAAACTGCTAAGGAAGTGTTCTTTCCTTTTGAGTGTATCAGCACTCGTTCCCAAGGTGTCTTGTAAATTGGCAAGATCCTTTACATTCTGGTGTAGGGCGTACCTTATTAACCCAACTTGGTCAACCCTAAAGTTTCTTAGATATGCTAGTTTCCGGTTTACAACTTTCCTTATTTAGAAGGATATCCAAAAATATGTCCTTTTGCAAGATAACTTGTGTAGGGATCTACCATCCTTGTTGAGGTTTTTTTTTACCCTTTCTCCTTATGAATCAATCACAAGACTAAATGATTTCGTACTTGCTGCGCAAGTCCTGCGATGGAATAATCCGTTTTAGATCTTTTAAGTTGACGTATGTTGGCCCTAGGGTTTCTTTTTAAGGATCTCGGGGACAGCCCTAGTTCTTTATCTTTACGAATTTTTTTGACCCTACAATAAGGAAAGTAGTCAAGTGCTTAGGGTATGAATATTTCTATGTTTAGATTGGTTTGGATATCTTTTGGAAGGTAATATTAATCGTCTTGTCACGGTTTTGCTATCCTTGTGACAATTTACTTTTCAGTCAATACAGTTCAATTTAAACTTCCTTTTTCCTTGCAGATGAACTCATGCCAAATAGCAAACATTTCCCTTGCTAAGATGTGCAATTAGCAATGATAACTTCCTAGTAATTTGAGCAACGAAAGAAACCTTTCATGAATTTAATCATTTATAATGATTTGTTGCGAAAGGAATAAGACTAATGGTGCAAGATATAATTTCTATACCTTTAAGATTTAACTAAAATATACTACTATAGTAAATGGATAATCTTGCTCGTAATTTATAATGCTTGATGCAATTCGAAGGAAACTAAGTTCTATACATTATCATTCATTCAAATAAGCTAAACTCCTTCATTACAAATAACTCGGACAAATATATCCTATCCCTGACAACTTCTCTTTGCATGATCGACTTAAAACCGAATTAAAGCCAAGAAGAAAAACCTGGTTTTGGGGTGAGATATCCACATGGATACCGGGAGATGACCCTCCCACGGCTACGCCTTGGACTTTCTTAGGAGGCATCGCAATTGTAGTTTTTCGAATGTGGAAGCAGCTCTACAACTCCTCCTAGGAATTCCACCGTCGCTTCCTTGCACCGCTCGTCGATAGTAGTTTTTGGAAGGCTCCCTCCTTGGAAGTCAGGGAAATTTGAAAGGGTGTTTCAGAGTCTTCTACGATTAAGACCCATTGAAGCCATGGGAAAGGCTTAATGGTCTTTTAATGACTCGCTCAAACGAGGAACGAAAAGGGATGGAAAAAAACACAAGGTGCAGGAGAGAACTTCTAAGGGGATATAGTAACCGTAAAGGTTATAAATAAGGTCGAAGGACCTTTAAGTCAAACTTAAAAGGGGGTTTCAATACGCCACAAGGGGAGGGCTAGGGAAGGTATAAATACGGAGGAAAGAGGGGTGGTTCCCAAGCCAAGGGTTAGGGGTTTAAGGGTTAATACACAGGGGGGTGTGGTTGAGGATTTATAAAATACGAAAAAAAAAACTTAAGGAAAGGGGCTAAGTGGCTTTTTTTAAAAAAAACACGGGGGGTGTAATAGTAGGACCTTTAAGCCACCCTTTATAGGGGAAAAAGGGGCTTATGACCCTTTAAAACACGGGGGGGGGGGGGGGGGGGTAGTAGGGAGAATTTGGTGAGGCACAAGAAGGGGGGTGAAAGGGGGCTTAAGGGGTTTTAAAACCCGAAGGGTGAAAAGGGGTTTAAAGGCCAAGGGGAATGGGGGCTAAGATGAACCCCCCTTTGGAAGCTTCCAAGCTTCCAGAAAGTCAAAAGGGGGGTTGAGAGGACCATTAGTCGACTGCGGAACGGCAGCGGCTCCTCCCTCCCTCCATGGCATTGTGATCCTCCGCCCTAGTCGGCCAGCACAGCGAGTGCGTCCCCCTCTCCTTCCTTCACAGGTGAAATTCCTCCCTCTCACGGCAGCAGCCTGCTCCCCTCGTCCTCACGTATATCCCCCTCCCTCCTTCCTTCTTATTTTTTTATAGGGGGGGAGAGAATCCCTCCCCCCTTACCTGTCATCATGCATGGCAAGGGAGACAAGCAAGCTCCAGCGCGAGGAGCTTGCTGGCTCCTCCATTCCACCTCACAAGCTCCTGCTTGACACGCTGCCGTGAAGGAGAAATTTTTTTTTAATTTCCCTTTTAATATATTACAATACCGTTGATGGCGTTAGGGAGAGGATGAGGTAGAGGTCTAGTAGGGTAGACGCATGATCCAATCATTTGTTGGACTTGTGGTCACCCAGGTCATGTCTCATCACGTTGCCCTGAGAGGGAGCAATAGAACAGAGACAAAGCTGACCTAAGGTGCGTTGAGTGCGGAATCACCCATCTCTTCGTCGATTGCCCAAAGCGGAAATCTTCTTCAAGTTCAACCAATGTACCATCTGTCCCATTGGGGCTGTTTGGTGTCAAGAACCTCGATGGGGAGGCTACGCCTATCCCATTGCGGGTCATGATCCGTGCCCAGATGAAGTAGGCCCGCATATCACTACCAGGACCTAGCAACCTCGATGCAGCCTCAATAGGAAGAAGATCTGCAGGTAGAGAAAGAAGAGGTCAGAAGCTAAGATTGCACAGAAAACTGAGAGTGCTACAACTTTGCTTGTTGGAAAGAAGGTCATGGACGCAAAGGCAGAAACTTCAACCCCTAAGACGGCCAAAAAGGGAAGTGCCAAGGTAGGGGAATATTAGCATCCAAAGTGCCGAATAGAGGCCATAGAGAAAGTGAAGGACTGGGTGAAAGAGGCCCAAGAGCACTTAAGGGACGCTGAGCCCATCCTAGAGGACAAGATCGATGATCTCCCTAGCATAAGCACGCTAGTCGCACCTCCTCGACCAAAGTCAAGAGATGTGACTGCACCACAAGTAGCACCACTTAGGCCAAGCCTTGATGCTGCAGGCCTGCAAATCAGTCACGGCCATTGGCAAGGACAATCCAATTTAGGAGAGAGAAAAGTAGCCAACGACCTCCTTACCACACTAGTGACCACCCTTGTGATGTTAAGCCTGGGAGACCTGCTTAAGCACAGCATCCCACCCTATGGCAAGACTTGAAGCAGTGGGTTGAGGGGTCATGAGAACAAGCTGCTGATCTGCATGACCATGATGCAGAAACAAAAATACCGAGCCTACCTCTGCACTTTGTGCCAAAATCCTTGCACATTAATGCTTTCTGGGAAGGCACTGAGATGCATGCAATATTACCAGTCCTAGCCTTAGGCAACATGACAAGAAAGGGTATCGTAGACATAGGAGTTGGGATTAGTGTGCTGAGCCACGCAGTACTTCAGACTTGGGGAAACCCACTTTTCAAGACCACTCAGTTTAATGTCACATTAGCAAACGGCATGAGAGTGAAGCCATTCAGGGTACTTAAAAATTGGCCAGTGAAAATCGCAGGTGTCTAGTTCTCTGTCGACTTTATAGTCATGAAAGGAGTGGACTATGATATTCTATTAGGCCGACCCTAGCCTGGATGCGCAATGCGAGAGTTATCAAAGATTGGGGTAATGGCTTAATCTTCCTAGGCAACAGAACGAAAGCTGTGAGGATAGAGATGGACACTTGAAAGACTTCACCAGTCGACTTGGATACCATCTCTGTGATGCTCAAAGGTAATGCTCAAGTCAAGAAGTCTTATGGGCCCTTGACTAAGTATATCCCATGCCCAGAGGATGAGCGAGATTGGATGCATGTCCCTGCTACAATCAACCTACCGTTCTCGGATCATGAGGCATATGAGAAAGCCATCAAGATGATGGGCAAGTCTAACGGCATGCCCTCCATACCAGTTTGCATGATGGTAGGAACCCTTCGTGGGAGACCTAAGCCCATCACCTTTCAAGTGCCAAACAACAAAAGAGAACTCTAGGAGATTCTGGAATACTTAACGGACAAGGTAGCTGACAATCCAGCAACAAACTTCAAACCACTCCAGGATCTCTTAGATGAATCCAAGTGGAAATGAACCAGGGTGCATGACTTAAACCTCATGTACAATTGGCCCTTAGTCCCTGATCAACAACAAGAGATATACCAAGCCCTAGGAGATAACGAGCAGTCTGACATAGAGGACTCTAATGATGAGTATGAAGACTGCAAATCCTTCAATGATGAAAGTGGGTGAGATAGGTACTGTAGAATACGACATTGAGGGACATGAAATAGAATAAATATGGGTAGACTCCAAGCCATAGAAAAAGAGTGTCTTCAGGATAGAGCGAGGGGTCATGCGCATGGATTGTGATTGCACCTGGTTAGAACATGTAGGAGCCATAGACTTTGAGCAAGCATGCCTAGCCCAACCGGGAACGACACCAGTGCTTACGGCAGAATCACCATTTGAACTACGACCACCAAGGGAAACCACCTCTTCTAGCGAAGAAGGGGAGTTTGGCTCTAAGTCGGAGGTAAGTTCGGATTGCAACCCAGAAATACCTAGGCCACCCAAGATGTGATGCACCAAGGAGGACCTACCCCTCCACTTGAGGCGCATATGATTGAAGCAGGAAAGGGCGAAACAATCCCAGGACACACGAATAGAAGAACAGCAAAAACCGCGGGACCTCCCTAAAAGATTTACAAAGTTAAAGAAAGGAGATAGGGTAGTGATCCTGTTGAGTGCCAAACAGCAAGGGCAAACAAGTGAACCAATCGAGGGACCAGTCAAGATTAAGGAGGTGAACCAAGAAGGGGAGACACCCCGACCAATCTTCATTGCTGATGACTTGACTGAGGAAGAAGAAACGAGTCTTGTCACTCTCTTGCGAGAGTATGTAAATGTATTCGCTTGGCCCTTGGAAGAGCTCAAAGGGGTAGATCCGAGTTTAATGACTCATAATATACCCATGGCACCAGACGCAACGCCGGTGAAGCAGTGACCATATCCTATGAATCCAAAACATGCTCATGCTGTCAAGGAAGAGATTGATAAGCTGATGAGAGCATGATTCATTTACGAAATTGAGCACACGGACTAGGTATCACCCATAGTCATTGTGATGAAGAAAAATGGAAAAATTAGAGTGTACGTCAATTACAAGAAGGTGAACACTGCTACTAAGTGTCAAGAATCGCGTGGTGGGGAGACTTGCTCAAGATGCTGTGCCGAACACACACAAAATGCACAAGGAGAAGCTCACTCAAGAGACAAGAAGAGAGATGGAGGCCAAAACGTTTTCTTGCTGGTTTCTTCTTCTTTTTCCAACTCTTTACAATGTACGCAAAGTATAAATAAGATACAATATAAAGGAAAGTGGCCTACTAAGTCAAACAATGCATAACCAACTACACTAGTCGACTGGCACTATAACTATGCCAGCTGTAAATAGGTGTAACAACCTGAATATAATAAGTAATAAGCCAGTGGCCATGTGAGAGTCATAATGACCGCTGATGTTCTAAGTGTAGATGTGTGGATCCATCTAACCAGGCGGTCCATCATCAATGTCCGCATGTGTTGAGCTTGTCATCTCAACACTCCCCCTCAAGCTCAACTGCATCTCTGCAACTCCAAGTAAGCTTCGAATCTTTTGAAGCTTCTCTGTACCCAATGCCTTCATGAAGATGTCAGCTATCTGATCCTGTGTGCTGACATACACCAAGTCAATCTCACCTGCTAGTACATTCTCTCTCACAAAATGGTAGTTACCTCAATATGCTTTGTCCTGGCATGGAACACAGGGTTCCTAGCCAACTATTTACTGCTCATGTTGTCACAATAAATGACAACTGGACCTTCCACGTGCACATCCAAATTAGCCATTAACTTTTGTAGCCATACTACCTCACATGCTGCAACAGCAGCACCTCTATACTCAGCCTCTATACTCGACAAAGCAACTATAGATTGCTTTTTGCTGCTCCAAGCAACTGCTGCACTACCAAGAGAGAACATGTATCCACTAGTAGATCTTCTATCGTACATACTACCAGCCCAATCTGCATTTGTGTATCCAAAAACCTGTACATCTGTACCTGCCTCATAGAAAAGTCCATAATGTAATGTAGACTTCACATATCTCAATATGCATCTGACTGCATCCAAATGTGGCTTTCTAGGTACTTGCATAAATTGACTCAGAAGACCAACAGCGTAGCTTAAGTCTGGCCTTGTAATGGTCATGTAGATCAAAATCCCCACTATCCTCCTGAACATAGTAGGGTCTTCTATCTCATCCCCAATATCAGCACTCAACTTTACATTCTGCTCCAACGGGACTGAAAGTGGTTTGCATGCTGTCATACCATACTTGGACAACATATCCAAGCCATACTGTCTTTGGGACAGCCGTATACCATCATCGCATCTGATCACCTCAATGCCAAGGAAGTACCTTAGCTCACCTAAATCCTTCATCTCAAACTTCTTCAAAAAATCCTTGACTTTAGCAATCCCACTATCACTATCACTTGTAATAATCAAGTCATCCACATAGATGACTATGATGACCAAACCTGCATCTCCCTTTCTCACATAAAGTGAGTGATCAGCATCAGAAACATAAAAGCCAATATTGACAAGATACTCTCTGATCTTGTCAGACCATGCCCTAAGTGCTTGCTTGAGCCCATAGAGTGCCTTCTTCAACCTGCACACATACGTGGGATGCTCTAGATCTTCATAACCTGCTGGTTGATCCATATACACTTCTTCCTGCAAATCACCATGCAAGAAGGCATTCTTCACATCCATTTGCTGCAACCTCCAACCTTTGGCTACTTCCAAAGCAATCACACATCTGACAGTTGCCATCCTAGCAACTAGACTGAAGGTTTCTTCATAATCTATGCCATATATCTGGGCATAGCCTTTTGCAACCAGCCTATCTCTGTACCTACTAATAGAACCATATGCATTGTGCTTAATCTTATAAACCCACTTACATCCAATAGCTTTGTTGCCATTTGGCAATGATACTAGATCCCAAGTCTTATTGGCCTCTAATGCAGCCATCTCCTCATCCATTGCTGCATCCCAATGATCATGACCAACAGCCTCCTCAAAACATGTGGGCTCAACATCCTCAACTAGTTTCACCATATAAGCATAATGGTGAGCTGCATAACCTTGAAAACCAAATCTTTTAACAGGGTATCTGACCCTGCTAGATGTGTGTACCATCGGATCACTCAATGGAGCCTTTACATTACTATGAGCTCTCTATACACCTGGTGTCCTGATAGAAGGAATACCAAGCTCATCATCCAAACTCTCTGAGCCACTGGAGTCTCCATCAAGAACTGCATCAATGCCATCTGACACTTTATTCTTTCCTTTGTCTTTACCTGTAGTGCTACTAGATGCACCTGAAGATGTAGAGGTACTCCTTAGTCTCCCAGACCAAGGACTACCAAATGATGTCTCTAGTCCACTAAGAGTCCGTGATTCTTGCCTTTCAGCCTGCACATGAGTGTCATGATCATCATCATCATCCAATGCATCACCACTATATGCATACCACCTACTCAATTCATCAAAGATGACATCCCTACTCACTCTAAACTTACATGTGACAGGGCTATAACAGTGATACCCTTTCTGCTCTAAAGAGTATCCAATAAAAACACATTTTTCTGCCTTTGGGTCAAGCTTCTTTCGTAGCTCATCTGGCACATGAATGTATGCAACACAGCCAAATACCTTCAAGTGCAATACATAAGACTTCTTGCCAGTAAAGCATTCTTCAGGAGTCATCCCATGAACTGCAGCTGTGGGAGTTCTGTTCATAACATAAACAGCAGTATGAACAGCCTCATACCAAAAATGCTTAGGCATATTCTTTTCAGCCATCAAGGTGCATGCAACTTCTGCAATATGCATGTTTTTCCTTTCTGCAACCCCATTTTGCTGTGGGGCATATTTGCATGTGAACTATCTCTTTATCCCATGAGACCTCAGAAAATCACTAAACTCATTCGAGAGGTACTCTCCCCCTCCATATGACCTCAAGCACTTTACTTTCAAGCATGTTTCTCTTTCAACTATATCCTTGAAAGTTCTAAAGTGCTCAAACTCTTCACTCTTTTCCTTCATAAAATATACCCAGAGCTTTCTAGAACAATCATCAATGAATGTGACAAAATATGAATTGCCTCCAAGAGATACATTTTGTGTAGGCCCCCAAATGTCTGTATGCACAACATCAAGGATATTTTGCCTACATCTCTATCATGTGAAAAGGGTTGTCTTACCTGCTTACCAAACTGACATGCTTCACATACCTTATGAAATTCTACAACTCTAAATCTAGGCCAACCCTTTGGATTGCATTAATTTCAGCCTTTGTACATTTGCATGTCCAATGTGTTTGTGCCAAATTTCAATATTTGCAACAACACCTTTTCCTTTAGCATACATAGCAGCATTCATAGTAGGAATTCCAGCATCCAGAGTAAACATATGTCCAACTCTACTTCCCTTTGCTACCAACCTGCACTTGTCATTGAAGTCTTCTACAAAGTATCCCTTTGCATTAAATCTGACTTGCAGCCCTTGCTCTACCATTTGACTGACTGACACCAAGTTCTTTGTAATAGATGGCACATGTAATACATCTGAAAGACTCTTTGTCTTACCATCATGCAAGGACAAGGGAATTTTTTCAATGTGTGAAACTGGGTGGCATAAATCATCACCCGTCTGCACATAACCTGCATTTTACAAATCCTACATCTCTCCAAACCATTATGCATGGCTGGTCATATGATTGGATGCACCTGAATCAACATACCAAACATTATCATGTGTTCTCTTTCCTGTAACAGCATTCAGCATATGCTGCATAACAAATAGACGTTCATTTTTGTCTTCATTCTGTCGTGAAGACGATGCATAGATTCCTTGCTGCAACTTACCACTGCGAGTATCATCTTTCTTAGCATAACATTGGGCTGCAATATGACATGTTTTTCCGCAGTAGTGACACACAATACTAGAGTTGTTAGAACCTCTGTTCTGCCATCCACCTCTTCCTCTAAAGCTCCCCCTGCCTCTAGAGTTACCATGACCTCCTGAAACCTGCATATCGCCGAATTGTTGATTCGATCTGTTTTGCTGGTTGTCACTACCACGGCCTCTTGAAGAGAACCTGCCATGTCCCCTTTCTGAACTGGAGTAGAAAGCTTGGACTTGTTCACCACTTCTTTCAGATGTCTCACTCTATATGTTGATCTCTTCAGTGTGATCATAAGGGAGACCAACTCATCGAAATCTGGAAATGGCTTTCTGACATATACGGATGTTACAAAAGACTTCTAAGCCTTTTCATTGTTAAGTCCACCCAAGGTAGATGACACCAAATCATCATCATTGGGCATTGCATCAATCACTGCCAATGCATCTGCAATGCTCCTTACCTTCAGTGCATACTCATTGATAGACATCTTCCCTTTCTTCAATATATTCAACTCTTGCTTGAGTTGAATCTTTCATGCCTTTGTATTTACAAAAAATATACTTTCAAGTATGGTCCAAGCTGCATATGAATTCTCTGCATTTCTAATATGTTCCAACATATTATTGTCAATTATTGTAGAGAGCCAATACATGACCTTCTTGTCTTTTGCATTCCATTCCTTCCATGCCTTTGTCTCTTCTACAGTTGGAGGATCACTCACCTCCGGCTCCTTTTCTTCACCTGAAACAAACTCATAGAGGCCTTTTCCAATAAGGAAGTTTGTGACACGGAACTTCCATCAAGGGTAGTTGTTCTTGTCGAGCTTCTCAATGATGGGGCTTCCACTATTCTCTGCCATTATCACAAAACTAATACCAAACAACGAGCAAATCTTCTGCAACCCTCGACCCGTAGTGCACAGCAATACACCAGACAGCCTTTTTCAGTGTCTGCTCAACAATACATGCAATATGCAACCTGTTTGGAGATAAACCTTGTGTTTGCTTCCTGCAAACACCTCAAGAATTACAGATTTGCAATCTGTAACCTGCGTACCCACTTTCGATCAAAACAGCCGAAATCACAGTGTACCCTGAAACTGTTGTTCGCAACCTTGCAGCTCTAAAACGGGGCCTGAAACGGCCTTAGATGCCCAAAATAACTGCGGGTAAGCCTTAAAGGGCTTATCTGCAGAATACATAGTGCTCTTCGCGCACACCAAATCTCACTGCAATCTGAGATTTTTGCTCTGCCCTGCTTATGGTGCCTCCACAGGCACTATCCAAGAGAAAGAGTGGAAGGATGGGAGAGCTTCTTACCCGTGGCTTGCTTGCTCGAACCTTTCTTCTTCTCCTTCACTTCAACCTTCAAAATCAACCTCTCTCAATGGCATGGCTCTGATACCATGTCAAGAATCGCGTGGTGGGGGGACTTGCTCAAGATGTTGCGTCCAACACACACAAAATGCACAAGGAGAAGCTCACTCAAGAGACAAGAAGAGAGATGGAGGCCAAAACGTTTTCTTGTTGGTTTCTTCTTCTTCTTCCACACTCTTTATAATGTACACAAAGTATATATAAGATACAATATAAAGGAAAGTGGCCTACTAAGTCAAACAATGCATAACCGACTACACTAGTCGACTGGCACTATAACTATGCCAGCTGTAAATAGGTGTAACAACAAGAATATAATAATTAATGAGTCAGTGGCCATGTAAGAGTCATAATGACCACCAACGTGCTAAGTGTAGACATGTGGACCTATCTAACCAGGCGGTCCATCATCAATGTCCGCATGTGTTGAGCTTGTCATCTCAATGTTGAGATATCGAGCTCCACTCGTAATATGCCAAGGTGACCGTTGTGCATTTATGTCACCGATTTGTTAGTTGCAGATGCTGTTAGTACATCGCCCATGAATAATAGCTAGATGACAGCTATCCTTATCTACTCTAGTTCATGGCTCAGTTAGTATGCCACCTTAGTTAGTTGAGTTTGGTTTGAGACCCATATATAGGGTTCTTCTATTTCTATGTACAAGAGTTCTTTTGGCTTACACAACTAAGAAGAGGAAAACTGTTTTCAGCCTCCACCCTTGTGTGTATTCCCCGATTGTGCAAGCAAGAAAGCTATAAGTGATATTCCTTCCTTCTCTCCCACAATCTTGACATGGTATCAGAGCCTTGTTCATGGTAAGGAGCTCAAGAAAGCAAGCCAAGCTCGCGGTGTTCTGGTAAGAGGACCAGTGTTGCTTTCATTTTTCTCTTTTGGGAGCAAGTCTCTGCATGTAGCACAGTCGGGAAGTGCAAGAGTGCATTGTCTCAGATTGAGACGCCCTACGCGGTGTAGCAAGAGGGCAGTATATGCTGCAGGTAAGGGCTTTAGCCCTTGGTTGCTCTGTTTTTTTTATTTGAGGCCATTTCGGGGCCTGTTTTGGAGGTGGAAGTTTTCTGCACGCACTCAGGAAAAGGCCCTGTTTTATGCTGTGTGACCACTGTTCTACAGGTCGGTGAAAAGTTACTATAGAAGTTGCATCGTATGCTTGTGCGCAGAGACATTGGGAGTTACAGAATCATCCTTGTTTCCTGTTGATGCAAAATTGTCACTAGGAAGTGACTGTGTGGTCAAATACCACTTTCGTCAGTTTTGCAGATTTGCCCTTGTGAGGCTCAAGCTGTGTTCTTTGCAGTGACAGAATTTTTTGCAGTGTTTTGTAATGGCGTCTGATTCTCTTTCACAGATTGTCACTGAAAAGCTTGACAAGAACAACTTCCAAGCATGGAAGTTTAGAATGACGAATTTTCTTATGGGAAAAGGATATTGGGAATTTGTTGCAGAAAAATGAAGAAGAACCAGTTCTTCTTGATGTTCCCAATCAACAGCAAATGTAGGCATTTAAAGCATGGCATGAGAGAGCCAGGAAAGTTATGTATTGGCTGTCTATCATCATTTCAGACTCTATGATTGTGCATATTCAAGATGCAAGTATGCCAAAGGAGGCATGGGATACTTTGTCAAAAATGTATAGCACAAATACGCAAGCCAGGAAAATGCATCTCAAGCAAGAGTTGCACAATGTGCAAAGAGAAAGTATGAGCATCAATGACTACCACATGAAGGTGAAGAAGATTGCAGATGCACTTGCTTCCATTGGATCACCAGTGGAAGATGATGATTTAGTTTCTGTGACCTTGAATGGTCTAGGAAAGGATTATGCATAATTTCGAACATCCATTTTCGTCCCTGAAAGATTTCTTGATTTTGAGGAGTTGATTGCTCTTCTAATTTCTGAGGAGCAGAGAAATGGTGGTGCATCTTCTTCAGGAGGAACTTCAAAAGAAACTGTCTTCTACTCAAATGCTGGAAGAGGTAGAGGCAGAGGTAGAGGAGGCCGATCTGGAGGCCGTGGTAGAAATCGGAATATGCAGCAAACTCAAGAAAATCAATCCTATGGAGAAGGACATGGTAACTCTAGAGGCAAGGGGAGCCAAAGAGGTCGTGGTGGATGGCAAAGAGGGCAAAATGCAAACAACAATGTTGAATGCTACTACTGTGGTAAAATGGGTCATATGGCTAAAGACTGCTATAAAAAGCAGAATGATATCATGAATGGAAAACTGCAACAAGGGAATTATGCATCTTCTAGTAGACAGGGTGATGACAAAAATGAGCATTTGTTTATGGTGCAGCACATGACCAATTCTGTGACAAGTGTAGAAGAAAGTAACGATGTGTGGTATGTTGACTCAGGTGCATCAAACCACATGACAGGTCATGCAGAATGGATGCAGGATGCAAGGAAAATGGAAAAACCAGGATTTGTGGAGACTGGTGATGATACTGCACATCCTATTGTGTAGATTGGAAATATTCCTTTGTCTATGCAGGATGGGAAAAAGAAATACCTGTCGGATGTATTTCATGTTTCAAATATCACCAAGAACCTGGTTTCTGTTGGTCAAATGGTTGAGCAGGGCTTGCAGGTCAGATTTAATTCCCGTGGATGCTTTGTTGAGGATATGAAAAATAAAGGTCGCTTGATAGCAAAAGGAAAGAAGAAGGGCAGAATGTTTACATTTGATGTAGACGTGCCTGAATTGAGTGTAGCAATGTTTGCACATGGGACCGGTGTAGTTGCAGATATTGATATCTGGCATAAATGCATTGGTCATGTTAATGTACAGTGACTTAAATCAATGCAGGCCCAAAATATTGTTGTAGGATTGCCAAAATTCAAGGTTGCAGAAATGCATAAGGTATGTGAAACCTGTCAGTTTGGAAAACAGGCAAGGAAACCATTTCCTAGACATGTTCAAGAGAGTAAGAAGCCATTGGAATTAATCCACTCTGATGTGTGGACTACTAAAGTTGCATCTCTTGGAGGCTGTCATTATTTTGTCACTTTTATTGATGAGTATAGTAGAAAAGTTTGGGTGTATTTTATGAAAAAGAAAAGTGAAGTTTTTGGGCATTTCAAAACTCTTAAAGCTATGGTTGAAAAAGAAACAGGCCTGCAAATAAAATGCCTAAGGTTAGATGGAGGGGGAGAGTAACTCTCAAATGAGTTTGCAAGGTTCCTGCAAGAGCATGGCATAAAGCAGCAATATTCATGCAGTCATATCCCACAACAAAATGGAATTGCAGAAAGGAAAAACAGGCATATTGGAGAGATATCTCATGCCATGCTCAATGAAAAAGACCTGCCAGTTACTGGGCTGAAGCAGTTGCTACAACAGTCTACATAATGAATAGGACTCCCACTGCAGCAATACATGGGATGACTCCAGAGGAGAGGTATACTGGTAGGAAACTAGATATTTCTCATTTGAAGATTTTTGGTTGCATTGCCTATGTTCATGTGCCAAATGAGTTGAGATCCAAGTTGGATCCAAAAGCTGAAAAGTGCATCTTTATTGGTTACTCTCTGCACAGCAGAAAGGGTACAGGTGCTATAACCCTTCTGCTCATAAGTTTACAGTGAGCAGGGATGTTATTTTTTATGAGATGAGTAGCTGGTATAAACCAGTAAATGTGATTGATGATGTAGATGCACAAAATGGTAATGCTGCACAGAATTCACAACAGCAGAGACAAAATATTAGTGGACTTGGAGTGTCCTCTAGCAGTGGTTCATATTCTTCGCCATGGACAGGCAAATTGAGATCAGGAGAATCTCCTCAAAACAATGCAGATAGTGGTATGCAGGTTTCACGAAAAGAAAAAGAGAAGGTAGATCAGCCCATGTTTGATGTGAATGCAGGTCACTCTTATGTGAATGGTGAATCCAGTGGCTCAGAACAGAGCATTGATGATGAGTTGGGTATTCCTTCTATTGTTACACCTGGAGTAAGGAAGACCAGGGAGGTTTTGAGAGCACCTGCGAGTGAACCTACTTTGCACAGGTCTACTAGAGCTAGGTATCCTGTGGATAGGCTGAAATATGATGAATTTACAGCCATTCACTATGCATATATGGTCAAAGTTATACAGGAACCAGAACCCACTTCTTTTGAGCAAGCCATGGGAAAAGAAAAATGGGAGAAAGCCATGGATGAAGAAATGGATGCCTTGGAAGCAAATGCTACATGGGAATTGGTACCCTTGCCTAAAGATAAGAATGCAATTGGTTGTAAGTGGGTTTATAAGGTGAAACACAATGCAGATGGTTCTGTGAATAGATACAAGGCAAGATTAGTAGTCAAGGGGTATGCACAAACATATGGCATTGATTATGAAGAAACATTCACTCCAGTTGCAAGGATGGAAACCGTAAGAGCAGTCATTGCTATGGCTGCATCAAAGGGATGGTCTTTACATCAAATGGATGTAAAGAATGCCTTCTTGCATGGTGATTTACAAGAAGAGGTCTATATGGAGCAGCCACCAGGTTATGTGCATGCTGTTCATCCTGAGTTTGTTTGCAGGTTGAAGAAAGCCTTGTATGGCTTGAAGCAAGCACCTAGAGCATGGTCTAACAAGATAGGACAGTATCTTGTCACTATTGGCTTTCAGATTTTCAAGGCAGATTTTTCACTTTATGTGAGAAAAACAGAGAAATGTATTATGCTACTTGTCATTTATGTTGATGATTTGATTATGACAGGTGACAATGATGAAAATATCCTTCATGTGAAAATGCTATTGAAGCAGAAGTTTGAGATGAAGGATTTGGGAGAGCTGTGTTATTTCTTGGGCATTGAGGTGATTAGATCACCAAGTGGGATACGACTCTTGCAGAGGCAGTATGGATTGGACATGCTGTCCAAATATGGGATGACAGGCTATAAGCCTATTTCAATTCCTTTGCAGCAGAATGTGAAGCTGAGCGCAAATGCAGGTGAGCTTCTCAAAGACCCTACTATGTACACAAAGACCCTACTATGTACAGACGCATAGTAGGAAGTTTGATTTATATGACTATTACCAGGCCAGATTTGAGCTATGATGTTGCATTGGTAAGTCATTTTATGCAGGCTCCAAGGAAACCACGTTTGGATGCGGCTAAATGCATACTCAGGTATGTGAAGTCCACATTGCAGTATGGACTACTTTATGAGACTGGGGTTCAAATATAGTTGCATGGATACACTGATGCTGATTGGGCTGGTAGTATTTCTGATAGATGATCTACCAGTGGATATGTGTTCTCTTTTGGGAGTGCTGCAGTCACTTAGAGCAGCAAGAAACAGCCTACAATTGCCTTGTCAAGCACAGAGGCTGAGTACAGGGGCGCAGCAATGGCTACATGTGAGGTAGCTTGGTTGCATAAGCTACTTTATGATATACATCAGCCTATAGATGGGCCAGTTGTCATTTATTGTGACAACATTAGTATACACTTGGCAAATAACCCAGTCTATCATGCTAGAACAAAGCACATTGAGGTGCATTATCACTATGTGTGGGAGAGGGTTTTACTAGGTCTTATTGATCCAGTTTATGTCAGCACAGAGGATTAGGTAGTTGACATATTCACAAAGGCATTGAGCGCAAAGAAGCTGCGCAAGTTCAGAGACTTGCTTGGTGTGCAGGAATTGGGATTGCGCTCGAGGGGGAGTGTTGAGATATCGAGCTCCACTCGTGATATGCCAGGGTGACCGTTGTGCATTTATGTCACCGACTTGTTAGTTGCAGATGCGGTTGGTACACCACCCATGAATAATAGCTAGATGACAGCTATCCTTATCTACTCTAATTCGTGGCTCAGTTACTATGCCACCTTAGTTAGTTGAGTTTGGTTTGAGACCCATATATAGGGTTCTTCTTTTTCTATGTACAAGAGTTCTTTTGGCTCACACAACTAAGAAGAGGAAAACTGTTTTCAACCTCCACCCTTGTGTGTATTCCCCGATTGTGCAAGCAAGAAAGCTACAAGTGAGACTCCTTCCTTCTCTCCCACAATCTTGACACTCAACACTAAGAGGGATAATTACCCATTGCCATATACCGAGCACATGCTTGAAAGAGTGGTGGGCAAGGAGACCTATAGTTTTCTGGATGGCTTCTCAGGATACAATCAGGTGCAAGTGCATTCTACCAATAGGCATAAGACTGCCTTCGCAATTGAGTGGGGCGTCTTTGCTTACATAGTCATGCCTTTCGGGTTGACTAATGCCCCTGCCACTTTCCAATGCCTCATGTGCACCATATTTAAATATATGCTTCGCAAAGAGTTGGAAGTCTTTATCGATGACCTCTGCGTTCACTTGACCTGGATGGAACACTTAGACAAAATCCAAGTAGTCTTTGAGCGGTGTCACATATATCGTCTCTCCTTGAACCCTTTAAAATGCCAGTTTTGGGTGAAGCATAGATGCATCCTAGGCCACGTGGTGTCTAAGAACGGCATTGCCACTGGCTTCTCAAAATTCTTGGTTATTGTTGACCTTCCACCCCCAATCAACTATAAGGGAGTCCAATGCTTCTTAGGCCATACGGGATACTATCGATGGTTTGTGCTAAATTACGCATTGATGGCCAGACCTTTATACAAGCTGCTGATTGTCTTTGAATGGATTGAAGCATGCCAACAAGCATATGAAGAGTTGAAGAAGGCTCTAACCATAGCATCAATTCTATGAGCCCCAGATTGGACCATTATCCTCCACGTGCATATCGATGCTTCTAAATTTTCTGTGGGGGCAGTGTTGTGCCAACCTAGCGAACACAACCTAAACTATCTAGTGAGCTTTGCTAGCAGACAACTCACTGAGACAGAAATGAACTACTTGATGATAGAAAGAGAGGGCTTGGCCATGGTGTTTGTTGTGAAGAAGTTCCGGCATTATCTATTGGCTACACCCTTTACCTTTTTTGTGGACCATCAAGCCTTGCTATATCTAGTGAATAACCCTTGCACTATAGGATGTATAGCTCGCTGGCTCCTTCTACTTTTGGAGTTTGACTTCTCCGTGGTTGTATGGAAGGGAAAACAACACTACATGGCTAAGCATATGTCATGCATCCCCATAGGAGAACCTGCTGGAGAAGGCATCGCTGATGAATTGCCAGACACCCATCTCTCTTTAACCTTTACAGCAAGAGAGATTTATTCATGGCCGATCTAATGCCATATTGGGCAGATGACATAGTCCAAGTGCTTGAGCACAGACTACCTAAGCGACCGATAGAGAAGGCAAGACTTAGGCGACTCATTCTCAAGATCTAACCCTACGAGTTGATAGCAGGCTAGCTATATTGCCTAGGGCAAGATGGATTGTTGCACAGATGCGTGTGCAAGCATGAGATGCACGACGTGCTCTCAGAGGCACATAGCGGAATTGCTGGTGGACACTTTAGCAGAGACACGACGGTTCGCAAGGTGCTGCAGTCTCAACGATGGTGGCCAATGTTGTTTTTGATGCAGGAGGATTTGTTAAGCATTGTAATGAGTGTCAGTAGACAAAGGTCCCGATTCCCAAGGATCAAATGGAGTTGACCCCAATCATTGCATGACAACCCTTCGAAAAATGGAGAATCGACTTTATAGGACCCATCAACCCTGCAACATAGTATTCACAAGCCAAATACATCATTGTGGCCACAGACTACCTAGTGAAATGGGCAGAGGCGAGAGAAACACGAAAAAATGATGCTCGAACGACTACCAAGTTCTTATGGGAGCAGGTAATCTCACGATTCGGTTGCCCCATCGAACTAGTCAGCGACCAAGGCACACACTTCATCAATGAAGTGATAGCACATCTTCTATCCACCTCCCTAATTATCCATAAAAAATCCTCTCCATAATACCCTCAAGCAAACGACGAGGTAGAATCCACGAATAAGTTTCTTGTCAATGTCCCGACCAAAGTAGTCTCTGCCTCGCGCAGCGACTGGGATAACAAGCTAATGGCAACCTTGTGAGCTTACCGCATAACTTATAAAATGGCTCTCGGTCAAACCCCCTTTAGGTTCCTACAGAAAAGAAGCAATTCTCCCTGTAGAATTCTTCGTGCCTAGCCTGAGAATAGCACTTCAGGAATTATGTGAAGGAAAGGAGGCATGGACACAATGCCTAGTTGAACTCAAATGCCTCTCAGAGACTCGTCTTCTAGCCACTCATGTGCTCATATGTGAGAAGGAATGATGCAAGAGCTAGTTTGATAAGCACGTCAAGCAGCATGACTTCGAACAAGGCGACTTAGTGCTCCTATACTCAGTTAAGGGGCATAAGCAAAAAATGAAGTTTAGAGGTCTTGGACCTTTCAAAGTTCATGCAATCAGTCGAACGGGCAATGTGGAGCTTGAGACTCTAGACAACAAGGGAATAGGCTTCTTCAATGGCAGTCGTGTTAAGAAGTACTACCCTCCCACGTATCCTTTGCATGAGCCACAAATGTTGGAAACACTTGTCAAAGTATGAGTAGCCACAATCTCTGAAATCAATGATGAGGATAAGGAAGCCATAGAGCCCACATATCTGCACATCACGGTCACTGCCAACAAGTGAACATGCGCCTTCAATGCCTTGATCGACGAGGGAGCAGACTTCAATGTCTTGACTCACGATCATTGGACCCAACTTGGCAAACCACCATTACAACCCACTAATGCCAAATTAAGCCCATATGGGGGCCGCTCATATGCACTTCTCGCCAAGTGCACAGCCACCGTTTCTTTCGAGTCTGAGACTGTACCAATGATCTTCTACATGTTTCCAAACGCCAAAGACGTAGGCATGGAGTCGCTCTTAGGGCAAACCTTCAAAAAGCAAACTCATTGCAACGTTGATTATGAGTTGCAGCACATCCACCTCGCCATATGCAACATTCGCATTGTTACAACTTTCAGCAAGGGCTGCGCGACCTCATCACAGTCCGCAAGGCCACTGGTAGAAGTATTAGCATTCAAATCTAAGGAGGGGGTAGTGCTCGACCACCACCCACCAATTCTCAAGAACCGCTGCTCATAGCAGCAAAAGCTAAGGCCCAACAACCTAGGTTTCAATGGAAGCCTAAACAGTTGCAACCGCTGCCTAGGATCAACACGCACATCCTCATAAGACCCAAAACTCTAAACCTAGGAAACCAAGGCGCAGTCACAGAAATCGACACATGATCAAGCAAAGATGGGTCCCTAAAGCCCTCTTACATGCGCAAGGCTACTATGAGGGAAATGCCTAGATATGGATCCCTAAAGCCCACACGGCCAAAGGCACCACTCGTACGCCGCCCTCAAGCTTAATCACCCCAAGTCCTTTAGAACCTCAAAACCATAAGCTGTAGTGCTTTCCAAACCCACATCCATCAAGTTCATCCATGCACAAGCCCAAGAGAGTCAAACAAGCCTATCGGTCCAAACGATAGACATCGTCACATGATTCATCACCCACTAGAGCCAATCCGACTACCTTGATCCATTCTGAAGGCAGCAGTCCATCAGACATCCTTGCTACTACCCCAACCCTAATCCAAGAGGTCCAACCACAATCTCAAGAATACCCGCAACCGCAACTATTCATTGTCAAAGGCTCTAGTGCTATCAAACCCCAACCACCAGCACGTCTTAAACCCTCCTATGAGCGAAAATCATTTTTGACACTGGCCTCAGATCTAGCCAAAGATATGGGGGATGACGTAGTTGATTGCATTAGACAACTAGATTCCACTTTTAGAGAGCTAGCTCTAAGCTATGACCGCTTGGACTTAGGCTTGTTGCCTGAACCCTTTGCAACAACCAAAGTTTGTACGATGCATTGTTCTTGGGAGACGTTTGAACTTGCCTTTGCAAAAGCAGCTAACTCTGTTGTGTTGAATTGCTCAACAGCAAGATCTCCAAAAACAAGCTCTCAAAAAGTGTCTCATCACATCATATGATCATCAACGAACCACTTCTTCCATCTCACTGACCAAGAAATTACAGAATTATCAAAACTTGCTGGTACTAAATCCCCGTTCTTGAGGCACTGGTACACTCTTAGGTTGCAATGGGAAGTTGAAGGGTGCCAAGTCATGACAAACATTGAGCAGCTCCACGCAATCAAAATAGCGGAGTATGATCCCACTTATGTCATGCCAACCTTGTATAAATTGTTAACCACTCTTTGTGGCCGACCCATGGAAGATCACATCAAAGGACACCCTTACCTTGATCGCCTATTGACTTAGGAAGAGTTACATATTGCTAGCCACGTCGCTTTTGGTGAATTTCTAACAGATGTTCTCACTTACATCACACACGTGGGCATTTGACCTTTTGATCTAGACCGCGAAGCTCAGTTAGAGTACAACCTCGATTTCTACACTTGGTTCCTACGTCGGTAACTTCTAAACCCATTGTAAAATGCCCTTGACCTCCTAACCTTCAATCCTAGGAAGGATTCTTCTCAAGCTGGAAGGGGAGCAGGGTGAGGTGAATCAAATTAAAACCAAGGAAAATCAAGCAAAACACATAAACATGTAAACAACAAGCGAGGTAGGAAAAATGGCATGAGAACTTTGAAATAAAGGGCAAAATGTTAAAGTCGGAAGGGAAGATTCTACATTCAATTGGATTTTAATGCTTTCATTCAATAAACATATAGAGTCTTTCTTTTCTAGCAAATTAAGACTTTTCCAGCAAATTATTATTTTGAAAGCACTAATGGAAACATGGGATCATGGCAGGAACAAAAGATGTCGCAACACGATCGCACCCACCGACTTCCGTTCACGGAGGAGGAAAGAACGCAATACCGCATCACCCTTGAAAACCGTGCCTACAACCAGCTCAAGTTCCGAACCATTCATAGCATAGAGGGTGTGGTGGCCAAGGAGGAAGCAGCAAAGAGAGTCATCGAGTAGTGCAACCTCACCAAGTACCTTGAGAAATTTGTGCAAGAGCCTGACCACACGAAGTGTGTGGAGTTTCTCAAGACATACGACCCTGACCAAGAGTGCGGCACTGTGATGCTAGGAAGGGGAGAAAATGCTAAACAGGTGCAGGTTCACTTAAACCCAACCTTGGTGGAGAAGGTATTGGGATTGGAGTCAAAGATAGAGAAAAAGCATAAGAGGGATGTGTATACCATGCTAGAAATGAAAAGGGAGGATGTGCTAACTAATGACGGCATCATCATCTAGGACATTCCTGATGTGGAAGCTAGACTACAAGCAAAGCTAGTGCACGCGATCTTCTTCAACCAGTGCTACAACTCCTTAATGCATCAAATCAGCGTGCCTGTGCTGGAGAATGTAGCAACTCACACCTTGGATGAAGTTGATTGGAATGGATATGTACGCAAAACCATTGACTAGGCAGCTAAAGCACTAGCTTTAGGAAGTACACCAGCAGGTGGGGAGTCCCCAGCTTCCAAGGCCACAGAAAGAAAGAAGGCCTTGTCCAAGGCCTCATTCATTGGCTATGGAAGCATTTTGACTACGCTCATCTAGGAGACAGTGAAGGCGACACAAGGTGCAGAAGAAGGAGAAGGAGAAACGCCTGACAGGTCACCCCCTCACCAGGACCAAGAGAGGTCCAATGACAGGACCAAGAGTGATGAAAAAGGGTAGGAACAAGAAGAACAATCGGGCAAAAAGCACGCTAAGAAACCCAAGAAGAAGACGACACAAAAGAAAAAGAAGTAGGATGAAGGCCACAAGAAGGAGAAAGAGGATTTGTGGAGAGGGCAAAAAGAGAATCCCTCAAGGAGGCCAAGGAGAGGGAGAAGAAGAAGAAACATGAAGAAGAAAAGGTAAAAAAAGAAGTCAACAAGGCTAAAAAGATGTCGAAACAGGAGGCATAGGAGAGGAAAATGAAAGAAAAGGAAGAAAAAGAGAAATTGAAGGAAGAGTGCAAGAAAACTGAAGAAGAAAGGCAAAGAAGAGCTGCTGAGGAAGAGGAGGAACTGAGAAGGAAGGAGGAGGAGGACTTGGCTAAAGCTACACACCAGTCAATCGAGTAGCAGAGCAGGGCCGATGATCTGGGAGCCTTGAGCCCGCTGAGGGAAGAAGGGCCTGGTTCTAGCACACAGGTACTAGAAATCACACCACTCGCTGTCCTTGAAGGCAAAGGCAAGGCCCTTATCCATCCTATCCCTACCCTCATGGTGCCTCCCACCGAACCAACCATCCTCACCCCTAGAATCCCCACCAGTGCAAATGTCTCCAACTTCGTGGCATGGATACAGTATTTTATTAATAAAGAAATGGCCCAAGGAAAGAGCACGGAGACCACGACCACGGGGCAAAAGAGACCAGCCACCACAGATGCTGAGTCGAGACAGGACCTGAAATGTCAGAAACACTACAACAAAAAGGCTCCATAGACACGCTTGTAGACGAAATATTTGAATTGTGAAAAAAAATGTCGGGCGCGTTTATTAACCCGTCTATTTTCGCATCTACAAAATCGTGTCTAAAAGCGCGCTTATGATCAGAGTTACACGCACACTTAGACGCGCCTATAGACGTGTATAAATGCGCTACGTAAATATATAATCATATTTATAAAAAAGTGGATATATTCATATTGTGCGTCTATACACACGTGTATCTACGAGTCTAAAATTGTATTTACTCTGAAAGTTTTTGACGAGAATAGATGCGCATTTATCCTGCAATTTAGACGCGCTGATAGACGCACAAAACAAATGTATGAAAAAAAAATCAGAGAGCATGTGGCTTTGCAAGCCACATGCTCTCTGGTTTTTTTCCCCCCATCAACATCAAATTGTATACTTAGGGAAAACAGAGAAAGATTATTTCAAAGATTGGATACTGAAAACAAAACAATGTATGTAGCACATGAAATTTCATATATATAGATGAAACATTTTTATATTATGAGTTCTAGTGCTTGTGACGTCATGGTCGCAAGCACTAGCTGAAAGTAATACATATCAAAAATGAAAATTACAAGCCAAGGGGAGGCATGCATGCATGGGGCTCCTCTATATCTCCTCAGAAGAGGCATCATCATCGCTACCACCACCGCTGCCTGTGCCACTGCCGTTGCCGCCATCGCTACTGCTAGTCTCCCCTTCGCTATCCTCAACTACATCAGGGTTCGCCTACACAAAGGATTAAAGTATATAAATACCATTACAAACAATAAATTAGAGTTATCTATACTTTTCATGTAAAAAATAAAACATACCTCTTCTGGTGGTGGAATCCTCATGCACGATTATATTGCTCCTCCGTGATGAGTCCCTCCTCGTAGAAATGCTGCCAAGTGGACGCCCGGTTATGACCTCGATGGTAGCCTACCTCTCTAGGAGTAGGCATCCTACCAACGATATGGAACTACAAAACAAATTGAACATACAACGTATTAAAACACACTACATAATGAAGTGAAACAAATTACAAAATTTAATTTAAAAAAAGAAATTAAATAATACTTACAAACTGAGCCTCCCATGACTCCCTGCCACCCGATCCATAATGCGACGATCCCATGGTTGCCATCTGGATACGTCGCGCCTCTGCATGCTGGCGACTTGTCATTTTCTCCGTTGCTCTTCGGGATCTTCGATAGTGAGGGAGGGTCACCTCTCTTTTGTCCCACTATCTCCCCCGGCATCCACCTTTTTCCTCGGTGGGAATATCAACATGGCAGAGGCTAGTGTGCTAAGCAATCAGCATGATATGCAATTGAAAAATATCCATTCAGCCTTTCATGAGATGCAATTGATTGAGATAAGAAAACTTGAGATGGGAGAAGGGTTTTACCTATGCAATTCAGTGACTCACTGATTGCTAGTACTTACCCTTTTACAATTTTCCAATTTAGGCAAAAGAGAATCAACCAATCAATTGGATTAGAGTAAACAAAAGCATCAATCAATGTATTCAGTCAATAAGATTCAAATGTTATGCTGAAATCTCAGATTGAGGCCTTTAATTCACTGATTGAAGCTAATATGCATTAGGCAAGCATTGCATTCATGAGTAGGTGAATTCAAGCAAAGGTTGGCTGAGAATTTGATGAAAATGTTCAATTCTTTAATCTCTTAGTCTGGCCTCTTTCCACTCCTTGCGGTGGCAATTGGGTGGTTGGCCATATCCAGGGTGCCCCTACTCTTGTCTCCGCAATGACTCCTTGGCGCGTGTCATAAGGTGAGACCTCTTGTTATGAAGTGCGTCTCTCACCTTTGACCGTCCCCAATCATCTAAGAATCGTGAATTCTTGAGATTAGGGTACCTTTTATGTATTGCCCGCAGCACCTCTTGCCACAAACCTTTTTTGTGGTGCTTGAAGGGAATCATGCAATCTTTGTATGTGGCATGCATGACACTCCTCAAGTAGGCTATCACTTCCCTCCCCTCAAAGTCATGCAAGATACCACCAACATCAGTGATAGAGTAGTACATTTGTGGAGGCTCACCTCTCTTATTTTCCGGTGAGGGTGATCAAGAGCCACCACCTAGGCAACCCCCACAAAGCCCTCGACTCCCGCACCACTCTCCCTCCTCCCTCGGCGTGCACTACCCTCTACCTCACTCGATACACGTGCCTCTGCAGATGTACGTGCCTCGGTCGATCCATGTACCTCAGCTGATCCCTGTGTAGGCAAAGATGTGATAGGTGTCCAAGACATCACACTGAAAACCTCATCTGCAATGGGAGGGCGACCAAGATAATTGGTCATCTCCCCCATGAATTGCTCCTTGTTGAATGGGGTGCTGGAGGATCCAGGATTCCACATCTACACAAGAAAAATCATATTACCCTGTGTAGATAAAACATATTACATACATCGTCTATACCTGCGTCTCTATGCGCATCTATACTTGTGTCTCTGTGGGCGTCTGTCAGTGCATGTATCCTCATGTGTACACTGCAAAGCACACGCGCCCGCACACGCGCTCAAATACACGCCCCCAGAGAAACGTTTTTCGCGTCTATATCTGTGTCTACACTGAGATGTAGACACGCTATCAGACGCGCTTGGTCGGTTGATTTTAGCAGATGACCGCCATTATTGATTTACAAAATGCAATACATAATGGAATCACAAATCCTAAATACACAGACATAGCAGAGAGAGAAAGATAGAAAGAAAGAGAGAGAGAGAGAGAGGGAGAGACTCACCTTGGGTGTTTGGTGTGGTGGGTGGTGGCGCTTCTTCCTTCTCCTTCTTCCTCTCCTTCGTAAGTTACCCTCCCTTGATGCTTGCTTACTTGCTTGCTGCTTCTTCTTGTTCTTCTCTCTCTTGTTCTCTCTTTCTTCCTCTCCTTGGCTTTCCTTTTTCCCTTCTTGTGTGTTTGAAATGAAAGAAGAGGTGAGTCATGAGGAGGTGAGGCATGAAGAGACTAGGTGAGGCATGAAGAGACTAGGTGAGGCATGAAGAGACTGCATGTCGGCTAAACTCAAGCTTCAGAACCGCAAAAAATGTAGGAAAGGAAAGGCGTAGTTTGAAAAGAAATGATTTAAGTATGATTTGAATTTTGACGTGTGCGTCTATTTTTTCGTGTATAAGCGCGTCTATTTGCACGGATATATAGACGCAAAAGTCGCGTCTATTTACACACACGTTTACACGCGCTTATAGACGCTGTGATAGACGCGCCCGGCTTTGCGCGTCTAACATGCGCGTTTATGCCTCGTTTCTATTGTAGTGAAAGTGGAGGCCTCGACCACTCCAATCCACACAACAGTGACGCCACCAGCCAATTACGATGAGTACGTCGCCGGGCTGCTCTCCCAATTGGAGAAGGCTAAGGAGGAAAAGAAGATAGCTGTGGCTGAGTTGGTGGCGGAAAAGGAGTCAGTAGCTGCATAGCTCAAAAAGACTTGCATAATAGCCATGCAGCAAAGAGAGATCTCTTATCTCAAACAGGAATTGAAGGCCAAGGATGATATGGAGGAGAGCTATAAGCAGTTGGAGGATGAAAATCAAGAATTGGTGCAGATGCAGAGAGAGTATAAGCTCCTCCTGATGCAACATGGGGAATTGGAGACGAAAACTGTCAACATTGAGCAAATGATGGAGGAATTGAATGTCAAAGAAAAAGAGAGAAAGAAGAAGATGGAGCAGCAGCAAAAGGAGATCGAGTCTATAACTGATCAGCTACACTTGGGAAAGAAAGAGCAAAAGAAGATGAGCAGGGAACTGAAAGACCAAGAGCAGAAGCTCGCAACCCTGGTATAGAAGCAAGAAGAGAGCATGGAAGAGATGAACAAGAGAGCAGAGAAATGGGCAGTGTAGACTGAAAAAAGGGTGAAGACACTAGCACAGCACCTCGCTCTGGTAGAGAAAGAAAAATCCTCATAAAGAGCAAAGCAGAAGCCACCTAGATAGCCTTCAGTGCCCAGAAAAAGGCCTTTATTAACACACTAATGGACATCACCCGCCCAAAAAAAGGAGAGTCATTGGAGGTGGTACAGAAAAAACTCAGTATCGCACGCAGATCTCTACACGCAGGGCTGCAAATGCCACCCCAACCTAAGGAGGTTAGGGTGAGCCTAGAAGAGCAACGAAAGTACCTCCTACTGGCTGGCCTAACCCCCCAAGAAATTGATGCAATGGGCTTTGAAGAAGGAGCACAACAAGGAGACCAGCAAGGGAAGGAGGCTGAGCTTGAATTTGATATGGGGAGACTCAAAGAAGAGGTGATCCCACAACCCCCCTCGCCGCATTCCCAAGAGCAACAATAGGTTGATCCATCTGCGGAGAGACATGCCACGCTCAAGGAAAGACGGAGAAATTTAGTCGAAGAAACCAGGAAGCAACTAAGGGCCAAGCCAATCATGCAGCCATCTGCATCCCTCCCACCGTGACCTGATGACATTCCCGCTAGATTCCATGCAAAGCTGGTAGTTTGGGAGTGGCAGGAAAGAGAAAAAGACCCATTCACCTTTAGCTTCCTCATGCCCAACAACCTACGGAGGGTCTTACTGCTCAAGGTGATGGAGGAGGTGATCGCGATTGGAAGCCAACAAGGACAAAAGTGGTTGGAGGAAAGGGAGAAGACCCCCACTCTTTGGGAAAATGAAGAAGCTGAGTTTTGACAAAACAAAGTGTTTGAAGTACCACATACTGTACAGGGATATAACTGCCAACCCCTATGGAGGAGGCAAGTGTGCGACATCAGCATGCTCACCTGGATGGATTTTTGCAACACCCTGCTCTACAAGAGGAACAACCCCATGTTCATGGCATACCCTCATAGGGTAGGTGTGGATTTTGATGCCAGCCTCCATGGGCGTTATGATTTTCCTATCATCTACAACTCTAATATTGTCTCCTTTGAACATGCCCTCCTCTTCAACTCGAAAAGCTTGGATGACTCCATGATGCATTTCCTCACGGATGTCTCATCCATCTTTCGTAACTACATGTAATTATCTTAGGTTACTTAAATTATTACTTAAGCAAGACCCGACTCCACAAGAACGTGGCATGCCTCCCCTCTTCTTTGACCCTAACTCCATCGACAGTTGTGCCATGGCGCATCTAATGATGAGGGCTAGCCTCCTCCCTTATTTTTTCCTAGCTCTCCTGGAAGACATGAATGACAGTGAGTTCACTAGATGCAATCATCCTTTCCTCTCCACCATCTCCCTCCACGTCCGCATGAATATGAAAGGATACATGCAAAGCTATCAATTTTTTAGCAAATCCATCCGACCCCCTTCTCCGCTTAATTCAAACGATGAAAATTAGGCACTGGTTTCCATTCTACTAGTTTAATACTATTATTATTATTATTATTAAGAATAAAGAAAGAAAAATAAAAGCATGAAAGGAAAAGCAAGAAGAGCATTACACATGGAATGGACAAAACAACTCACTTGCAGAAGCACTTAGCACCACATAAAGCATGATCACTGCACCTAGGGGTCCTCAAGTTAGGCGTGCCTGATGGCTTTAGTCAGCTGGCTCCGCTCCTAACCCCCTAGCCCTTTTTTCTCCCCCACCTCACGCTTAGGGCCCATCAAGGGCAGGACATACCTAGGGAGGTAACACTTGCCTATGGTTAGACTTGTCACCCTAAGCTACTTGCACCGCACCTCCCTTTCCACGAATGGGGTCCTCAAGTGTGGGACATCACCTAGGCTAGCCTGTGGTTAGAGCCAACTCCCCATTCCACCAGCATGAGCACAATGCACTACACAATAAGGTAGACACCCCCCCTTAGGTAGAGCACTACACCTTTTCCTTTTAGGCATCATAAAGCCGACAAACCACCGACTTCAGAGGCCCCTGTCATCCACTTGCTATCCATTTGTCTTCTCTAACAAATACTATTACCAAGCTTCCACAAGCACCCGAGTTTACATGTGGCCCTACCCTCACACGACTACTTTTCCAACTGCATATTAAACCCCAACATCAGCCAAAAGTGCCATGGGACTGGCACCTGTCTCGGAGAGGGGTAATGTTAACCCCAAGTCAAGAAGGTGGAAAAATGAATGAAAAAGCGAAAAAAGGATGGAAAAAGAGCAAAGACACGCAGGCGGCCTCTAAAGATAAGTTGGGGCCAAAAGCGTAATTTTAAATGAAAGGCGCCTAAAAAAACTCCAAAAACTTGTGTAAAAGAGCACCAGGCTCCCTCCTATGCCAATTGTAAAATATTAAACGGGTGTAGACTAGAGGCATAAGGCTAGAAGAGGAAATAGAGAAATGATCTTGCCACAACGGTCGGTCATGTAAAAAAGGGATGGGTGCCCATGGGATTTTAGGGCTTGTATATAAAGTTCAAAAAGTGAATGGAAGCTCTTTCTTTGGTGTGTGGCTAGCAAGAGTTCTCTTCTTCTTCTCTTCTTCTCTTCTCCTTGCTTGTGTGTGCTCTTGAGAGAGGGAGTGTGAGAGTGTGAGTGTGTGGGACTGAGTGATCAAGAGGGTGAAGCTCTTCACCATCTCCTCTTCTCTTCTTCTCTTCTCTTCTCTTCTCTTTTCTCGCACATACGGCTATGGTGGATGGAGCATGGAGATGGAGGAGGCTTGAGGATGCTTGAGCTAGCATCTAGGATCATGGAGCTACCGGTGTGTGCGAGAGAGGAGGCAACTCATATCGACATCAAGGTAATCCCACTACACTCGTAGGATTGACTGCGTGTCAGCTAAGTGAGAGATAGCCATTAGAGCTCCCTTGAAATGCTTGAAACAATAAGCGATCCGTGGGTCTTGGCGGTTGAGCATGAGCTCCCCCTACAGTAGGTCAAGTGTCTCATATACCTAAATCTCGTAAAAAACTATGGCACACTCCGATCGATCCGACGTAAGCTCGTGGTCTACAAGCTTGCTCTCTCTCTCTCTCTCTTACACAAAGCTAAGATTGCAAATGAGGATTTTCCTTGCCTCCCGGGGTCTTAAACCCTTGCTCGGTATAAGCTTCGGTATAAGCTTAATCTTCTTGATCATTCCCCTTGAGATTCCAATACATCTAAACACTCATTTTTTCCATTTTTTCATTGTTTGTGCCCTATTCGGGCCTATTTTACAACAGCAAAACCTAAGCTTTCCACTCCAATTTCTTGATGCTATCCTACTCTAAATGCAACAAAAATCAAAAGCAAAGTACTGAAATGATTTCTCCTACTCAACTAATCATTAAGAACCAAAAATACTTACTTGTAGCACATATTAAAAACCCAAAACATCCTATCTATCTCAAGCTCTGGTTCAAGGATGAAACCCTTACTTCGATTCTTGATTTGAAGCACACAAGCGCTCAAGATTGAATCTGTTGGTCCCGACAACGGAACCAAAATGTAGAGGCGAGAGCTCAAGCTCAACCACCAAGACCCAAGGACCACTTATTCCTTCAAGTGTTTCAAGCGAGCACTAATGGCTACTTCTCACACAGTCAATGTACTATCCCTCTCTACAAGTGTAGTGAGCTTATCTTGATGCCCAATTGAATTGCTTTTTCTCTCAAAGTACTCTGATAGCTCCACAATTTGTGATGCAAGCTCAAGCATCCTCAAGCCTCTTCCTCCAAGCTCCATCCTCCATAGCCATGTGCGAGACGAGAGAAGAGAAGAGAAGAGAAGAAGAAGAGAGGAGATGGTGGAGGGCTTCACCTCCAAGATTCCTCACCCTCACACACACACTCCCTCACTCACTCACACTCCCTCCCTCAAGCACTCACAAGAAAGAAAGCAAGAGAAGAGGAGAGAAGAAGAAGAGTCCACTTTGCCACACAGTCAAGGAGCTCCCATTCACTTTTTGAAATTTATATACATTCCCTAAAATCCCATGGGCACCCATTCCCTTTTTTACATGACCGGCCCTTGTGGAAAGGTCCTTTTTCCCATTCCCTTCTACTTGGCTTATTTCTTTAGTTTATGATTGTCTACCCTTTCACAATTTGGAGAGGAGAGAGCTTGGAGCTCTTTTAAAAATGTTGAGGTGCCTTTCACTTAAAAATGCACTTTTTCCTTTAGCTTTATTTTAGAGGCCATCCTTGCACCTTTTCTTGCTCTCCTACCTACTTCTTCCATCTTGAGATGGGGTTAACAAGAGCTTTGTATACTAGACATGACAACATCCAATGCAAACAACCTATATTTTGTTTGGCCTTTTGTAATCAATTTGTCACATTTTCCATTTCTAAACTCTTTTATGAAGCAACCATACTTATTAAACCCAAATTGCATTAATTGATTAGCCATTTTCCAATAGAACCAAGATTCTTTGTGGTAGTAGGTATATACAATACATCTCCCATTTTGTTCTCAATACCATTTGTAGTGGACAATTGTACACTACCAATATGCATAATTTTATGTAGAGTATCATTCTAGTTCTTACATACTCCTCATTTTGCATTTTCTACTTCCTATCAAACCATTCTTCATGATTTGTCATGTGGTTCATAGTCCTTGAGTCCAAAAACTAGTTCTCATAATTAGGTGGATGAGTCATACTACCAACTACATGCTTTATGGTAAACAAATGCCATCTAGTTAGCTGATCCACCTCTATAGAAATAAGCTATACCTCCATAATCACTTGCATAATGACCATGCTAGTTCCTTCCATGACCTCTAGACATAGCATTTTATTTACGATAGCATTCCTTCTTGTAATCACCAAATTGTCCACAATAAGGACATGTACCATCTTTATGAGGACTAGACTATCCCCTACCTGTAAAGAAGGATATTCCCTTACATCTAGGCATGGAGTCCCGACATCCACAAGATATTATCTAGGCATGAAATTCCCCATTAAAAAAATCTATGACCATGAGCAAATGCGCCTCCATGGCCATATGGTAAAACACACTATCACCACTACACTACAAGATATAGACCTTATACCGACATTTAAAGCGACGAAAATACAAACAAAAAAATTTACCCCCGTCGTCACAAAAAGCGTCATTATTGACGACGCCATAGAAACGTCGTTATTGGCGTCGCTATATGCGTCGCATTTGCGACGCAAATAGCGACGCATATAGCGATGCAATTTGCGACGCGCATAGCGAGGCCAATAGCGATGTGAGCAGTAAATTTGTGACACAAATAGCGACGGTAACAGGGAAAAAAAATTTTGTGGCAGGGCAGCTAGCACTGTGTGCTGTATGAGAGCCATACAAAATAGTTTCTGCACTACTGCATACAAAGCACTTGCAAACAAAAAGAATGTATACTGAAATCATAAAACTGATACATGAAATAAATACATGATTGCATAAGATGCGATTGGTACAATCATGAAAGGATATTACGAATACATAGAAAATGTCTACATAGATCAGGCGACTAAAAACTAAAGGTGTGTGAGCTCCAAGGATCCAAGGGCGAGCTATAAATCCTCGTCCCCCGAAAGCTCATCCCGTCGCAAAGGAGCATCGAACGGATTCTGCAGAAAAAAAAACAACATATTAATCCACCATACACTAATGCATTCAAATATCTCATGGTAACTACGGATAAGAAAGATGAGTGACTTACAGGGCCGCCGCGTCTATACAATCGGTCGATCAATGCATTGAGACCATGCCTCTCTACATATCGAGTCTCAAGGCCTTGTGAATCGCGATTTGTAATGGAGTGCTGCAAAGAAAACAAAATGCTAACTGTTAGAAACATGATTGTCAGTACAAAGAATATTTCAAAAAAACAAACAAGCAAAACATAAGAGAAACTTACAAAGTCCTCCAAATATGTCCTGTGGCCACCACTCTCAAGATGATGGACCACTCCGGCCTCGAGTCGTGCCCTCACCGCCTCCTGCTGCTGACTCCAACGTCCTGGCGAATCTGTAGCCTCCTCCCTCAATCGGCGCCAGTCGTCTGCATCTAACCACTCGGGCTTTGCAGCCCCACTCTTGATTGCCTTGCGTGTGCCGGATCGTCTATGTGACATGTATGCACACATGCAATCCATCATCCAGCCCGTAGAGAATCTATCTACTGTGGCTGGCACTGGAAACTCCTCGTGCAAGGATGCTACTATGTAGTCCTTGCTCCCCTCCGGTATGTTCTTCCAATGATCCAGGACATTGTGCCGAAAAACTTATTGGCACAACTCTCTCATGCGAGCCATCACCCTCCTCCCCTCATCATTCATGATGATGGCTCTTGACCTACTATCAACCAGGTATCCATAACCCCTAGGAGTCTGTCTAAGATGGGTCCTCTCCCATCTCCGTCCACGCTCCTGGGCATATCCAGGAGACCCCTCTACATCCGGTGTACTGACGGGGGTAACCTCTCTAGGAGTGGCACTCAAAGGGGTGCCACCAAAGGGGGTGCCACCAAAAGGGGTGCCACTCGGCTAACGGCTGCACAAAAGCCAGAGTAACTAGAATAGACATCCCTACACGTGTGACAAATCCTGGAGGTGACACAGCTCCAGCTGAACGACGAGACGGAGATACCACATCCGTGTCTCCACAACAGCACCCCCCTGATCCCGATACTCTCCCTCCCTCTGGCCCAAGTCGTGAGCATCGAGATCGTCTGCTCGAAGCTGAAGCATCTGATCACGCTAAAGCAAATCTAGCAGAGCGCCCTGACGAAGAACGAGACAGCTCCTGGTCTGCCATCTCTCTGAATCTTGCGAGCTGGTCTGGAGACATGCGTGCCATCATGTCCTGAAACTCCTCATCGCTCATCCCTCGACTCATCTTGAAAATGTCACCTACACAAATAAAAAATGGTGTTAGAATAATCAATTTAAACTGTACAAAGCACAGTAATATAAATCATCTTTGAAAAATCCCTCTTAAAATGCATATCTTATGTACCTTTATGGAAGATCTAAACAACAAATTGAGTAATACAATTCTCCAAGAATGAAGTATTCTATGGTCCCATGTTAATCTCCTGACACAACTCTGCATACACTGGAAGGTCAATAGACATGTCACCACAAAAGAACAAGTTTGCCTCGTTCTCAAAAAATTCTTGGACTACTGTATTTCCATCATTGTTAGCCGATGCGGGCTCCAAGCTTGCGGTGGCCTCCACCCCTTGTAATATCGACCCCTCTATTTGCATATTATCTTCATCTATGCTCGGAACATCGCTTTGATCATATACTCTCGCACTTGGAGGAGTTGAAGGTATAACATACCACCATCGAGGTTGTCGGGGGTTTGGATAGAAGATTACCTATTCACAAACACATACAAAGCGAGTTCAAACCATTGTGACATAAACCATGTCGTAATACAATTAGCAAGCAAATGACTCTATGCACCTGTTCACAATGGGCCGGCAACACAAAGGTGTCGCGCAAATCCATTCATTTTTTTTCGGAATCTATTTCGAGAAATCCAAATGGACCTCGTCAAACTGTTGCTCCAGCTCCTCCAAGTACCACTTTGAACCACTGCACATCGAATAGTATCATGGAGAAGCTACGGTAATCCACCGTAATAATACTTTGCAAGTTCCCAAAATACTCCATCTCATCCACAACCGTGTTCGGATCAGTTGCTCGTCGCCGGCTCTCTTGCTCAAACCTTGCCATGACACCACAGTCCATTGTGGAGTGCATTTTGTCAATACGCTCCACGCGAAAATGACGTCCGCGCGACCACGCTGCACTATATATTTTGTACTGTACATTGAAACACTCAATTTAGATGTCGCATATAAAATTTAGATACGACATATTCTAAACCCCTCATCACCTTTGAGCTACATCCCCTCGAGAACTCCCACTCCTCCATTGAGACCTCTGTCCCTTCACTGGATGTTGTGGTCAAGGCTCCATGCAACCATTGTGTTGACATAAACCGCGGCATCTCCTCCATGCCTTCGGGATATCGAATCGGTTGATGACGCGTACTGCGTCGGAATTCAGCTTGCGCTTCCTCTCGATCTTGCCTTGCAATCTGGTACTTGGCGAGCCACGTCTCCATGGAGGCATGGTGCAACATACAAAAGCGATTCACCTTCTCTTCCATTGAGGCATCCATTCTTTTTTCTACCCCATTTCCAACCACCACATCTCCAGTCAGTCTATCATCGTCCTTCAGTGTCCATAGCATTTCATTGTCTGGTTCCACCGTTGGTAGCCATTGTGAGATATGCACTAACGCCTCTGACACCAACCAACCTTCCCCCATGCTACCTTCTGGACGAGCTCGTTGCCGCACAAAGCCTTTCAGGTTTTCATGAAGCGCTCCAGGAAGAACATCCATCGCGTATGGACAGGTCCAGCAATCTCCACTTCGTCCACAAGATGCACAAGAAGGTGAACTTGTATCGTGAGCATGCTAGTGGACAGGTATTTCTCAAAGAGACAGACCGTTTCCACTGCTCCCCGCCTCGCGGATTCAATAGAGGACGTCTTAATCTCTTTCTGTGAGATCCATTGCACCAAAGTCGACAACTTGTAAATGGCCCCGCAAATTTCTGGAGTAAGGCATCCTGTGATCGCGATCGGTAGGACAAATTGCCACAAATAAGAAAGCATTATGAATAATGGCCACTTTTCAAATTGAAAAATGCCCACGCTAATTACAATCCATTCTGTTCACAAACCTGACATATCTTATGCCAATCATGGGATTTTAGCCCCGACAATTGGTCATCTTTAGAAAATGCGGACTTGAGAGAACGCATCATACCTGTCGGAGTGCGGATAGACTTGATTACTTGCTTCACAATGCGCTCTTCTTTGGTGGACAAAACCCAAGGAGCGCGAGGAAGATGCACTCCCCCTTCAGCACTCGACTGCGGCCAAAGCGCCTCCATCTTACCTACCTCCTTCAAATCCATTCGTGACCCTATAGTGTCTCTCTTTCCTGTGATGTGGTCCCATAGCAACCTGCCCACATTCTTGAAAATATGCATGGGATCCTGACCTGTAAGTGGGTCCAATATGGCAACTTGTAGAAAACTGAGAACCGTCGCATTCCATTTGGATGTGATTCCGGGTTTACCATTTTCAGCTCGTACCAGCTTACAGCGTTCATACATGTTGGAGGTCGTCCAAGAAAACCTTCCCTGAGTTCATGATCCTTCGGCAAGAAAGCGGTGTGTCCTTGATATACCATCTTCTTCATGGTTCGTAACCTTCGGGAGTCTAACTGTGGCCCACACAATGGACATGCATGATAACCTGAGGTAACCAGACCTGTAAGGCGAGCCACGACCTAGTGAATACTTGATTGAATGAAATAAAATATAGATATTACCAGTGAGAACTTAGGTCTGCTCACCTGAGCACTCTCCCAATCCCGGAAAGTCATGCATCGTCCACATGAGAATGCCTCGAATGTTGGCTGACTGCTGACCATCGTGCCTGCTCATATCTTGCACAGTGACCCCCTCCTCCCACAAAATCTTAAGCTCATCGACTAATGGACGAAGATACACATCCATATTTTTTACTTTGTAGCGGCCCGAGACGAGTAAGCTAAGGATGAGATGTCCTTTCTTCGTAGAAAGTCATGGAGGGATGTTGTAGTTGACAAGCACTATAGGCCACACACTGTAAGAAGTCGAGCGCAGACCGAATGGGTTCACACCATCCATGGCGAGACCGAGCCGAAGATTCCTTGGCTCTCGCGCAAAGCCTAGGAAGGTAGAGTCAATGTGGCTCCATGCGCGCGAATCCGCTGATATTCGTTGAACTCCATCCGTGGACCTATTCTGCACATGCCACATTGTCAAGCTTCCCATGCCAGACGTGCGAAACATGTGGTTTATGCGGGGGATGAGTGGAAAGTGTCTGAGAACTTTTTGAGGGATGGTTTGCCCTTGCAAGTCCTATCGATACCTGTGAGCACCACACTTTGGACATGTCTCCATAGTCTCGTATTCATCTTGAAACAGTGTGTATGATACATGCATGGATGTTATTGTAGTCCATGCCAAGCTTCCGTAAAACATGTCATGCATCATCACGAGACTCAGGCATGATATTTGCAGGTGGTAATATATGATATTTCAATAACCTGAAAAATTTCATAAAACACCTTGAAAAAGCACAAATGTTTGCAATAATACTTGAAAAAAAATAAATCAATGAAGCTTATGTGCAAGGTACTTAAATAACTCAGTCACACTCCTATCGCTCCAACCGTATTTTGCTTGCACACTTAAGAGTGCAAGCAATGTCTTCAACCGAGATACTCGGCACCCATCATATAATGGTATGGATGCTTCCTCTCTAAGCAGGTCAGATGTCTCAACATCCATGGGAATCAATGCATCGATCATTGCCTCCATCTCAGGCTCCAAGATTGTAGGTAGGTCGGGAAGGTTGTCTGTCTCCTCTAGCATTGACGATATAGATGGGCCTTGCAAGTGGTGGATTGGCTCCTGCAATCCATCCATCGCACGTCCACGAACTCTTCTAATTGGCCGCAAAGGGTGCACTCCCCCTTGGGTCGAGACATCACCCCCCTGGATAGAAAATTTGCCAAAAAGACCCAATATTATTGTGTATGGTTTTCAATTAGCTTGCGAGTACAATGCATGATTGATATTAACTTCAAATTACCGTTTGCTGAAAATCCGCAATCGCCTGATCAATGATCTCAGATTGAAACTCGCCAAATCGTCATACGTGTTCTATAGACAATCGGCGTTTTCGTCTAATTGCCAACTTGCATTGAGAGCAAGGACATGGGATACGCTGATTAAGATACGTCTCGCGATCTTGAACAATAAGACCTTCTTCGTTTTCCATCTTATCTACATTACAGCAAACGAGGCTTAAATGGATAGCTTTATGGATATGTACGTCAAGTTGCAAGTTGACCATAAATCTTACATTGTACATAGTAGTTGAGAGATTTTTTGATGTTATATCTCGGCCTTGTATCATGCTCAAGGATTTGTTTGTCCCGGTAGATAATTATTCGTTATTGTAAAAAACTGCACTAGAGGGCTTTGAGTATAAGTAATCCATTTATGAGCATCATTGAGGATCTCTTAGTCTAATAACAAATCAGTCTCAACAAAAAGCATCTTAGAAATGTGGTTTTTTTGTCCTAGGATCGCATATTAAAATTAATGCCATCTATGAAATTTATCAACTATAGTAATAAAATTTATTTCAATCAATTCTACTCATAGTCATAAGACCTGAGAGAAAATATCATATACTCAATTTAAGGGATTCTTCTTCTATAACAATACTTTTGGGTTCATTTTGATGAAGTAACGTAATGACCATTAGCTAGGGTATCATTTTCTTTTAGTCCTTCCATTGACTAGTTGGCATGATTTCTAATTTGTTATGCCTATAAAGTTAATACAAAAACAATGAATTATGCATATCACAATTAGATCCCCTACTTGGACATTATGAAGGACATGACCAATTTTAAGCCATCTTAAAGAGTCACCAATGTACGTGGCCCAACCTTTGGACTACATCCCCTCGAGAATTTCCACTCCTCAGTAGAGATCTCTGCCCCTTCGCGAGAGGCTGCGATCAAAGCTCCATGTAACCATCGCATAGACATAAACTCTGGCATCTCCTCCATGCCCTCGAGGTATCGAATTGGTCGATGGCGCGTATTGCATCAAAATTTTGATCGTGCTTCTTTTTTATCTTTTCTAGCTTGCTCATACCTAGCAAGCCACGTCTCCATGGATGCATGGTGCAACATACAAAAACGATTCACTTTCTCCTACATTGCAGCATCCATCATTCTTTCTACTCCATTTCCAACCACCTCAATCCTTTTTTCTACCCCATTTCCAACCACCACATATTCGGTCAGTCTATTATCGTCCTTCAGCAACCATAGCGTACTGTTGTCTAAATCCACCATTGGTAGCCATTATAAAATATGCACTAATGCCTCAGACACCAACCAATCTTTAGCCATGCTACCTTCTAGCCGAGCTCGTTGTCGCACAAAGCTTTAAGGGTACCTATACTTCAGGTTAAAGGCCTGAAGGGAGAGGCAGCTTCAGTTACCCCCGACTGCCTGCCTGACCCTAACCAAGGGGGTTGTTGACCGCGCCACGAACGTGGACCGAACCCGCCGCGAGAGGTCTCTCCGTTGAGTTCTACTTGGAGCAAGAGGACGCTTGGGTGCCAGGGGGGCTCTGGCCGTAAATTCCTCGCCTTCCGGGTCCTGCACAAGAGGCTAATGTGACTCAGGATTGGATCTCGAGGCCCACATACTAGTTGACGGGCGGAAGCTTGGAATAGTGATCCCTGGAGATTACTGGTTAGCCTTCAGGCAGATTATGGACAAGCCTACGGGCGGAACTTCTTGTAATTCAAAGATAAAATGATGAGATGTTAAAAGATCTTGTTTGATATTGTTTTGGCGGGGAGAGGGAGTATGAGCTGGAGTTGTGGAGGGGCATGGGGAGGGGAAGCATGCACCCTGCCACTTGTGTGGCCACCCCCCACCCTTACCTCATATAAAAACCCCCCTCCCAAGCTTGAGGGGGGGATTGATTGTGTTGCTGCCCACCGTCCTGAGGAGCTGCCTTCTGCTGCCGTCTGGCCATGCCGCCAAGCTACTGCCACCCTCGTTGCCATCATCATCATCATCATCATCATCATCATTGTCGTCGTCATCGTCATCTTCATCTCGTCATCCTCATCATCTTCTCCATCCCATGTCATCCCCATGTTTCTTCCAGAAGGTTGGAAGCTTCTATTGAAGCTTCTCTAGGCCTAGTTCACCCGTGCCTCCCCGATTTTTTTTAAAACCATGTCTTGCAAGGCCTGTGTCCTGAGCGGAAGAGGAGATCTCGGACAGAGTGATTTCAAAACGCGTAAGTGAACCAAGGGAGAGTTGCTGAGATGAAATTTACTGCATCAATGGCTCCTAAGCAAAAGGCGAGAGGAGCACACGCGGGAGATTCCACCCAAAGTACGAGAGTGGATAACGCCCCGATATTGAATGCCTAGGTTCCGAAAATTAACCCTGCATGGAAAGGTTGCATTAAGCATTTTTAATTCTCGTAGGGAAGTTTAAATGCATTGGGAAATTTATATACTCATTCGATCTACAAAGTTTAGTTGCATGACGAGTACTTGCATTTGCTTGCATTTCCATGGTCAAGGGTAGTTGCATTTTTTTGAACGTATGATGCATAAGTTAAAATATGGATTTGTGCAAAGGTGTCCTTGTTGCATCAGGAAAAGGACAAGGCATATAATACATAATGCACTTATGTAATAATTTCCTAGTTGTGACTCGTGTATAAGATAACCATAGACGACCATTAAATGGTGTCCGACTAGTTGCAATGCATGGAAATGATTTATGAACTTTGCAAATTGCATGCGATGATAGTTACATTCTAGGTTGGGTTAAGTGCTAAAGGAAGGATTAAATCAATGATGGATTCATGGCATCTTATCATACACCCATGCATGGAGTTCTTTTATTAAAGTTGAATTAGGGAAAGGATGCATCTTCATTAAAATACTAATAGGCTGAATTCAATGCATAAAACATAGGGTTTATAAGAATTAGTTCTGAATGTCAAATCATCATAGTATAGGGCAAGGAAAAGAAAGATTACTATAGATCCTATAAAGGCAAAAATGTCTATGGTCTTGAAATTGCATGGAATGGTACATCTCACACATCTTGCAGTTACTTACATCTTTTAGGGAAAGTACTTGTAAGTTTAGAAGAAAGTATTTGCATCTTTAAGGGGAAGTTCATCTTTAGTTGTGAGTTGGTTAGATCAATTAAGTAATTCGTGTACAATGAGTAGCCTACATGAAATTCATAAAGGTATGATTAGTTAGCATATGACAGTCACCTCAATGTGCTAGATAGGTTAAGCTGTGTTAAAATTCTGCCTAGTATCGCACTTGGGATGCCGATTTAATATTTCCGATCTCAAAGGTCCTACCCACATTCTTGAAATGTTAGGATTATTTTAAACGCCATGCAAGAACAATCTAGGGTTCTCACTCTTAGGACCAGTTGACCAAATACTAGACCTCCGCAAAGAATTTAGGGACCCTAGGGCCAAAACGTTTATTGGCCTAGTAGGGATAGGGTTTGGATTGGGTCAATAAGACTCCCAAGCCCTATATCTTGATCAAAGGTATTCTTGATCAAGGAATACCGTGTGATGAGAAAAATAATCCCACAAGTTAGGTGTTGACACCTATCTCGTGCAACAAGCTTTAACGTCATATGCTATTGCGTCTAAATCACAAAATAGAACCCCTACACCTTAGACCAAGTTTGGTGAGTTCCAATTGCAAGTTAAATTTTCTAGGAATTGTGTAGGCATCCTGCTTCGATACTCTTCCTTGAAGACTGATTTATCAAGCCATTTGAATTGACAAGAAAGCATTTGACCAACCAAGCTAGGGAAACGAGGTTCCCCAGGATTTATTATCTATAATTTAAGAAAACCTAAGGTAAAGACAATTTGGGTCAATAGGGTATAAACCCTAACCCAAGGAAAAAATGGTAAACAAGCAACTCAACTTACAAAACCCTTGGGATCTTGCCAAGTCACGATTGATCCAGGATCGAATGCTGGAAGCATTCGGGGAGAAGGAATCACACCTTAGTAGTTGGCCGTACAAACGACCATTAGAATGTTCGTGATTGTACACTTAGGTGCACAGTTTGTACTTCTTTGCTCAAGGAACTAATTTAGAAAAAAAACCACTAATGCTTCAGGTTAAAAGCCTGGAGAGAGAGGCAGTACCAGTTACCTCCGACTGTCTACCTGACCCTATCCAAGGGGGTTGTTAGCCGTGCTGGGTACGTGGATCGAACCCGCCGTGAGAGGTCTCTCCGTGGGTGCTACTTGGAGTAGGAGGATGCTTTCTCACACCACAAACGATTATTTTCTCCATTGATGATACCTCAATTTTCCTCCTCATCATATAGTGCTACTGGCACATTTTACCTCATGATGCAGATGGCAAGCTATCGGAATGTCTCCCCTCTCCTTCTTTCCATACAAAGCACAAATCCCTTCTTTACGCTGATAATAAGCATCGCCATACTTGATTGCAATCAGATATCCAAAGTAGTTACTGCATCTTCCTCTTTTCCCTGATTGCTTCCTGGTAGCCCTCCTTCTATTCACCTTGACATGTGAGTCCATTAGAATAGTTTGCAAGTCCAAATTCCTTTGTGCAAATCCACCATGGAAGAAGCACACATAGCATGCACGGGATGATGCCTATTGCTGTGGATTCTCTCTTTCATTAATCTTTGTTTCTCTCTCAAACAGTATAATTCCATTTCATCATTTTGCCTAATCGCCTCTCTCTCTCCATCACAATTTCTTCTTCATTTTTTAAATGTCCTTATTTAAAATAAATTACCCTATAAAGTTCTACTCTTCCCAAAGAAGATGGTGCCCCCTTCTTGCATTGAACAGTTTTGTGTCAATGACAATGTTGAGTCATGAATTACAATTGACCCTCTCTCTTCTGCCTCGACTAATTCCCTGATCTCTCTCTCTCTAATGGTTGCCATCAAAATGATGGGGAACATGAAGAGGTTGATGATGAAGGAAAAATGGTGACATGAAAAATTAAAGATTATTCTCTCCCTCTCTTCCATATAATGGCCTCTTGTTTGATATGGATTGGCCTTCATAAGAGTTTCCATATTTGAGTACCCATTCTCCATGATCCAAATTTCCAAGAGCCCAAGTTCCACAATACTGGCTCATGCTCTCTTTGAAATAATATGTACCCACACCATGTCTTTTATTTTCAAACCAATCACCTTGATACATATCACCATTCGCATATGTATAAATCCCATAGCCTTTTTTTTACCAACTTTCCAAGATCCATCATATGAGCTATTGTCACAATATTTTTGTACTCCAAGACCTTCCTTAAGATTGCTACTATATTGTCCATCATAAGCTGCCCTATTTGCAAACTTGTACACACCATGCCCTGGTTTCTTTCCCATGTCATATGTACCTTTGAATGTGTCTCCATTTGTGTAGTTAGCAACTCCATGCCCATGTGGTATGTGATCAACGAGCTCACATGCATTGACCCCCTTGCCAAACGAGGCCAATGTATCATTCATGCGATCCAAATCCGGGTCATTGCTAGATGAACCAGGATACGACATCTACAAAAAAAACACAGAAAAAAGACAAATTTGTTTGCATACAAAAAATCATATATTATCTATATTTTCAAAGAGCTTTCTTTAGACATTGAGCATAAAACTTAAGTGCTAATGCTTCTCATAAACAAGAAAACTGATAAACACAAACATGGGATTGGTCACATTCATCATTGCAAAAATATATTGTTTTTTATCAGAGCTGGGAGAGCTGGCGCGTGTATAATCGTGTCTAAATTGCAGGTTAGACGCGCTCTTAGACACGCTCCCAAAGTCAACCTTCTGTTCAGGGCGTCTATATTCGTATCTGAGATGCAGTACAGACGCGCTGTCAGACGCAAATTCCAGGTCAATCTGCGAGCTCGTGTATCATCGCGTGTAGATTGACCTGCTCACGCGCCAGCACACACACTCTAAGACGCGCCCTCGGACGCAATGAGAGGAAACATTTTTTCATGTCTATACCTGCGTCTACATTGAAATGTAGACGCGCTATCAGATGCGCTCAGTTGGCTGATTTTAGCCTGACGACCACCATTGATGATTTACAAAATGCAATACATATTGGAATCAGAAATCCTAAATACACAGACAGAGCAGAGAGAGAAAGAGAGAAACAGAGAGAGAGAGAGAGAGAGAGAGAGAGAGAGAGAGAGAGAGAGAGAGAGAGAGACTCACCTTGGGTGTTTGGTGTGGTGGGTGGTGGCGCTTCTTCCTTCTCCTTCTTCCTCTCCTTGGTAAGTTACCTTCCCTTGATGCTTGCTTGCTTGCTTGCTGCTTCTTCTTGTTCTCCTCTCTCTTGTTCTCTCTTTCTTCCTCTCCTTGGCTTTCCTTTTTCCCTTCTTGTGTGTTTGAAATGAAAGAAGAGGTGAGTCATGAGGAGATGAGGCATGAAGAGACTAGGTGAGGCATGAAGAGACTGCATGTCGGCTAAACTCAAGCTTCAGAACCGCAAAAAATGCAGGAAAGGAAAGGCGCAGTTTGAAAAGAAATGATTTAAGTATGGTTTGAATTTTGACGTGTGCGTCTATTTTTTCGTGTATATGCACATCTATTGTTCAGGTAGATGCAAGTATAGACACGAACATAGACGCGAAAATAGACACTAATATAGACGCGTACGTAAACGCGGATATAGATGCGCATTTAGGCTTTATCATAATTTTTTGTTTTTAAGATAAGTTTTGATAGTGAATTCTTATCATAAGTTTTAATGTATTTATGATGATTTTTGTGTATTTAGAATTGAGATCTTAGAATAATTAATACGCTAGCTTTAAGTTTTTATGTAAACATATGAATGACAAATATTTTGATGTTGTCATGAATTAGGTTTAATCATGTCGTCGTCATCACCTAGTGCGATGCATGCTGATGAGTCAATGAACACATCCTCAAGTGAGGATGAAACATTGCATCTTCATAATCGAGATGCATGGCTACGACGAAAAATTAAATGCATGTGTGATCGTTGTCGAGGGTGTATTTTTCAAACACGTCGAATTGCAATGTCACACCTTAGCTTGTATGGAGAATGGGACCGAGAAAAATCACCGGTATTCATTGTTTTTTTCTACCACTAAGATTGCTAGTCTATGTTACCGAAATTATACATCAACGTACATGAAACTCCCTTTTGTGGTTGAGCAGGATGCGGTGCCACATCCTCAGATGCTCCCTCTTGGGCGTCGAGAGGCTGCAAAACGTCGACGCGAGGAGGCAGAGTCTTCAAGAAGAGTAGAGACTGACGACCATGATAGTAGCCCTCATGAAATGGCCCATCAAGTCGTAGAGGATGAGATTTTGGACAACATGGTACACCATCTATTTTCGCAACCGATTCAAGGAGAAGGTCACTCTACGAAGCCAGATGATCCACTATATGTAGCATCATCTACTCCGTTGTATGAAGGTTGTACGTACTCCGTTCTTCGTGTGTCCCTTGAGATACTTAACTTGCAAACAATTTATGGATGGAGTAATGTCAGTTTGGATGCATTATTGAAGTAGGTATCAATTCAGTTTGGCTTATGAATCATAATATTAATTGTTCTATTTTGAAATCAGATAGAAATATATGTTGGTGGTTTTTTAACTCACTTTTAAAAATATATGTAGGTTATTATCACAAATGCTTCCAAAAGGAAACAAATTTCCAACTAAGAGAGAGCAAGCAAGACATTACTTGACATCTCTGGGAGGCCTCGATTATGTCAAGATCCATGCATGTGTCAAGATTGTGTCTTATTTTGTGGGATTCATGAGTTCGCACGAGAGTGTCCTGTTTGTGGCAAATCAAGATACGAAGTGGAGATGAAGTCAATGGATGTGCCTTGTAAGGTTTTGCGACATTTTCCGATTGTTCCACGTATAAACTTATGTTCATGTGCAAGTCTATTGGAAAGCTCATGTCATGGCATAATAGTCATCGTTCAAGTGATGGAAAATGGAGGATCCCTGCAGACACACCGGCATGGCAACATATAGATAATTTGTGGCCCGTTTTCAAAGAAGAGCCAAGAAATTTGAGATTTGGTTTAGGTATGGATGGAATCAATCCATTTGGCATCAAAAACACATCATATAGTGTATGGCCAGTGGTATTGGTGAACTATAATATTCCTCCATCCATGGCTATTAAAAAGGACATGTAATGTTGTCCCTTCTGATTCTTGGAAAGCACAAGGTAAAAAACATGGACATTTACTTAGAGCCTTTGATTGAAGAGTTAGAAATGTTATGGGAAGGTATTGAGGTGCAAGATACAAGTGCATTTGCATCCTCTAGAGATTTCACATTGAAGGCCATGTTGTTGTGGACCATGCATGACTTCCCAGGATACGAAGAGTGTTCAGGTACATGTATATAACTCTATATTTGAAATTCAAGACTTGAATCAATTGCATTTTATTAATTCACTTGTTTTTTCAGGTTTAACCACATTAGGATATCATGCATGTCCTATTTGCAGTCCCTCTCTAGTTTCCTCTAGGCCGGCACGTTTAGAGAAGGTTATCTACGACAATCATCATCGATTTCTTCCTATTGACCATCCCAAATATGTTCTCCCTACTAATGGAATGACTCCACAATCTCTAACCATTCAAGATTGGAAGGAGAGATGGATTAATGCCGACAGCCACCCTCCACTCAGCATGAGTCGGTAAGAAGTGCATTTCTCTCGATTGACTTTAAAGTATTTAGCATGATGAATTGTTTACATAATATATTGTTTGTTTATTAGGTTCTCTGTATTTTTTCGTCTTCCGTACTGGACTGAACTCAAGATCAATTACCTATTGGACCCCATGCACATATTCAAAAATGTTGTATCTACATTATGGAATCACTTGATAGGGGCTCGTGATTCAGTTTAATGTAAGGGAGGATTTACGTAACATTGGTCACATGAGACAAGCCTGGCCACTCATTGGACCCAGAGGAAAGATTGAGCTACCCCATGCACCTTGGATGTTGTCAAAGAATGAGGAAAAAATAGTGAAGGAACAAATATATAGCTTTCGAACACCCACAGGATGTATGAGATGTGTCAAGGGAGCCTTCATAAAGAAAAAGAAAAGAGGTGTGGAGCAACTATTTGGTTTGAAGTCCCACGATTGGCACAAAATGATTCAAGTAAGGGTATCTCTAACCATGAATATAGTAATTAGTGGAGTAACTATGTGTAAACTTTGGGGTATGATGACTTTTTCCTCAACTAATCATTTGATCTATGAATATTGTTTACATTCAGTATGTACTTCCTACTAGCATATCCCATTGTGTATACAAATATGTACGTGATATCATTTACAAGATGGGAGAGCTTGTGAGGTGTGTATACATTGTATTTTTTCATTATATATCTTTGAATTTCTACATAAAAATAAACAATTCTCAAATACATCGTGTGACAAATACGTGAGCTTGAAGGAAATTGATCCAAAAACATTGCAAGATGCTTGAGTATTATCTGTTGAGGTGGTTTGTTTGGTGGAGGAAAATTTTCCTCGATCCATTTTGACTACTCAAATACATTTACTCGTACATTTGATTGATGAGATCGCACTTTGTGGGGCAGTTCATGTATGGTGGATGTTTTTTCTTGAGCGCTTCATGAAAACCTTGAAAGATTTTGTGAGGCAAAAAGCACGGCCTGAGGGAAGCATGGCTGAGGGTTGGTTAGTGCAATCATCCCTTGTTTATATCTCTGAATATCTTGCTGAAGTGGATCTCTCTCAACCAGGACTATGGAAAGATGATCAAGACTTGAGGATGACCTCTATAGTACCTCAAGGAAAAGGAATGAGTAAAGTGCTAACAAAAGAAGAACTTCGTAAGTTAAATAGTTTTTGTGTGCTCAATAGTGATGTAATGAGCAAATGGGTGACACTATATAATGAAGCAAGGGCAAGAAGAAAAAGCGAAAGACAAGAATTTTGCACTAGATATGGACGTAATGTCTCATTTTCAGATCATCTAAATGCGCTCCCACGTCATATTGATATAGATTGGTTACATGAGGAAATGGAGAGAATGGAAAAAGAGGAGGAAATTAATATATCTCAAGAAGAGTGGGAATACGCAGGAGGTTGCTTATCAAAGGTGAAACATACTATCAATTAATTTGTTTCTATAAGTTTTATTTTATATAAATAATTGACATGTTTGATCTTTTATCTTTTACTACTAGTGCACATTATTCAATGCACTTTGGTGTGAGGGTAAACATCTTCGAACTCAACGTATAGATGAAAAGAGAAATACCCAATATTGTGGTGTCCTTGCTCACTTCGAGGATGCCAATGGTACCATGGAAGGTTATTGTGGCTTGATCCAAGATATTCTGAAGCTTGACTTCAGATGATTCTTTATATATGTACTGGATGTGAAGTGGTTTAAAGAAGTGGTAACAAATGGTGAGCATTGCACAATCAGACGTCATCCAAGTGGTTTTGTAATCATTGACTCTATAAAATTTCACCAAAACAAGAATGACACATTAGTACTACCTCAACAATGCGAGCATGTATATATGCAAAGGCTAATTTTTTAATATGTGTACATGTGATACATATACACAATATAATAAGTATTTAAGTTTCTTGCTTTTGTTTTTCAAATATAGGTTGTGTATCATCCAATGGTAAACAATAACCGATGGTGGTATGTCATCCCTATATCTAATCGTTCAAAACCAATATTTGGTAATATTACCGACATGGAGATAGCATATGACAATCCAACAATTAATGATGATGTGCATGATGACACCATAATGGATGATATGCGTGATATAGTACAAGATTAACCTCACGAGGATGTTCAAGGAAATGCAGAAGAAGACAATAATGTGATTGTCGATGATATTGATGAAGTTATTGAGCAATATAGCAACACATCTGATAGTGGGATAGACTTATTTGTTTCGTTACCTCTTGGTAACATAGACCTAGAAGTAGATACTTTAGCAAGGGCTGATCTCATTGAAGATGAGATGGATCATTCACTGTAACATACTTAATTTGCTTAATGATTCAATGTGTATTCCTAATTCTATGGTTTTTATCATGCGCACACGTGCATACTCAAGAATCAATAGTTAAGTTTAAAGCTAAATTGAATTTTCCATAATAAAAAGGAAGTATTTTTTATCATCTTCAAGTAGATAAATTACGAGATACATATTGCAATGCTTGCTACTAATTGTAAGGTTTCTGTCGCTTGCCGTTAATTACTTATATCAGGCTTGTCAACTGGAGGAACTGCCATTCATTAGAGAGCAATGAAAAAGTAATTATTAACTCTATTTTTTTAATTCAATGATTCAATGTGTATTTTTAATTCTATGGTTTTTATCATGCGCACACGTGCATGCTCAAGAATCAATTTCAGGTGGTTAAATAATTATTAACTTTGGTTTTTTGATTATGTGAATTCCAATTTTAGGTGGTTAAATAATTGTGCATCTGCTGGCGTGTCTATATTGGTGTCTATTTGTACGGATATATAGACGCAAAATCCGCGTCTATTTACATGCACTTTTAGACGCACATATAGATGCAATGATAGACGCGCCCGACTTTGCACGTCTAACATGTGCGTCTATGCCTCGTTTCTGTTGTAGTGCCTTTGCTTCAACAATTCAACCTCACCTAATTGTAATGAGAAGGCGATTCGTAAAGTGGGCAACTTTTGCTCAATTGGAAAAATAACATTAGTTTCATAAACTAAATTGAAGGTTGTATTTTGCACTGTCACTTTATAAGTGGTTCTATAGGCCCATAATGCTTCATAGAGACATTCATCCCAATCTTGCCTATGAGAAGCAACCATTTTAGTTAAGATCCCACAAATAATGCGATTGGTTACTTCAACCTACTTATTAGCTTGGGGATAATAAAGCGTTAATTTACGATGCTTAATTTGATATACTTATGTTGACTCACTAATCAGACCATTCAAGAAATGGGAACCTCTATCACTTACTAATTCCAGTGGGCAACCAAAACACGTAATGATATTCTCATACATAAACTGAGCCTCATCAATGGCTTTATCTATCTTAAACGCTTTCTCTTCTACCCACTTTGTAATATAATCAGTACTACAGACCAATATATAATGATTAGTTCTATATCTGGTAGGCAGATCAATTGGTCCCACAAAATCAATTCCCCACTTCTCAAAAGGTGCTAATGCCAATATAGGTGTCAAGTGTGTAGCAAAACATTTAGAAGGACGATGAATCCTTTGACAAACATCACATTTTTGAAAATAATAATAAGCATCTTTAAATAGGGTAGGCCATATGTAACCAGCTAATAGATCTTTTCATGCTATTAATTCACCAACAAAATGGCCACCACACGGCTCATCATGCAATGCCTTCATAACCACAGGGACTTCATCTTCCCTTACACATCATCGATAAATACCCTCACATGGAAAGAATTTATAAAGGTAACCCCCCAATAATCCGTAGGAGCGTGCTTGCATTAAAATTTGATGCTTTCATCAATTTATCAGCACCAGGTGGATAATGAGTTGTGCTAAGAAAATGTGCAATATCAGCATACCGTGGAACTTGCATCTCCATAGTAAAAAGTGATGCATTTGGTAAATCGTCCTCCACACCTTCTTCCTTATCAAATGTTAATAATCGTGAAAGATGATCTGCTAGAACATGAGCTCTACCAAGACAAGTAACTATTTGAAAATAAAATTCTTGAAATAACAACATTCAATGAATCACACTCCCGAAAGTTCTACTTTATTAAGTAAACACTTTAGTGCTTCATGATCCACATAAATAATAAATTTATTTTCTCATTTTTCCACCGCAAATACCATTGATACGCATTCTTTCCCAGCGGTAGTATAGTTTCTTTCTGCATCACTTAAATTATAGCTTACATTGTAACGTGTCCACCTTCCCCTTTAGGACACATCTTAGCAGTCCATTGGAAAGGAGGTCTAGAAAGCTCCACCCAGTACTCCCATGGAATGTCACGGGGTTTGCGATCTAGGACTTTCCGTGTCTGCCACGTAGAGGAAGTATTCTGGCCGTTTCCACTTAGGACCGACTTGAATCAGGGTTTCCCCTAATGGTCATTTCCTAAACGGAAACTAGTGTCGAACCCCCAAGCAAACTACTTTATGCAGAAATGCCAGGGCCGAAGTGGATTCATGCTGCACTTGGTTCAAGGAGAATGGGAAACGAGAGGGGTGCAAGGCTTGATCTCTCTGCCATAAGGCATAGTCCCATTCTGTTCCCCTAAAACAGCATAAACTTGGATTATTGTAACCTAGACTCTAGGTCAGCGCCCTTGCTATTCATTTCCTTTGAAACGATCTTCGTGCTGTCCATTATGATTGAGAAAAGTTCCCGTCCAACTGGGACCACCCATCTGTAGGATGGACCCATGGCCACATCCATCGCACTTTCCTCAGGTTGTTTTAGTTGTCTAATTACCTACCACATTTAGTTGGACATGCATCAAGCAGCTTCCTTAATTAGCCCGTTAGGCACCGGTTCATTCATGTAATCTTAGCACTTGACATAGAAAAGCAGTTTCAAACAAGTTCCTTTCAATAGGTTATCATATTTATTTTTTGGAATACATTTATACATTCCAGCCCGTAGGCTTTTCATAATCCACCCGAAGGCTATCTAGCAATCCACAGGGATTACTAATCCAAGATCTGCCCATAGACTAGTATGCGGGCCTCGAGATCCAATCCCGAGTCATGTTGGCCTCTTGTGCAGGGCCTAGAAGGTGAGGGATTTACGGCCAGAGCCCCCTTGGGACCCAAACGTCCTCCTGCTCCAAGTAGCGCTCAACGGAGAGATCTCTCGCAGCGGGTTCGGTCCACCTTCTCGGCGCGGCTAACAACCCCCTTGTTTAGGGTCAGGCAGATAGTCGGGGGTAACTGAGGCTGCCTCTCCCTTCAGGCCTTCAACCTGAAGCATTAGATATCTTTTCATCCTTTAGTTCATTGAGCAAACAAAGCAAACATTGCTCTTTAAACTATTACAAGCACAATCATTTCCAGTGGTCGTTTATTTGGCCAACTACTAAGGAGTGAATCCTTCTTTCCGAATGCATCCAACATTCGATCCGGGATCAATTGCGACTCGGCAAGATCCCTAAGGGTTTGTTTTGTTAACCCGTATGTCCTTGGGTTAGGGCCGTACCCTATTAGCCCAACTTAACCAATACCTTAAGTTTTATTAATAGTAAATATGTTGCTCCAAATTATTGATTGGTCCTTTTCTTCCAAGTAACTATCTAATTCCCTTAACTTGGTCACTTTTCCCAAGAAGGGCTATAACAGGATGACTACTCATCATCTTGCAAGATAAACTTGCGCAAGAATCTGCCAATCTCATTCCGAGGAATTGGCCATTCTCTTGTGATCAAACCACAAGATCATGTGACATTGCAACTTGTTGCACAAGTGTCACATCTAGTCCATGGGATTATTTTACCCATCGAGTGGCATCTTCTAATCACGGAATCATGATTAGATAGGAAACAAGATTTAGGGTGTCTTCATATCCAATCCATTCCCGATTGCACTAGGCCGACATCATCGGTCCTAGGGTTCCAACTCAATCCTTTTAACGAGAGATCCTTAGGGTAGAAACCCTAAATCATTTCCTACAAGTACATCCTATTGTCCCTACATTTCGTGAATGTGGGCAGGGCTTAGGATTATGAGAGTTTCGACTTGGCAATTAGTGTGTTTAGACCAAATCCTTAATGTGCTAAAGCCTAGTTAGCATTTGGAGTATATTGTATCGATTTAACCATTCTAAGCAAATCCTTTGCGGGTTAGGTATTTGGGTAATCTAGTTTACTTGTCTTACTACAAGGACGAACTATTGCTAAAGATATTGTCTTGATCAAAGAGGGGAAAAAATAGTTGCATTACGTCATATTTCATGTAAGCATGCAATTCATTTCCTCTAGATTCGCAATCCCTAACTTTTCTTGTTAAGACCAAGCACCTGTTAAAATTCATAGAACTTCCATTGATCCTACTAGGACATGCATTCACGACTCATGCTACTAAGCTTTTAGGGTTCTATGTTAAACAAACCATGCAGCCTTTCCCTAACTTCATTTCTGAATGAAATATTCCTACGCTGATTGAGCATTACACAACCTTTGCTAAGTACTACGTAGTTGAATGAGATTTATACCAATTGACTAGAATTAACCTACTTCATGCAGCCCTAGAATCATTTCCATGCCTTGCAAATTCCTACAATTGTTAGCAACCTTCTTTAATGAATCATTGTGAAGAAAGAGATGTCTAATAATGCGACATGCGATTTAATCTTTCCATGCATAATCAAAGTGTACTACAATAATTTCGACTTTGTAATGATGGTCATTAGTTGATCTAGATTCATTACTTTGCAATGCATAAAAACAACTTGCTAAGAATGCATAGACATCTTATGTTCCTTTTTCGTTTGTTTCATTAAAAAATACAAATGACTGATTCTTCAATCGTGAGTTATTGCCTTTAAAATAGCCAATGTATTTCAATCGCAAAAGTGCGTCTTACTTCCATGAATTAACCATGCATAATTGCAATATTTTGACATAAATCAAAAATAGGAAGAAAACCTGGACTTGTGGGTTTGGTGAAATGTCCACATGAATGTTAAGAGATGATCCTCCTGCAGTTGCATCTTGTGCCTTTTTAGAGGCCATCGTGAATTCAACCTTCTTGCCTTGGCCGCAGTCTTATGATCTTGGCCAGTCTCCCTCGTACACGCAATTCCCTTTGAGGTATGGCTTCCCTGACCGAAGTACTGTCTTGCGGAATTGGGCTTTGGAAGGCCTTAGGGTTCGGAGCTTGGGCTTTCTTTCTTTCAGAAAAGAGGGATTTGTGAGTGGGTTCTTGCAAAAGCCTTGCAGAAACAGAGGCTTGAGAGATTCTTCTCCTTGAAATTTTGGCTAGGAAGGGTTTTATGGCTTTGCGAAAATGGGGATTTATGAAGTTCTCCTTCCTTTCATAGAAGTTCCGGGAAAAAAGATTTTTATGGAGAGGGAGTGTGAGGGGAAAACTTAGACATGGGTTTATTGAGGAATTTGAGTGGAAAGGGGCTTAGAGAAACCCCTCTTCTTCAAAGCCGTGATGGGCTTATTTGAGGATCTAATGGGGAAGCTTTATAGGCTTCCTCCTCAAAGCTCGGAGGGAAGAAAAGTTATCTTTAGGAGGGTTCAATGGGAAAGCCCTTAAACCCGGCAAGGAGATTGGGCTTGTGACGATACAATGGAAAGAGGACTTGAATCCCGGGGTACAAAGGTCTTATGGAGATCCATTAGGAAGGAACTTAAGGAAAAACTTGAGCCTAATAGGGCTTTATGGAAATCCACGGAAAGGGGCTTTAAAAACCCGAGGAGATGATAGTTACGTGGAGGGGGGAAAAGGATGATGCCCACGTGGAACAAGGGGCAAAAATCCAAGGGAAAGAGGAGGGATGGCGTCAGTAAATGGTGGCGTGTAAGGATGAATGGCGGCTGATGGCCAACGGGCCCGCACGGCATAGCACGACACTCGATCACGTGGCGGCCTCAGGCTTCAGGCAGCGGCTCCTCCAGTACGGCGGCAGCTGGCGCAGCACGACACTCGATGCCTCCTTCAACTCCCTCTTCTCACAATAATGGCAGCCTGTCCTTCCTCACCATATGGCCTTCCACAATCGTCACAGCCTTCTTCTCTCCCCTCATGCTACCTTACTCTTCCCCAAAGGGGGGTTTTTATATGATAAGGGGGGAGATGGCTCCCTCCTACGTGGCCCCCTTACATGGCTTCATCCCCTCCACCTCTAAGTTTCCCATTTTATCCCATCCTTCCCTCAACCATGCTTTCGCTGGGGGAAGTTAATTTAAAAAATTTGCAATAAACCTATTATTATCCTCTTGACCTCCTCCCAAGAGGATGTTAACCTGCGGCTATGCGGGTTTTTAAACCTCAGTCTTGTTTGGCCAGTGGAGAGTCATGATACGTCGTGTATAGTTAAAAGATTGCACCGTCGGTAACTTCAATGCTGGAATTGTCATTTGCATGAGTCTCACGTGGGATAGTAATATTTTTCAACATAAATATTACATTCTCTCCCCCTTGGAGAAATCGAGATGTCCTCATCTTGAGATAAACTGGGGATATTGATGCTTGAGAGTGCTTTCATCCATCCAAGTGGCATCCTCCTCGGGATAATCTTTCCACTGGACGAGGCATTCTCTCAAGGTTGTGGATGTGAGTTGTCTCTCCCTAACATCTAGGATCCTGTCATGCCGTAGCTCAAGGACTCCTTGGCTAGGCATTACAACTTGTTGGTCATCAAGTACATGGCTGGGATTAGGTATATACTTCTTCAATAGGCTGATATGGAATACATTATGAACCTTTAGGTTCTTAGGGAGTTGCAGTCTATAAGCATTAGGTCCTAGGCACTTGAGGATCTTGTATGGTCCACAATACCTTGGACTTAGCTTCTTGCAATCTCCTAAGGATAGGGAACTCTTCTTTGAGCGTACGCGAATGAAGACCATGTCTCCTTCCTCGAAGATTCTATCTTGATGCTTCAAATCCACATATGCCTTCTGTCTATCCTTGGCAGCTTGGATGTCCTATCTTATTGACTTTACTTGGTCACTTTACTTGGTCATCCATCTCTTCCAGCATCTGCCTTGAAGCTTCAACCCTCAAGGTTGGATTTGAGAAGTTTAGGGGACTTCGACAGGTTTGACCATAAAATGCTTGAAAAGGGGTCATCTGAATGCTTTGTTGGTAAGAAGCATTGTAGGCAAATCAACCAAAGGCAAGTATTGAATCCACCTTTTTGGTTCACGATAGCAGTGTGCCCTTAGCATATCCTCGATGACTTGATTGACTCGCTCTGTTTGGCCATCAATTTGGGGATGGTAAGCTGTACTAAAACAGAGTTGAGTCCCAGTGGCTTCAAAGATAGCTCTCCAGAAGTGTGATGTGAAGAGAGAATCACAATCACTAATGATTCTTCTGGATAACGCATGTAGCTTGAATATCTCCTTGATAAACAACCTTGCAAAGTCTAAGGCTTTAAAGTTTGTCTTTACTGGAATAAGGTGTGCAACCTTAGTAAGCATGTCAACCACAACCATGATGGAGTTGTATCCTCCCTGAACTTGGGGTAGGCCAACAACAAATTCCATACTGATGAATTCCCATTTCATTTGGGGAATGTCAAGTGGTTGCAACTTTCCAGGCATTTTGACACGTTCGGCTTTGATACACTGATAAGACAAACACTCAGTGAAATATTTGAGAGCGTCACCTTTAAGCCTCTTCCAATAGTAGCTCTTCCTTACTACATTGAGAGTCTTAGCATAGCCAGGATGTCCTGAGAAAGGGGAATCATGAGCTTCCCACAGTATCTTCTGCTTAAGTGACTGACTTGCCGATATACATAATCTCATTCTATGGTAGACAAGTCCACTATTGATAAAGAATTCATGATACTTAGCCTGTAGCTTTTGGTCCTAGTTCTTGATAGGGATCTCCCTTAGCATCTTTTGATAGGATGGATCATGGCATGCTTCCTCTCTAGCTAGCTCAAGTATTGGGTTGTTTGGCATGGACACCTGTGTGGCTAGAGATCTAGCTGTTGATGGATTTTGCAAGATTAGAGAATTAAGGAATGCCTTGCGACTGAGTGCATTGGCAACTACATTCTCCTTTCCAAGTTGATATTTTATTTCAAAATCATACTCCTCTAGCACTTCAATCCACTAACGTTGCCTCATGTTGAGCTCATTCTGGGTAAAAATCCACTTGATACTTTTATGATCAATCACTAGAGTAAACTTGTTACCCAACAGGTAGTGTCTCCAAAGCTTTAGAGCATGGATGACAGCTAACAATTCTAGATCATGGGTAGCATAACTATTATCATGGCTCTTCAATTTCCTTAAAGAGTATGCTACAGGATGGCCTTCTTGCATGAGCACACATCCTAAGGCAAGCGTGCTAGCATCAGTTACTACCTCAAACTCCTTATTACTGAGGTCTGGAAGTTTTAGGATAGGTGCTGATACCAAACTTTGCTTCAATCTATCAAAGCTGGTTTGTTCGGCAATTGATCATGCAATGGATGTTTGCTTCTTCAGTAGATCCGTCACAGGTGTTGCAATCAAAGCGTACTTCTTTGACAGTTGTTGGTATTGGCCATTCTAGAACATCTCTGACTTTGGTCAGATCCATTGAGATTTCTTCCGCTAATATGATGAATCCTAGATATTCAATCTGACTTTGAAGAATGCACACTTATTCATCTTAGCATAGAGCTTATGTGCTCTCATTGTCTCAAGGACAATCCGAAGTTGGGGTTCATGATCTTCTTCCTGTTTGGAATATACTAAAGTGTCGTCGAAGAAGACGAGTACGAAGTCATCAAGATATGGCCTAAAGATATCCTGCATTAACCTGTTGAAGATGGCAGGCGCATTCGTGAGTCCGAATGACATAACTAGAAACTCAAAGTGTCCATATCTTGTGTTGGCCATCTTTGGGATATCTTCTTCCTTGATCCTTATCTGATAGTAACTAGACTTGAGATCAATCTTGGAGAAGATCTTCGCACCCTGAAGATGATCAAGAAGCTCATCTATTCTAGGAATAGGGTACTTGTTCTTGACAATTGATTGATTCAACCCTCTAAATCAATACACAGTCAAAGTATTCCATCTTTCTTTTTCTGGAACAGCACTAGAGCTCCTCATGGTGAACTACTAGGATGGATGTAGCCCTGATCTAGCAATTGCTTGAGTTGTTCCTTTAGCTCAATTGCTTCCGAGATGGACATTCTATAAGGTCTCTTTGCAATTGGTGCAGCTCCTGGTACTAGCTTGATCTCATGATCCACTTCTCTTTGAGGCGGGAGTTCTGTCAGCTCTTCAGGAAATACGTCCGCGTACTCCTTTAGCCATGAAGGTTCTTCACTAGACTCTTGCTTTTGATCTAACTTATTAAGCTTAATTAAGTAGATAGGTAGTCCCTTTCTAACTCCCTTTATAATCCGAGATGCTTTGGCCAATTGAATTTTCAGCTTTCCAGCCTCACCTTGAATTGTGACCAATTCCCCTTTAGAATTTTGAAAGGAAATTTGGCCCTTTCCACAATGAATGTGGGCATCATTGGGTTTAAGCCAATCCATTTCGAGTAGACGCTCATGGATACCTAGGTTCATGACTCTGAATTTGACCGAAGTCGTCTTTCCTCCCTGAAAGAATTCCACCTTAGCAATTTGCCTGGTACAAGTGACCTCATGACCATTTTCTAATTCCACAAGCAAGGTAGGTGCTTCTACTGTGGCTATTCCTAATCTTCTTACACAAGCTGGTGAGATAAAGGAATGCGTACTGCCACAATCAATCAAGGTCTTGAACCCTTTGTCAAGATTGTGGGAGAGACGGAAGGAGTCTCACTTGTAGCTTTCTCACTTACACAATGGGGGAATACACACAAAGGTGGAGGCTGAAAACAATTTTTCTCTTGTTAGTTGTGTAAGCCAAAAAGAACTCTAGTACAGAGAAATAGAAGAACCCTATATATGGGTCTCAAACCAAACTCAAGTAACTAAGGTTGCATACTAACGGAACCATGAGCTAGAGTAGATAAGGATAGCTGTCATCTAGCTATGATTCATGGGCGGTGTACCAACCGCATCTGCAGCTAACAAGTCGGTGACATAAATGCACAACGGTCACCCTGGCATATCACGAGTGGAGCTCGATATCTCAACACTCCCCCTCGAGCTCAATCCTAATTCCTGCACACCAAGCAAGTCTCTGAACTTGCGTAGCTTCTCTGCGCCCAATGCCTTCGTAAATATGTCAGCTACCTGATCCTCTGTGCTGACATAAACTAGATCAATAAGACCTAGTAAAACCCTCTCCCCCACATAGTGATAATGCACCTCAATGTGCTTTGTTCTAGCATGATAGACTGGGTTATTTGCCAAGTGTATACTAATGTTGTCACAATAAATGACAACTGGCCCATCTGTAGACTGATGCACATCATAAAGTAGCTTATGCAACCAAGCTACCTCACATGCAGCCATTGCTGCACCCCTGTACTCAGCCTCTGTGCTCGATAAGGAAACTGTAGGCTGTTTCTTGCTGCTCCAAGTGACTGCAGCACTCCCAAAAGAGAACACATATCCACTGGTAGATCATCTATCAAAAATACTACCAACCCAATCGGCATCATTGTATCCATGCAACTGTGTCTGAACCCCAGTCTCATAAAATAGTCCATACTACAATGTGGACTTCACATATCTGAGTATGCGTCCAGCCACATCCAAATGCGGTTTCCTTGGAGCTTGCATAAACTGACTTACCAATCCAACAGCATAGCTCAAATTTGGCCTGGTAATAGTCATATAAATCAAAATTTCTATTATGTGTCTGTACATAGTAGGGTCTTCCAGAAGCTCACTTGCATCTACGCTCAGCTTCACATTCTGCTCCAAAGGAACTGAAATAGACTTACAGCCTGTCATCCCATATTTGGACAACCTGTCCAATCCATACTGCCTCTGCAAGAGCTGTATCCCACTTGGTGATCTGATCACCTCAATGCCTAAGAAATAACGCAGCTCTCCCAAATCCTTCATCTCAAACTTCTGCTTCAATAGCATTTTCACATGAAGGATATCTTCATCACTTTCACCTGTGATAATCAAATCATTAACATAAATGACTAGCAGCATAATATCTTTCTTTGTTTTTCTCACATAAAGTGAGAAATCTACCTTGGAAATCTGAAAGCCAATAGTGACAAGATATTGTCCTATCTTGTCAGACCATGCTCTAGGTGCTTGCTTCAAGCCATACAAGGCTTTCTTCAACCTGCAAACAAACTCAGGATGAACAGCATGCACATAACCTGGTGGCTGCTCCATATAGACCTCTTCTTGCAAATCACCATGCAAGAAAGCATTCTTTACATCCATCTGATGTAAAGACAATCCCTTTGATGCAGCCATAGCAATGACTGCTCTTACGGTTGCCATCCTTGCAACCAGACTGAATGTTTCTTCATAATCAATGCCATATGTTTGTGCATACCCCTTGACTACTAATCTTGCCTTGTATCTGTTCACAGAGCCATCTGCATTGTTCTGCACCTTATAAACCCACTTACAACCAATTGCATTCTTATCTTTCGGCAAAGGTACCAATCTTATCTTTAGGCAAAGGCACCAATTCCCATGTAGCATTTGCTTCCAAAGCATCCATTTCTTCATCCATGGCTTTCTCCCATTTTTCTTTTCCCATGGCTTGCTCAAAAGAAGTGGGTTCTGGTTCCTGTATCACTTTGACTACATAGGCATAGTGAATGGCTGTAAATCCATCATATTTCAGCCTATCCACAGGATACTTAGCTCTGGTAGACCTGCGCAAAGTAGGCTCACTTCCAGGTGCTCTCAAAACATCCGTGGTCTTTCTTACTCCAGGTGTAACAATAGAAGGAATACCCAACCCATCATCAATGCTCGGTTCTAAGCCACTGGATTCACCATCCACATAAGAGTGACCTGCATTCACATCAAACATGGGTTAATCTACCTTCTATTTTCCTTTTCGTGATACCTGCATACCACTATCTGCATTGCTTTGAGAAGTTTCTCCTGATCTCAATCTGCCTGTCCATGGCGAAGAATGTGAACCACTGCTAGAGGACACTCCAGGTCCACTAATATCTTGTGACTGCTGATGTGAATTCTGTGCAGTATTACCATTTTGTGCATCTGCATTATCAATCACATTTACTAGTCTATACCAGCTACTCATCTCATCAAAAACAACATCTGTGCTCACTGTAAACTTACGAGTAGAAGGGTTATAGCATCTATACCCTTTCTGCTCTGCAGAGAGTAACCAATAAAGATGCACTTCTCAGCTTTTGGATCCAACTTGGATCTCATCTCATCTGGCACATGAACATAGGCAATGCAACAAAAAAATTTCAAATGAGAAATATCTGGTTTCCTACCAGTATACCTCTCCTCTAGAGTCATGTCATGTATTGCTGCAGTGGGAGTCATGTTCATTATGTAGACTGCTGTAGCAACTGCGTCAGCCCAGTAAAAATCTGGCAGGCCTTTTTCATTGAGCATGGCACAAGATACCTCTCCAATATGCCTGTTTTTTCTTTTTGCAATTCCATTTTGCTGTGGGGTATGACTACATGAATATTGCTACTTTATGCCATGCTCTTGCAAGAACCTTGCAAACTCATTTGAGAGGTACTCTCCCCCTCCATCTGACCTTAGGCATTTTATTTGCAGGCTTGTTTCTTTTTCAACCATAGCTTTAAGAGTTTTGAAATGCCCAAAAACTTCACTTTTCTTTTTCATAAAATACACCCAAACTTTTTTGCTATAGCCATCAATAAAAGTGACAAAATAATGACAGTCTCCAATAGATGCAGCTTTAGTAGTCCACACATCAAAGTGGATTAATTCCAATGGCTTCTTACTCTCTTGAACATGTCTAGGAAATGGTTTCCTTGCCTATTTTCCAAATTGACAGGCTTCACATACCTTGTGCATTTCTGCAACCTTGAATTTAGGCAATCTTGTAACAATATTTTGGGCTTGCATTGATTTAAGTCGTTGTACATTAACATGACTAATGCGTTTATGCCATATATCAATATCTGCAACTACACCGGTCCCATGTGCAAACATTGCTGCACTCAATTCAGGCATGTCTACATCCGACGTAAACATTCTGCCCTTCTTCTTTCCTTTTGCTATCAAGCGACCTTTATTTTTCATATCCTCAACAAAGCAAGCATTTGACCAACAGAAACCAGGTTCTTGGTGATATTCGGGACATGAAATACATCCGATAGGTATTTCTTTTTCCCATCCTGCATAGACAAATGTATTTTTCCAATGTACACAATAGGATGTGCAGTATCATCACCAGTCTCCACAAATCTTGGTTTTTCCATTTTCCTTGTATCCTACATCCATTCTACATGACCTGTCATGTGGCTTGATGCACCTGAGTCAACATACCACACATCGTTGCTTTCTTCTGCACTTGTCATAGAATTGGTCATATGCTGCACCATAAACAAATGCTCATTTCTGTCATCACCTTGTCTACTAGAAGATGCATAATTTCCTTGTTGCAATTTTCCATTCATGATGTCATTCTGCTTTTTATAGCAGTCTTTAGCCATATGACCCATTTTACCACAGTAGTAGCATTCAACATTGCTATTTGCATTTTGCCCTCTTTGCCATCCACCACGACCTCTTTGGCTCCCCCTGCCTCTAGAGTTACCACATCCTCCTCCATAGAACTGGTTTTCTTGAGTTTGCTACATAATTTGATTTCTACCACAGCCTCCAGATCGGCCTCCTCTACCTCTGCCTCTACCTCTTCCAGCATTTGAGTAGAAGACATCTTCTTTTGAAGTTCCTGCTGAAGAAGATGCACCACCATTTCTCTGCTCTGCAGAAATTAGAAGAGAAATCAACTCCTCAAAATCAGGAAATCTTTCACGAATAGAAATGGATGTTCGGAACTATGCATAATCCTTTCCTAGACCATTCAAGGTCACAGAAACTAAATCATCATCTTCCACTAGCGACCCAATGGAAGCAAGTGCATCTGCAATCTTCTTTACCTTCACGTGGTAGTCATTGATCCTCATACTTTCTCTTTGCACATTGTGCAACTCTTGCTTGAGCTGCATTTTCCTGGCTTGCGTATTTGTGCTATACATTTTTGATAAAGTATCACATGCCTCCTTTGGCATACTTGCATCCTGAATATGCACAATCATAGAGTCTGAAATACTGATAGACAGCCAGTACATAACTTTTCTGGCTCTCTCATGCCATCCTTTAAATGCCTGCATTTGCTGTTGATTGGGAACATTAGGAAGAACTGGTTCTTCTTCATTTCCTGCAACAAATTCTCAATATCCTTTTCCCATAAGGAAATTCGTCATTCTAAACTTCCATGCTTGGAAGTTGTTCTTGTCAAGCTTTTTAGTGAAAATCTGTGAAAGAGAATCAGATGCCATTACAGAACAGTGCAAAAAATTCTGTCACTGCAAAAAACACAGCTTTAGCCTCACAAGGGCAAATCTACAAAACTGACGAAAGTGGTATTTGACCACACAGTCACTTCCTAGTGATGATTTTACATCAATAGGCGATAAGGATGATTCTGTAACTCCCAATGTCTCTGCGCATAGGCATACGATGCAATTTCTATGGTAAATTTTCACTGACCTGTAGAACAGTGGTCGCACAGCAAAAAATAGGGCCTTTTCCTGAGTGCATGTGGAAAACTTCCGCCTCCAAAACAGGCCCCGAAATGGCCTCGAATAAAAAAAACAGGGCAACCCAGGCTAAAGCCCTTACCCGCAGCATATACTGCCCTCTTGCTACACCACGAAGGGTGTCTCAATCTGAGACAATGCACTCTTACACTTTCTGGCTATGCTACCTGCAGAGACTTGCTCCCAAACTCGAAAAATGAAAGAAACACTGGTCCTCTTACCAGAACACCACGAACTCGGTTTGCTTTCTTGAGCTCCTTACCACGAACTAGGCTTTGATACCATGTCAAGATTATGGGAGAGGAGGAAGGAATCTCACTTGTAGCTTTCTCACTTACACAATGGGGGAATACACACAAAGGTGGAGTCTGAAAACAGTTTTTCTCTTCTTAGTTGTGTAAGCCAAAAAGAACTTTAGTATAGAGAAATAGAAGAACCCTATATATGGGTCTCAAACCAAAATCAACTAACAAAGGTGGCATACTAACTGAGCCATGAACTAGAGTAGATAAGGATAGCTGTCATCTAGCTATTATTCATGGGCGGTGTACCAACCGCATCTACAACTAACAAGTCGGTGACATAAATGCACAACGGTCACCCTAGCATATCATGAGTGGAGCTCAATATATCAACACCCTTTACCTTGATAGTCCAACGGTGTCTGAATCACCGAAAACTGGTGATTTGGCCATTTCTTGTGAAGAGCGGCATGGAATGTCGCCCTTTCAAACTCTACTTCCATGGTCGGATCTTCTTCTTTGTATATTTCCCTGTTGGCAATGCAGGTGGTTCTTCCTCTGCCTCGGGTAGTGGCTCCCTGGCCACGGCCAGTTCCTTGGAAAGGTGCTTGACGATGTCCTCCGCCAAGCTTGGGACATTGCCTCTTGAAATGACCGGGCTCATTGCAGTGAAAACATCAGAGATTTCGCCCATTTCTTTGGATAGGGACAAAGCTATTGGCATTATTAGTCGTTGCTTTCTTTCTTTGTCCCCGATTCTGACCTTGAACTCTCTTCATTTGAGGCCTATATGCTCCTCTGTTTTCAGGTCATTATAAGACCAAGTTTTGTTACTTCTTGGCCTAGCCTGCACCTCCTGAATTATGGGCGTAGCTCGAATGAGTGCGTCCTGTAGATCTGATGGGAGCATAGATTTGAGATGGGTATTCACTGGTGGGTTTAAATCGGCACAAAATTTTGACACCTGCTGTTTCATGTCCATCTGTGGCGCATACTTAAGAAGTGAGACGAATTTTGAGTAGTATGAGTCAAGAGTGAGTCCCAGCTATTTTAGCTCATAGAACTCATTCATTTTCTGTGTGTGATACATAGGTGGTAAGTATCTTCCTTGCACAGCTTTCTTTAGTTTTTCCCAGGTAATAGATCCTTCTGCGATCCCTTGATCTTTGCACCATTTCTTCTACCAAAGCCTGGCTTCCTCGATGAGCTTCAGCTTGGCGAGCCTAGCCTGGTTGGCGTGTGCAGTACCGGCTACTTCAAAGTAATCCTCCATGGACTCTATCCAAATTTCAGCATCCGCTTGGATAGTCTTACCTTTCCCGTCAAATTCAGGCGGCTTAATCTACTTGAGAAGAAACTTCTTCTCCTGGATCACAGGCATACTTGATGTAGGAGGCAAACTGGGAATATGTACCTGGGGTTGCGCCTAAATAAAGAATTCTTAACGTTATAACTCGCTAATCATTATGATTTTTATTTCATACCCAATTCAGCTACTATCAACCAAGAATCCTAGCCACTTAACTTTTTATCAATTCTCATGGACAAGACAGACATTGATAAAAAGAAGTCTCATTGCATTTATATGGGCATAGCCCTTTCAAAGTACAATACTTCGTGAGATGATAAAGCAACTGTTACATTTAGTTTGGGAAGAATAATGTTGTATTACATTTATCTACTAGAATTGGATAATAGTATGGTTTCGAGTCATGGATCTTCATGAATCGGTAAATCATTGGAAGATTAGGGTATCCTTTCCTTTGGAACCCATTCTTCTCATAGCATCCCAACACCTTGATCCTGTCGGCGAAGATTACATGGGTCACTTCCTCGTATATATATGAGTTCAGGTCAACCCTCCGACCTTGAATATGTAAAGTTGAGTTTACATGAGCCTCCACAAAAATGAACAGCTTCACGATCTTTAAATCTTCCAACCACTTGATCCTCTTTAGGTTGGTTCGAAGGTATGCAAACCAGTGGGCAGCTATGTAGTAAATTCCTGAATCACCCGTCCATCTTTGTTCCACATGCAAAGGAAATGGATTATAAATACGATCTAGGATGTTCATCATATCTTTCCTTTGTCGATAATCCGGGCAATGCATCGCGGTCATAAACATGACTCAGAACACTAAGAACCTGTTCCATGCTTCATAATTTTGCAAGACAGCATCGAAAGTAAGGAAATGTTCTGAATAGCAACATTTGCTTTACTTCTTCTTATTAAGATTTCTTGAAAACAAATCCTTCGTTGGTTCACTTTGATACCAACTGTAACGTGTCCACCTTCCCCTTCAAGACACGTCTTAGCAATCCATCGGAAAGGAGGTCTAGAAAGCTCCGCCCGGCACTCCCATGGAATGTCACGGGGTTTGTGATCTAGGACTTTCCGCATCTGCCACGTAGCAGAAGTATTTTGGCCGTTCCCACTTAGGACCGACCTGAATCAGGGTTTTCCCTAATGGTCATTTCCTAAATGGCAACTAGCGTCGAACCACCAAGCAAACTACTTTACGCAAAAACGCTAGAGCCAAAGCGGATTCACGCTACACTTGGTTCAAGGAGAATGGGAAACGAGAGGGATGCAAGGCTTGATCTCTCTGCCATAAGGCATAGTCCCATTCGGTTCCCCTAAAACAATGTAAACTAGGATTATTGTAACCTGGACTCTAGGTGAGCGCCCTTGCTATTCATTTCCTATGAAACGATCTTCTTGCTGTCCATTATGAATGAGAAAAGTTCCTCGCCAACTGGGACCACCCATCCGTAGAACGGACCCATGACCACATCCACTGCACTTTCCTCAGGTTGTTTTAGTTGTCTAATTACCTACCACATTTAGTTGGACATGCATCAAGCAGCTTCCTTAATTAGCCCGTTAGGCATTGGTTCATTCATGTAATCTTAGCACTTGACATAGAAAAGCAGTGTCAAACAAGTTCCTTTCAACTGGTTATCATATTTATTTTTTGGAATACATTTATAAAGTCCAGCTTGTAATATTTCTGTTAAAAATATTATAAGGCTGTGTGAAGTCTCGGGAAAACGACAATGCTGCATTGTGGTTAGGAACGGTTTGGTCCTTACTAATACACTCTCCACTATGCCCAAACGAGACATGGCTTAATGAAACCGCATATTTTCATGAGAACCTCCTCTTGGGAGGAGGTTAAGGGAATAATATTGGATTTAATGCAAAAAATTTTAATCCTCTTTCCCCTAGCCGAAGCGTGGCTGAGGGAAGAGGATGGTGCTAAATGGAGAATGTAGAGGTGGAGGGGAGGGACTGCATGCAGGCTCCTCATGGGAGAGGGAGGCCCTACCCCCCTCTTCCCATAAATACCTCCCCCTCTAAAGGTCAATGGGGAGAGAGAGGAAGAGAATACGTGAATGCTGTCAGAGGGAGAGAGCTGAGGATTCTGTGCTAGCCGCCACCGTGAGAAGGGTGAAAGGAGAGAGAGAGTTGGTTGTGTACTGCGCCGTGCCAAGGGAGAGCTGTGGAATCTGAAGGGAAGGAAGAAGCTCCTATCATCCGTGGAGCAGCCGTGCAGGAGGGGGTTGCCAGTCAGAGCACCGCCACCTGTGGCATAAGAGTCACTGCGCCGTGAGGAAGAGAGGGAGCCGCCAGTCGGCTGTCGTCTCGATTCGCCCACCGACCTCCCCATACTCCACGTTAGCACCACCCCGTCCCTCTTCCACGTGGGCATCATCCCTTTTCCCCCCTCCACGTAACTATCATCTCCCCTTCTCCACATAGATTGCACACGCCCAGAAGCTTCCAAGAAGCTTCTAAAAAAGAAGTTCCATAAGCCCCATTCCGCCCAAAGATCTAAGTCCTTGAAAGTCTTATTAAACCCCCTCTCGATTTTACCCTCTTAAGGGCCTTTCTCCCCCTTATTGTATTTTTCAAAAGCCTTATTATTACCCCATGTCCTAAAAGTCCCCAAGGCCCCCTTCTTATGTTTTTGGAACCTCACCCCCTTGTGTTTAAAGGATCATAAGCTTTTTTTCCCCCCCTATAAAGAGTGGGCTTAGAAGTCCTATTATTACTTTCCCCCGTATTTAAAGCATTATATGCCTTCCCCCATAGTTGGAACCCAACCCCCGTGTTTTTTTTTAATTTTCCTTTAGGCCTTCCTCATTGGCCTCGGAATCATTTTTCCCCTCCGTGTGTAAACCCTCATAAGCCCCTTTTCTCCTAAATTGCCTAAGGGTCCTTAGACCCTTACTTATAACCTTTACGGTTATTATTTTTCCTTGGAGCTCTCCCGCATCTTGTCTCTTTTCCCACCTTTCTATTCCCGTTTGTGCGAGTTTACAAAGGCCATTAAGCTTTCCCCATGGCTTCAATGGGTCTTAGTCGTAAAAATTTTTGAAACACCCTTTCCAATTTCCAACTTCAAGGAGGGAGCCTTCCAAAAAACTACTTGCGACGGACGGTGCAAGGGAACAATGGTGAATTCCAAAGAAGAATTGTAAAGTTGCTTCCACGTCCGAACGACTACAATAACAATGCCTCCTAAGAAAGTCCAAGGCGTAGCCGCGGGAGGGTCATCTCCCGGAATCCATGTGGATATCTCACCCCAAACCTAGTTTTTTCCTTCTTAATTTTATATCGTTATAATTCAATCATGCAAGTTGAATCGTTAGGGATAGGATACATTTTGTCCTAGTTGTTCACGACGAAGGAATTTAGTTTAATGGAACATGCAAAATAAATAATGCATAAACGTAATTTGTTTCAAATAGCTTTATGCATGGAAAATGCAAATCATGAAAGGACTCTTGCGATGCATAAACTCTATGAAATTATCATTGTTAATTGCATAACTTATTAAGAAAAAGATTGCTTATTTAGCATGAGTTGTATTCGCAAAGAAAAGGAAAGTTTAGTTGAAATTAACCTAATCTATGCCAATCCTCAAATCGATAAGTTAGGTTACGCATAGACAACGAATCAAGTGGAAGTAATCTCGAAATTATCTTCTAAAGTTAACCAAATTAATATAAACTTAGAAATACCTATGCTGCGAAATATTCTTTGGGAATGAGTTAAGTTCCAAGAAACGTTTATACCTTAAATACTTGCCCACATTCCCTGATTGTAGAGTCAGTAAATTCTAAACGTAAAAGGAATTAGGGTTTGTCCCTAAGTTTCTTACAAGAAAATAAAGCTAGGAATCCCTAGGCCTAACAAACGTCAGTTTAAAGAAACTGAAATGGATTGTTTCATGACTCCATTATCGCATAGTACGATGCGGGACTTGTGCAGCAAGTACGGAGTCATATGGTCTTGTGATTGAATCACAAGAAGAAAGGCCAAATTCTCACAACAAGAATGGCGGATCCTTACGCAAGTTATCTTGCAAGAGGATGTATACTTTGATATCCTTCTGAGTAAGGAAGATTAATTGGAGATTAAAAACCAGAAACTGAAGTATCCAATGAACTTTAAGGTTTGACCAAGTTGGGTTAATATGGTACGCCCTAACCTAGAATATATGGGATCTTGCCAAGTTGCAAGACACCCCGAATCGAGTGCTGGATGCATTCAAAAGGAAGGAATCATTCCTTAACAGTTTGCCAACAACAAAAACGATCAATGGAAATGTTTGTGCTTGCTAGAGATTTTAGAGCACTGTTTGACTTGTTTGATCAATCAATTACATAATAAATGAATATCTATACTTCAGGTTGAAGGCCTGAAGGAAGAGGCAGCTTCAGTTACCCCCGACTGCCTACCTGATCCTAACCAAGGGGGTTGTTGACCGCGCCGGGAACGTGGACCGAACCCGCCGCGAGAGGTCTCTCCGTTGAGTGCTACTTGGAGCAGGAGGACGCTTGGGTGCCAAGGGGGCTCTAGCCGTAAATCCCTCACCTTTCGGGTCCTACACAAGAGGCTAACGTGACTCGGGATTGGATCTCGAGGCCGGCATACTAGTTTTTGGGCGGAAACTTGAAATAGTGATCCCTGTGGATTGCTGGATAGCCTTCGGGCGGATTGTGGATAAGCCTACAGGCAGAACTCTTGTATTTCAAAGTTAAATATGATGACCTATTAATAAAGAACTTGTCCGATATTTTTTTTCTATGTCAAGTGATAAGATTACGTGAAGGAACCAATGCTTAACGGGTTAATTAAAGAAGGTGGTTGTTGCATGTCCAACTAATGTGTTAGATAATTACATAACTAAAACAACTTGAGGAAAGTGTCGAGGATGGGCCATGGGTCCGTCCTACGGTTGGGTGGTCTCGGTTGGCCGAGAACTTTTCTCAAATCACGAAGAACAGCGGGATGATCGTCAAAGGATACGAACAACAAAAACGTTGACCTAGAGTTATGTCTTAACCCGATTTACGTTGTTTTAGGGGAACGGAATGGGACTATGCCTTATGGTAGAGAGGTTGAGCATTGCATCCCTCTCATTTCCCATTCTTCCTAAACCAAGTGCAGCATGAATCCGCTTCGGACCTGGCGTTTCTACGTAAAGTAGTTCACTTGGGTCCGACGCTAGTTGCTGTTAGGAAATGACCAACCAAGAAAACCCTAAGTTTAGGTTGATCCTAAGTGGGAACGGCCGGAATACTTCTGCTACGTGGCAGATGCGGAAAGCCCTAGATTGCAAATCCCGTAATATTTCATGGGAGTGCTGGGCGAAGCTTTCTAGACATCCTTTCCGATGGACTGCTAAGACGTGTCTTGGATGATTCTAGTGGACATGTTACAGTTGGTATCAGAGCCGACCAACAACGGAATTGTTTTTATGAAATCTTAATAAGTAAAAGAAAAGCAAATGTTGCTGCCCAAACATTTCCTTACCTTCAATGCTGTCTTGCAGAATTACGAAGCGTGGAACAAGTTCTTGTTGAGATTTTGAGCTCCACTCGTGACATGCCAGGGTGACCGTTGTGAATTTATGTCACCGACTTGTTAGTTGCAGATGCGGTTGGTACACCACCCATGAATAATAGCTAGATGATAGCTATCCTTATCTACTCTAGTTCATGGCTCAGTTAGTATGCCACCTTAGTTAGTTGAGTTTGGTTTGAGACCCATATATAGGGTTCTTCTATTTCTATGTACAAGAGTTCTTTTGGCTTACACAACTAAGAAGAGGAAAACTGTTTTCAGCCTCCACCCTTGTGTGTATTCCTCGATTCTGCAAGCAAGAAAGCTACAAGTGAGACTCCTTCCTTCTCTCCCACAATCTTGACATGGTATCAGAGCCTTGTTCATGGTAAGGAGCTCAAGAAAGCAAGCCAAGCTCGCGGTGTTCTGGTAAGAGGACCAGTGTTGCTTTCATTTTTCTATTTTGGGAGCAAGTCTATGCAGGTAGCACAGCCGGGAAGTGAAAGAGTGCATTGTCTCAGATTGAGACGCCCTATGCGGTGTAGCAAGAGGGCAGTATATGCTGTGCAAAATGCTATAAAAAGAAGAATGATATCATGAATGGAAAAATGCAACAAGGGAATTATGCATCTTCTAGTAGACAGGGTGATGACAGAAATGAGCATTTGTTTATGGTGCAGCACATGACCAATTTTGTGACAAGTGCAGAAGAAAGTAACGATGTGTGGTATGTTGACTCAGGTGCATCAAACCACATGATAGGTCATGCAAAATGGATGCAGGATGCAAGGAAAATGGAAAAACCAGGATTTGTGGAGACTGGTGATGATACCGCACATCCTATTGTGCAGATTGGAAATATTCCTTTGTCTATGTAGGATGGGAAAAAGAAATACCTGTCGGATGTATTTCATGTTCCAAATATCACCAAGAACCTGGTTTCTGTTGGTGAGCAGGGCTTGCAGGTCAGATTTAATTCCCATGGATGCTTTATTGAGGATATGAAAATAAAGGTCGCTTGATAGCAAAAGGAAAGAAGAAGGGCAGAATGTTTACATTGGATGCAGACATGCCTGAATTGAGTGCAGCAATGTTTGCACATGGGACCAGTGTAGTTGTAGATATTGATATCTGGCATAAACTCATTGGTCATGTCAATATACAATGAATTAAATCAATGCAGGCCCAAAATATTGTTGCAGGATTGCCAAAATTCAAGGTTGCAGAAATGCACAAGGTATGTGAAGCCTGTCAGTTTGGAAAATAGGCAAGGAAACCATTTCCTAGACATGTTCAAGAGAGTAAGAAGCCATTGGAATTAATCCACTCTGATGTGTGGACTACTAAAGTTGCATCTCTTGGAGGCTGTCATTATTTTGTCACTTTTATTGATGACTATAGCAGAAAAGTTTGGGTGTATTTTATGAAAAAGAAAAGTGAAGTTTTTGGGCATTTCAAAACTCTTAAAGCTATGGTTGAAAAAGAAACAGGCCTGCAAATAAAATGCCTAAGGTCAGACGGAGAGGGAGAGTACCTCTCAAATGAGTTTGCAAGGTTCCTGCAAGAGCATGGCATAAAGCAGCAATATTCATGTAGTCATACCCCACAACAAAATGGAATTGCAGAAAGGAAAAATAGGCATATTGGAGAGTATCTCGTGCCATGCTCAATGAAAAAGACCTGCCAGATTTTTACTGGGCTGAAGCAGTTGCTACAGCAGTCTACATAATGAATAGAACTCCCACTGCAGCAATACATGGGATGACTCCAGAGGAGAGGTATACTGATAGGAAACCAGATATTTCTCATTTGAAGATTTTTGGTTGCATTGCCTATGTTCATGTGCCAGATGAGTTGAGATCCAAGTTGGATCCAAAAGCTGAGAAGTGCATCTTTATTGGTTACTCTCTGCAGCAGAAAGGGTACAGGTGCTATAACCCTTCTACTCATAAGTTTACAGTGAGCAGAGATATTGTTTTTGATGAGATGAGTAGCTGGTATAAACCAGTAAATGTGATTGATGATGTAGATGCACAAAATGGTAATGCTGCACAGAATTCATAGCAGCAATCACAAAATATTAGTGGACCTGGAGTGTCCTCTAGCCGTGGTTCATATTCTTCGCCATGGACAGGCAGATTGAGATCAGGAGAATCTCCTCAAAACAATGCAAATAGTGGTATGCAGGTTTCATGAAAAGGAAAAGAGAAGGTAGATCAGCCCATGTTTGATGTGAATGCAGGTCACTCTTATGTGGATGGTGAATCCAGTGGCTCAGAACAGAGCATTGATGATGAGTTGGGTATTTCTTCTATTGTTACACCTGGAGTAAGGAAGACCAGGGAGGTTTTGAGAGCACCTGCGAGTGAACCTACTTTGCGCAGGTCTACTAGAACTAGGTATCTTGTGCATAGGTTGAAATATGATGGATTTACAGCCATTCACTATGCATATATGGTCAAAGTGATACAGGAACCAGAACCCACTTCTTTTGAGCAAGCCATGGGAAAAGAAAAATGGGAGAAAGCCATGGATGAAGAAATGGATGCCTTGGAAGCAAATGCTACATGGGAATTGGTACCTTTGCCTAAAGATAAGAATGCAATTGGTTGTAAGTGGGTTTGTAAGGTGAAACACAATGCAGATGGTTCTATGAATAGATACAAGGCAAGATTAGTAGTCAAGGGGTATGCACAAACATATGGCATTGATTATGAAGAAACATTCAGTCCGGTTGCAAGGATGGCAACTGTAAGAGCAGTCATTGCTATGGCTGCATCAAAGGGATGGTCTTTACATTAGATGGATGTAAAGAATGCCTTCTTGCATGGTGATTTGCAAGAAGAGGTCTATATGGAGCAGCCACCAGGTTATGTGCATGCTGTTCATCCTGAGTTTGTTTACAGGTTGAAGAAAGCCTTGTATGGCTTGAAGCAAGCACCTAGAGCATGGTCTGACAAGATAGGACAGTATCTTGTTACTATTGGCTTTCAAATTTCCAAGGTAGATTTTTCACTTTATGTGAGAAAAACAGAGAAATGTATTATGCTACTTGTCATTTATGTTGATGATTTGATTATGATAGGTGACAGTGATGAAGATATCCTTCATGTGAAAATGCTATTGAAGCAGAAGTTTGAGATGAAGGATTTGGGAGAGCTGCGTTATTTCTTGGGCATTGAGGTGATTAGATCACCAAGTGGGATACGACTCTTGCAGAGGCAGTACGGATTGGACATGCTGTCCAAATATGGGATGACAGGCTGTAAGCCTATTTCAGTTCCTTTGGAGCAGAATGTGAAGCTGAGTGGCGCAGATGCAGGTGAGCTTCTCGAAGACACTACTATGTACAGACACATAGTAGGAAGTTTGATTTATATGACTATTACCAGGCCAGATTTGAGCTATGCTGTTGGATTGATAAGTCAGTTTATGCAGGCTCCAAGGAAACCGCATTTGGATGCGGCTAGACACATACTCAGGTATGTGAAGTCCACATTGCAGTATGGACTACTTTATGAGACTGGGGTTCAGATACAGTTGCATGGATACACTAATGCTGATTGGGCTGGTAGTATTTCTGATAGACGATCTACCAATGGATATGTGTTCTCTTTTGGGAGTGCTACAGTCACTTGGAGCAGCAAGAAACAGCCTACAGTTGCCTTGTCAAGCACAGAGGCTGAGTACAGGGGCGCATCAATGGCTGCATGTGAGGTAGCTTGGTTGCATAAGCTACTTTATGATATGCATCAGGCTATAGATGGGCCAGTTGTCATTTATTGTGACAACGTGAGCAGTATACACTTGGCAAATAACCCAGTCTATCATGCTAGAACAAAGCACATTGAGGTGCATTATCAATATGTGCGGGAGAGGGTTTTACTAGGTCTTATTGATCTAGTTTATGTCAGCACAAAGGATCAGGTAGCTGACATATTCACGAAGGCATTGGACGTAGAGAAGCTGTGCAAGTTCAGAGACCTGCTTGGTGTGCAGGAATTGGGATTGAGCTCGAGGGGGAGTGTTGAGATATCGAACTCCACTCGTGATATGCCAGGGTGACCGTTGTGCATTTATGTTACCGACTTGTTAGTTGCAGATGCGGTTGGTACACCGCCCATGAATAATAGCTAGATGACAGCTATCCTTATCTACTCTAGTTCGTGGCTCAGTTAGTATGCCACCTTAGTTAGTTGAGTTTGGTTTGAGACCCATATATAGGGTTCTTCTATTTCTATGTACAAGAGTTCTTTTGGCTTACACAACTAAGAAGAGGAAAACTGTTTTCAGCCTCCACCCTTGTGTGTATTCCTCGATTGTGCAAGCAAGAAAGCTACAAGTGAGACTCCTTTCTTCTCTCCCACAATCTTGACAGTTCTTGGTATTTCGAGTCATGTTTATGACTGCAATGCATTATCCGCTTTATAGACAAGGAACTGGGATGATGAACATCCTGGAGCATATCTATAATCGATCACCTTTGTACATGGAACAAAGATGGACGGGTGCTTCAGGAATCTACTATATAGCCACCCACCGGTTTGCTTATCTACAAACCAACCTAAAGAGGATCAAGTGGTTGGAAGACCTGAAAGTCGTAAAGCTGTTTGTTTTTGTGGAAGCTCACGTAAATTCAACTTTACATATTCGGGGTCAGAGGGTTGAGATGAACTCATATGAGGAAGTAACCCGTGTAATCCCCACCGACAGGATTAAAGTGTTGGGCCACCATGAGAAGAATGGATTCCAATGGAAAGAATATCCTGAACTTCCAATGACTTACCGATTCTTGAAGATCCATGACCCGAAACCTTACTATTATACAGTCCCTGTAGATAAATGTAATACAACGTTGTTCTCCCCAAATTAAATGTAACAGTTGGCTTATCATTGCATGAAACGTTGTATTCGAAAGGGATATGCCCATATAAATACAAATAAAGACTTCTTTTTATCAATGTTTGGTTGTGCATAAGAGTTGATAAAAACTTAAGTAGCTACATTGTTCACGAGATAGCTGAATTAAAGATGTAATATAAATCAATAACGATTATCATTTAATAATGTTAAGAAACCTTTATCCAGGCATAACCCTAGGTACAGGTTCCTAATTTGCCTCCTACATCAAGTACTGCTGTAATCCAAGAGAAGAAGTTCCTTCTCAAGCAGATTAAGCCGCCCGAGTTTGATGGGAGAGGCAGATTCATCCAAGCTGATACTGAAATTTGGATTGAATCCATGGAGGATTACTTCGAAGTAGCCAGTACTGCACCCGCCAATCAGGCTATGCTCGCCAAGTTAAAGCTCACCAGCGAAGCCAGACTTTGAGACTTTGGTGGAAGCAATGGTGCAGGGATCAAGGGATTGCAGAGGGATCCGTTACCTGGGAGAAGTTGAAGAAAGCCGTGTAGGGAAGATACTTGCCACCTGCATATCGCACGCAGAAAATGAATGAGTTCTACGAGCTAAAATAGCTAGGACTCACTCTTGACGCATACTACTCTAAATTTGTCTCACTTTTAAAGTATGCGCCACAGATGGACATGACACAGCAGGTGTCCAATTTTTGTGCGGGTTTAAATCCACCAGTAAATACCCGTCTCGAATCTATGCGTCCATCATAACTTCAGGATGCACTCATTCGAGCGGCGCCTATAATTCAGGAGGTGCAAGTTAGACCAAGGGGTAACAAAACTTGGTCTTATAATGACCCGAACAGAGGAGCATTCAGACCTCAAATGAGAGAGTTCAAGGTCATAATCAGGGACAAAGAAAGAAAGCAAGAATGAATAACGTCAACAACTTTGTTCCTACTCAAAATAATGGCCAAAACCTCCGTTGTTTCCACTGCAACGAACTGAGTCACTTCAAGAGGCAATGTCCCAAGCTTGGTGGAGGAAATTGCCAGCGCCTTTCCAAGGAATAGGCCGTGGTCAAGGAGCCGCTACCCAAGGAAGAGGAAGAACCGCCTGCATTGCCAATAGGAAAATGTGCGATGAAGAAGAAAAAGAAGATCTGACCATGGAAGCAGAATTCGAAAGAGCGACAGTCCATGCCGCTTTACACAAGAAAGGGCCAAATCGCTAGTTCTTGGTGATTCAGACACCATCGAACTATCAAGGTAAAGGTTTCAAGACCTTGATTGATTGTGGCAGTACACATTCCTTTATCTCACCAGCATGTGCAAAAAGATTAGGAATAACCACAGTAGAAGCACCTACCCTGCTTGTGGAATTGGCAAATGGTCGTGAGGTTACTTATACCAGGCAAACTGCTAAGGTGGAATTCTTTTTGGGAGGAAAGAAGACTTCGGTCAAATTCAGAGTCATGAATTTAGGTATCCATGAGTGTCTACTCGGAATGGATTGGCTTAAGCCTAACGATGCCCACATTCACTGTGAAAAGGGTCAAGTTTCCTTTCGAAACTCTGAAAGGGAATTATTCACAACTCAATGTGAGGCTGGAGTGCCGAGAATCCAATTGGCCAAAGTATCTCGGATCATAAAAGGAGTCAGAAAAGGATTGCCTGTTTACTTGATCAAACTCAATAAATTAGATCAAAAGCAAGAGTCTCACGAAGGATCTTCTTGGCTAAAGGAATACACAGATGTATTCCCTGAAGAGTTGACTGAACTTCCGCCTCAAATAGAAGTGGATCATGAAATTAGGTTAGTGCCAGGAGCTGCACCAATTGCAAAGAAACCTTATAGAAGGTCCATACCAGAAGCAATTGAGCTGAAGGAACAACTCAAGCAACTACTAGATCAGGGCTACATCTGGCCTAGCAATTCACCATGGGGAGCTCTAGTACTATTCTAGGAAAAGAAGGATGGGACATTTCGACTATGTATTGATTACCGAGGGTTGAATCAATCAACAGTCAAGAACAAGTATCCTATTCCTAGAATAGATGAGCTTCTTGATCGTCTTCAAGGTGCGAAGATCTTCTCCAAGATTGATCTCAGGTCAGGTTACTATCAGATAAGGATCAAGGAAGAAGATATCCCAAGGACGCCCTTCAATACAAGATATGGGCACTTTGAGTTCCTAGTTATGTCATTCGGGCTTACGAATGCACCTACCACCTTCAATAGGTTAATGCAGGATATCTTTAGGCCATATCTTAATCATTTCATGCTTGTCTTCTTCGATGACACTTTAGTCTATTCTAAACAGGAAGAAGATCATGAACCCCAACTTCGGATTGTCCTTGAGACAATGAGGTCACATAAGTTGTATGCTAAAATGAAGGAGTGTACATTCTAGGGTTCGAGGTAGTAACTGGTGCTAGCATTCTTGCCTTGGGGTGTGCTTATGCAAGAAGGTCATCCAGTAGCATACTCTTCAAGGAAATTGAAGAGTCATGAAAAGAATTATGCTACGCATGATCTGGAATTACTAGCTGTCATCCATGCTCTAAAGCTTTGGAGACACTACCTGTTGGGTAACAAGTTTACTCTAGTAACTGACCATAAGAGTCGCAAATGGATCTTTACCCAAAATGAGCTGAACATGAGGCAACATCAGTGGATTAAAGTGTTAGAGGAATATGACTTTGAAATCAAGTACGGACCAGGGAAAGAGAATGTAGTTGCCGATGCACTTAGTCGCAAGGCATTCCTAAATTCCCTAATCTTGCAGAATCCATCAACAGCCAGATCTCTAGCTACAAAAGTATCTATGCCAAACAACCCTATACTTGAGTTAGCTAGAGAGGAAGCATGCCATGATTTGGCCTACCAATAATAATTTCCATGTTGTCTATCTTTGGCTTTCATGGAGATCTCTATCAAGGAGTAGAACCAAAAGTTGCAGGCTAAGTATCAGGAATTTTCCATTAACAGTGGACTTGTCTACTACAGAACAAGGCTATGTATACCAGCAAGCCAGTCACTTAAGCAGAAGATATTGTGGGAAGCTCACAATTCTCCTTTCGTAGGACATCCTGGCTATGCTAAAACTCTTAATGCAGTTAGGAAGAGCTACCATTGGGAGAGGCTCAAAGGTGATGTTCTCAAATATGTTACTAAGTGTTTGTCTTGCCAACGTATCAAAGCCGAATATGTCATGATGCCAGGGAAACTGCAACCACTTGACATTCCTCAAAGGAAATGGGAATTCATCAGTATGGATTTTGTTGTAGGCCTACCCCAAGTCCAGGGAGGATACAACTCCATCATGGTTGTGGTTGACATGCTTACTAAGGTTGCACACCTTATTAAAGTAAAAACAAACTATAAAGCCTCAGACATTGTAAGATTATTTATCAAAGAGATATTCAAGCTACATGGATTACCCAAAAGAATCATTAGTGATCATGATTCTCTTTTCACATCACACTTCTGGAGAGCTATCTTTGAAGCTATTGGGACTCAACTATGTTTTAGTACCGCCTACCATCCCCAAACGGATAGCCAAACAGAGCGAGTAAATCAAGTCATCGAGGATATGCTTAGGGCATACTGCTGTCGAGAGCCGAAGAGGTGGATTCAACACTTGCCTTTGGTAGAATTTGCATACAATGCTTCTTACCAACAAAGCATTCAGATGACCCCTTTCCAAGCATTGTATGGTCATGACTGTCGAAGTTCCCTAAACTTTTCTGATCCAACCTTAAGGGTTGAAGCTTCAAGACAGATGTTGGAAGAGATGGATGACCAAATAAAGTCAATAAGACAGGACATACAAGGGGCCAAGGATAGACAGAAGGCATACGCAGATTTGAAGCGTCAAGAAAGGGTCTTCGAAGAAGGAGACATGGTCTTCATTCGCGTACGCCCTAAAAAGAGTTCTCTATCCTTAGGAGATTGCAAGAAGCTAAGTCCAAGGTACTGTGGGCCATACAAGATCCTCAAAAGCCTAGGACCTAATGCTTATAAATTACAACTCCTTGAGAACCTAAAGTTTCACAATGTATTCCATATCAGCCTATTGAAGAAATCTGTACCTAATCCTGACCATGTACTTGATGACCAACAAGTTGTAATGCCTAGTCAAGGAGTCCTTGAACAAAGGCCTGACAGGATCTTAGATGTTAGGGAGAGACAATTGAGATCCAGAACCTTGAGAGAATGACTCGTCCAGTGGAAAGATTATCCCGAAGAGGATGCCACTTGGATAGATGAAGGCACTCTCAACCATCAATATCCCTAGTTTATCTCGAGATGAGGACATCTCGATTCCTCCAAGGGGAAGAGAATGTAATATTTCTGTTAAAAATATTATGAGGCCGTGTGAAGTCTCGAGAAAATGACAATGTTGCATTGTGGTTAGGGACGGTTTGGTCTTTACTAATACACTCTCCACTGTGCCCAAACGAGACATGGCTTAATGAAACCACATATTTTCATGAGAACCTCCTCTTGGGAGGAGGTTAAGGGAATAATATTGGATTTAATGCAAATTGTTTTAATCCTCTTTCCCCCAGCTGAAGCGTGGCTGAGGGAAGAGGATGGTGCTAAATGGAGAATGTAGAGATGGAGGGGAGGGACTACATGCAGGCTCCACGTGGGAGAGGGAGGCCTACCCCCCTCTTCCCATAAATACCTCCCCCTTTAAAGGTCAATGGGGGAGAGAGAGGAAGAGAATATATGAATGCTGTCAGAGGGAGAGAGCTGAGGATTCTGTGCCAGTCGCCAGCCGCCGTGAGAAGGGTGAAAGGAGAGAGAGAGTTGGTCGTGTACTGTGCCGTGCCAAGGGAGAGCTGTGGAATCTGAAGGGAAGGAAGAAGCTCCTATCATCCGTGGAGCAGCCGTGCAGGAGGGGGTTGCCAGTAAGAGCACCGCCACCTGTGGCATAAGAGTCACTGCATCGTGAGGAAGAGAGGGAGCCGCCAGTCGGCTGTCGTCTCGATTCGCCCACCGACCCCCCCATACTCCACGTTAGCACCACCCCGTCCCTCTTCCACGTGGGCATCATCCCTTTTCCCCCCTCCACGTAACTATCATCTCCCCTTCTCCACATAGATTGCACACGCCCAGAAGCTTCCAAGAAGCTTCTAAAAAAGAAGTTCCATAAGCCCCATTCCGCCCAAAGATCTAAGTCCTTGAAAGTCTTATTAAACCCCCTCTCGATTTTACCCTCTTAAGGGCCTTTCTCCCCCTTATTGTATTTTTCAAAAGCCTTATTATTACCCCATGTCCTAAAAGTCCCCAAGGCCCCCTTCTTATGTTTTTGGAACCTCACCCCCTTGTGTTTAAAGGATCATAAGCTTTTTTTCCCCCCCTATAAAGAGTGGGCTTAGAAGTCCTATTATTACTTTCCCCCGTGTTTGAAGCATTATATGCCTTCCCCCATAGTTGGAACCCAACCCCCGTGTTTTTTTTTAATTTTCCTTTAGGCCTTCCTCATTGGCCTCGGAATCATTTTTCCCCTCCGTGTGTAAACCCTCATAAGCCCCTTTTCTCCTAAATTGCCTAAGGGTCCTTAGACCCTTACTTATAACCTTTACGGTTATTATTTTTCCTTGGAGCTCTTCCGCACCTTGTGTCTTTTCTGACCTTTCTATTCCCGTTCGTGCGAGTTTACAAAGGCCATTAAGCTTTCCCCATGGCTTCAATGGGTCTTAGTCATAAAAGATTTTGAAACACCCTTTCCAATTTCCAACTTCAAGGAGGGAGCCTTCCAAAAAAACTACTTGCGACGGACGGTGCAAGGGAACAATGGTGAATTCCAAAGAAGAATTGTAAAGCTGCTTCCACGTCCAAACGACTACAATTACAATGCCTCCTAAGAAAGTCCAAGGCGTAGCCGCGGGAGGGTCATCTCACGGAATCCATGTGGATATCTCACCCCAAACCTAGGTTTTTCCTTCTTAATTTTATATCGTTATAATTCAATCATGCAAGATGAATCGTTAGGGATAGGATACATTTTGTCCTAGTTGTTCACGACGAAGGAATTTAGTTTAATGGAACATGCAAAATAAATAATGCATAAACGTAATTTTTTTCAAATAGCTTTATGCATGGAAAATGCAAATCATGAAAGGACTCTTGCGATGCATAAACTCTATGAAATTATCATTGTTAAAAACTGCATAACTTAGCAAGAAAAAGGTTGCTTATTTAGCATGAGTTGTGTTCGCAAAGAAAATGAAAGATTAGTTGAAATTAACCTAATCTATGCCAATCCTCAAATCGATAAGTTAGGGTTACGCATAGACAACGAATCAAGTGGAAGTAATCTCGAAATTATCTTCTAAAGTTAACCAAATTAATATAAACTTAGAAATACCTATGCTGGAAAATATTCTTTGGGAATGAGTTAAGTTCCAAGAAACGTTTATACCTTAAATACTTGCCCACATTCCCTGATTGTAGAGTCAGTAAATTGTAAATGTAAAAGGAATCAGGGTTTGTCCCTGAGTTTCTTACAAAAAAATAAAGCTAGGAATCCCTAGGCCTAACAAACGTCAGTTTAAAGAAACTGAAATGGATTGTTTCATGACTCCATTATCGCATAGTACGATGCGGGACTTGTGCAGCAAGTACGGAGTCATATGGTCTTGTGATTGAATCACAAGAAGAAAGGCCAAATTCTCACAACAAGAATGGCGGATCCTTACGCAAGTTATCTTGCAAGAGGATGTATACTTTGATATCCTTCTGAGTAAGGAAGATTAATTGGAGATTAAAAACCAGAAACTGAAGTATCCAATGAACTTTAAGGTTTGACCAAGTTGGGTTAATATGGTACGCCCTAACCTAGAATATATGGGATCTTGCCAAGTTGCAAGACACCCCAAATCGAGTGCTGGATGCATTCAAAAGGAAGGAATCATTCCTTAACAGTTTGCCAACAACAAAAACGATCAATGGAAATGTTTGTGCTTGCTAGAGATTTTAGAGCACTGTTTGACTTGTTTGATCAATGAATTACAAAATAAATGAATATTTATACTTCAAGTTGAAGGCCTGAAGGGAGAGGCAGCTTCAGTTACCCCCGACTGCCTGCCTGACCCTAACCAACGGGGTTGTTGACCGCGCTGGGAACGTGGACCGAAGCCATCGCGAGAGGTCTCTCCATTGAGTGCTACTTGGAGCAGGAGGACGCTTAGGTGCCAAGGGGGGCTCTGGCCGTAAATCCCTCACCTTCCGGGTCTTGCACAAGAGGCTAGCATGACTCGGGATTGGATCTCGAGGCCCGCATACTAGTTTTTGTGTGGAAACTTGGAATAGTGATCCCTGTAGATTGCTAGATAGCCTTTGGGCAGATTGTGGATAAGCCTACGGGCAGAACTCTTGTATTTCAAAGTTAAATATGATTATCTTTTAATAAAGAACTTGTCTGATATTGTTTTTCTATGTCAAGTGATAAGATTACATGAAGGAACCAGTGCTTAACGGGTTAATTAAAGAAGTTGGTTGTTGCATGTCCAACTAATGTGTTAGATAATTACATAACTAAAACAACTTGAGGAAAGTGCAGAGGATGGGCCATGGGTCCGTCCTACGGTTGGATGGTCCCGATTGGCCGGAAACTTTTCTCAAATCATGAAGAACAGTGGGATGATCGTCAAAGGACACGAACAACAAAAGCGTTGACCTAGAGTTATGTCTTAACCCGATTTACATTGTTCTAGGGGAACGGAATGGGACTATGCCTTATGGCAAAGAGGTTGAGCTTTGCATCCCTCTCATTTTCCATTCTCCTTGAACCAAGTGCAGCATGAATCCACTTCAGACCTGGTGTTTCTACATAAAGTAGTTCGCTTGGGTCCGACGCTAGTTGCTGTTAGGAAATGACCAATCAAGAAAACCTTAGGTTTAGGTCGATCCTAAGTGGGAACGGCCGGAATACTTCCGCTACATGGTAGACGCGGAAAGCCCTAGATTGCAAATCCCATAACATTCCATGGGAGTTCCGGGCGAAGCTTTCTAGACATCCTTTCTGATGGACTGCTAAGACGTGTCCTGGATGACTCTAATGGACACGTTACAAGCCCGTAGGCTTATCCATAATCCACCCGAAGGTTATCTAGCAATCCACAGGGATTAGTAATCCAAGATTCCGCCCGTAGACTAGTATGCGGGCCTTGAGATCCAATCCCAAGTCACGTTGGCCTCTTGTGCAGGGCCCGGAAGGCGAGGGATTTATGGCCAGAGCCCCCCTAGCACCCAAGCGTCCTCCTACTCCAATTAGCGCTCAATGGAGAGACCTCTCGCGGCGAGTTTGATCAACATTCCTAGCACGGCTAAGAACCCCCTTGGTTAGGGTCAGGCAGACAGTTGGGGATAACTGAGGCTGCCTCTCCCTTCAGGCCTTCAACCTGAAGCATTAGATATCTTTTCATCCTTTAGTTCATTGAGCAAACAAAGCAAACAGTGCTCTTTAAACTGTTACAAGCACAATCATTTCCAATGGTGGTTTATTTGGCCAACTGCTAAGGAGTGAATCCTTCTCTCCGAAAAAATCCAGCATTCGATACAGGATCAATTGCGACTCGGCAAGATCCCCAAGGGTTTGTTTTGTTAACCCGTATGTCCTTGGGTTAGGGCCGTACCCTATTAACCCAACTTAACCAATACCTTAAGTTCTATTAACAGTAAATATGTTGCTCCAAATTATTGATTGGTCCTTTGCTTCCAAGAAACTATCTAATTCCCTTAACTTGGTCACTTTTCCCAAGAAGGTGCTATAACAGGATGACTACTCATCCTCTTGCGAGATAAACTTGCGCAAGAATCTACCAATCTCATTCTGAGGAATTGGCCATTCTCTTGTGATCAAACCACAAGATCATGCGACGTTGCAACTTGTTGCACAAGTGTTGCATCTAATCCATGGGATTATTTTACCCATCGAATGGTGTCTTCTAATCATAGAATCATGATTAGATAGGAAAGAGGGTTTAGGTGTCTTCATATCCAATCCATTCCTGATTGCACTAGGCCGACATCGTCGGTCCTAGGGTTCCAACTCAATCCTAGTTTCATCTTTTTAACGAGCGATCCTTAGGGTAGAAACCCTAAATCGTTTCCTGCAAGTACGTCCTATTGTCCCTACATTCCGTGAATGTGGGCAGGACTTAGGGTTATGAGAGTTTTGACTTGACAATTAGTGTGTTTAGGCTCCTAAATATGCTAAACCCTAGTTAGCACTTGGAGTATATTTTATCGATTTAACCATCCTAAGCGAATCCTTTGCGGGTTAGGTGTTTGGGTAATCTAGTTTACTTGTCTTACTACAAGGACGAACTACTGCTAAAGATATTCTCTTGATCAAAGAGGGGAAAAACTAGTTGCATTACATCATATTTCATGTAAGCATGCAATCCATAACTTTTCTTGTTAAGACCAAGCACCTTTTAAAATTCTCATAACTTCCATTGATCCTACTAGGACATGCATTCACGACTCATGCTACTAATCTTTTAGGGTTCTATGTTAAACAAACCATGCAGTGTTTCCCTAACTTCATTTTTTAATGAAATATTCATACACTGATTGAGCATTACGCAACCTTTCCTAACTACTACATAGTTGAATGAGATTTATGCCAATTGACTAGAATTAACCTACTTCATGTAGCCCTAGAATCATTTCCATGCCTTGCAAATTCCTACGGTTGTTAGCAACCTTTTTTAATGAATCATTGCGAAGAAAGAGATGTCTAAGAATGTGACATGCGATTTAATCTTTCCATGCATAATCGAAGTGTACTACAATAATTTCAACTTTGTAATGATGGTCATTAGTTGATCTAGATTCGTTACTTTGCAATGCATAAAAACAACTTGCTAAGAATGCATAGACATCTTATGTTCTTTTTTCGTTCGTTTCATTGAAAAATACGAATGAGTGATTCTTCAATCATGAGTTATTTCCTTTAAAATAGTCAATGTATTTCAATCGCAAAAGTGCATCTTACTTCCATGTATTAACCATGCATAATTGCCATATTTCGACATAAATCAAAAATAGGAAGAAAACCTGGACTTGTGGGTTCGGTGAAATGTCCACATGAATGTTAGGATATGATCCTCGTGCGGTTGCGCCTTGTGCATTTTTAGGGGCCATCGTGAATTCAACCTTCTTGCCTTGCCCGCAGTCTTATGATCTTGGCCCGTCTCCCTCGTACGCGCAATTCCCTTTGAGGTACGGCTTCCCTAACCGAAGTACCGTCTTGCGGAATTGGGCTTTGGAAGGCCTTAGGGTTCGGAGCTTGGGCCTTCATTCTTTCGGAAAAGAGGGATTCATGAGTGGGTTCTTGCAAAAGCCTTGCGGAAATGGAGGCTTGAGAGATTCTTCCCCTTGGAATTCCGGCTAGGAAGGGTTTTATGGCTTTGCGGAAATGGGGATTTATGAACTTCTCCTTCCTTTCATAGAAGTTTCAGAATAAATATTTTTATGGAGAGGGAGTGTGAGGGGAAAATTTAGAGATGGGTTTATGGGTGTTCGAATTCAAAGAGGCAGATTGATGAAAGGCAGAGTGAAGCAACCAGCTTCCTCTCTCACACACAATATATATACCACACTCAATAGTGAAAGATACAACCTACGGTCATAAGACCATTCACACCAAAGGCACCGACTTATTTAATGTATCTAACTACTATGGCTAGACTAGCTGTGTCCAGCTCATGTCGGTCAACACACCCAGAGCTTGATATTCTAACACTCCCCCTCAAGCTCAAGACAGCATATGTACTCCAAGTAGCTGTCTAAAACCACAGAACTTATCTTTACCCAGAGACTTGGTAAAGATATCTGCTACTTGCTCATCAGTCCTCACATGCATAAGATCAACCTTTCCTGCAAGGACCATCTCACGAATAAAGTGGTAGTGTACCTCTATGTGTTTTGTCCTGGCATGGTAAACTGGATTCATGGCCAGGAGTACACTACTCAGATTATCACATAACAGTTTCACTGGAGCATCAACCTGAATATCCAAGTCAGCCATAAGCTTGAGCAGCCAAGCAATCTCACATGCTGCCAATGCAGCCCCCCTGTACTCTGCCTCAGTACTAGATAAAGCAACCGTAGGCTGCTTCTTGCTGCTCCAACTGATCATGCCGCTACCAAAGCCAAAGGCATAGCCACTGGTAGATCGTCTGTCAGTTGAGCATCCTGCCCAATCTGCATCTGTGTATCCAATCAGTATCAAGGGCTTATCTCTGACATAGAACAGCCCATAGTCTACAGTGGACTTAACATACCTCATGATGCGTCTAACTGCATCCAAGTGCGGCTTTCTCGGCTTTTGCATAAACTGGCTTATCAGCCCTACTGCATAGCTCAAGTCAGGCCTAGTGATGGTTAAGTAAATCAGACTGCCGACCATCTGCCTGTACATAGTCACATCTTCTACTTCAGCCCCAGTGTTCATGTCTAGCTTTACATTCTGGTCCAGAGGTGTATCCAGTGGTTTGCATTCAGCCATGCCATACTTCTTAAGCATTTCCATGGCATAGTGCTTCTGCATCAGCCATAAGCCATTTTCAGCTGGTACGACCTCAATACCCAAGAAATACTTCAGATCTCCCAGATCTTTCATGTCAAATTCAGATTTCAGCATCTTCATAGCATGCTGAATTCCCATGTCATCATTTCCAGTGATTATCAGGTCATCAACATATATGACCAGCACTACCAAGCCACTGTCAGTCTTCTTTGTAAACAGGCTGTGATCAGCCCTGCCAACAACAAATCCAAGACTCTGCAAGTAACTGCTGATCCTAGCATGCCAGGCTCTCGGAGCCTGCTTCAGCCCATACAGTGCCTTTTTCAGCCTACACACATAATGCTGAAAATAAGGGTGCTCATACCCTACCGGCTGAACCATGTATACATCCTCTGTTAAATCACCATTGAGGAATGCATTCTTAACATCCATCTGCTGCAATTTCCAGCCTTTTTCAGCAGCCAAGGCAATAACAGTTCGTATGGTTGCCATTTTTGCAACCGGACTGAATGTTTCATCATAATCCAAGCCATACTGCTGAGCATATCCTTTAGCGACCAGCCTTGCTTTGTACCTTTCTACACTGCCATCAGACTTACATTTGATTTTATAAACCCATTTGCAGCCAACAGGCTTTTTCCCTTCAGGCAGTGGTACCAAATCCCAAGTTTGATTTTCTGCCAAGGCTTTCATCTCTTCGTCCATAGCCATGCACCAGTTTTCATCCTTTGCTGCTTCAGCATAAGTACCTGGTTCTTTGATCTCCATCACTTTTGTCATGTATGCATAATGCTTTGCAGAATAACCAGAGTACGTCAACCTGTCAACAGGGTATCTGACCCTCTGCGATCGTCTAGGCTGTGGTGCACTACTCGATTCACCTCTCTCATGAGGCGGAATGTACCTGTTCTGCCTCGTGCCAGGCGTATAGACAGTCGGAATACCAAGTTCGCTGTCTAAAGTATCACTAGACTCATAGCCCGAAGTCATTCTGCCAGGTGTCATCATACCATCCTCACTAACTTTCTCTTTTCCTTTGCTGTCCAAGACATCATGTCTCCCCCTCACTGACATACCCGTGTCAGTGGACGGTGAGCTCCTCAATCTCCCTGTCCATGGGGATACTGTCTGACTGATAGGTCCTGTCATAGCAGTGCTCTGCTGCATATCAACTGTAGAGACATGAGTGGAAGGCAAATCGGATGGCACTGCAACTGGTGAGACATACCAAGAGCCCAGCTCATCAAAGATGACATCCCTGCTTACCAAAGTCTCCCTGGTAGAGGGATCATAACATTTGTATGCCTTCTTCTCCTGCGAGTATCCAATGAACACACTCTTATGCGCTTTGGGATCCAACTTTTTCCTTTTCTCATCTGGAATGTGCACATAAGCAAGGCAGCCAAAGACCTTCATGTGTCTTACATCCGGCTTATAGCCATAGAGCCTCTCAAACGGTGTCATGTCATGAATGCCTGCAGTGGGAGTCCTGTTTAGAATATATGCGGCTGTCACAACAGCCTCTGCCCAATAGTAAAGCGGCATATGCTTCTCATTCATCATGGCCCTAGCAGCTTCCATCAGAACCCTGTTCTTCCTTTCAGCTACTCCGTTTTGCTGCGGAGTGTAGCTGCAGGTTAGCTGCCTACGAATGCCATTTTCAGCCAAAAAATCAGCAAATTCATTGGAGACATACTCCCCACCGCTATCAGATCTCAAGCAAGAGATGTAACACTCAAATTCCTTCTCAACCTGTGCCTTAAATTTCTGAAAAACAGCAAAGACCTCATCTTTTGTTTTCAATATGTGAAGCCAGGTATATCGACTGTAGTCATCAATGAAGGATACATAGTATCTGGAACCCCCCATAGATGCATTATGAGCTGGTCCCCAAACATCAGAGTGCACTAACTGCAGTGGTCGTGTACTCTGTCTTACATGCCTGACAAACGGCAATCGTGACTGCTTACCAAACTGGCAAGCCTCGCAGACATGACCAATATCTGAATATTGGAATCTAGGTAGCCCTGTTACCAGCTGCTTCTTCTGCATGGTCTGCAGCCTCTGCAAATTGACATGCCCCACTCTCTTGTGCCAAATCTCTAAGTCCCTGATAGTGCCAGAACCCTGAGCAAACATAGCGGAATTCAGCTCTGGCAGTGTAGCATCAAGAGTGAACATTCTTCCATTTCTGTGGCCTTTCGCAATCAACTTGCATCCATTGCCAAACTCTTCAATAAAGCAGCCATGCTTATTGAAGCGAACCTGCAAGTTCTGCTCTGTCATTTGACCCACAGACAATAGGTTCTTCGTAATCGAAGGAACATGCAAAACATCATGAAGATTCTTCTTCATGCCATCATGTACAACCAGAGGCACTTTGCCTTTATGCTCAATGCTATGTTGCGTGTCATCACCTGTGCATACATAGCCATGCTTTTCAGCCACCATATCCGTGAACCAATCACCATGAGGGGTCATGTGATTCGACGCCCCCGAGTCAATGTACCACACTGCATCATCAGATGATTTTTTAGCAGCCTTATCTTTGACATATTGCATGGCAAACAGTCTATCACCAGAGTCATCTGTCTGACTGGACGTAGCATAATGTCCATGCTGCTTGCCCTTCTGATTTCCCTGCTTCTTCCAGCAATCCTTTGCAATATGCCCATACTTTCCACAGTAGTGACAATCCTTATCTTTATTTGGATTGTCTGACTGACGCTGCTGCTGCCATGAGCCTCTGCCACGGGAGTTAGATCTCCCCCTTCCTCGAAAGTTGCCACTACCTCTTGCATGTGATGACTGCTGATTGCTATTACTATAGGATGCATTCTGCTGGCCTCCTCTGCCAGATCCATAGCCTCTACCACGGCCACCACGACCACGCTGATTCGAATAAAAAACTGCATCCTTATTCTTTGAGCTGCTTGACCCTGTAACTAAGCCAAGCTTCACCTCTTCATGAATCAACAACGCAACCAGCTCATTAAAATCAGGCATCTCAGCCCGCACAGATACTGAAGTGTCAAAGGACTTATACTCCGGACCCAAGCCATTTAAGGTCACTGCAACCATATCCTCATCTTCTACCTGTGAGCCAATAGATGCGAGCTGATCTGCTAAGGTTTTAATCTCCGTGACATAGTCCTGTATGGATCTGTTCTTCCTCTCTATGTTGTTGAATTTTTGCTTCAGTTGTATCTTCCTGGCACTCGTAGTTGTGCCATAGTACCTGACCAATATGTTCCATGCATCTGCTGGGGATTTACAGTTCATGATCTGCATCACCATAGCATCCGAGATACATAATGACAGCCAATGTAAAACTCTGCGAGCTCTTTCCGTCCAAGCTCGATGTGCTCGTCTTTGATCAGCTGTAGGATTCCTATCTGGAACTTCAGGTTCAGCCTCAACACCTGTCACTAAGTCCCAGTATCCTTTGCCTATCAGAAAGTTCTCCATGCGGAACTTCCATATTGCATAATTGTTGCTATCAAGCTTTTCTCCCACAATCTGGGTTACATTATCAGTTCTATCAGCATTTGCCATGTTGCAGACCTTGCCTGACTACCTGCAAACCAAGATTTTCTTAACAGTTCAACTTCAGCCCGGAACTGTTTATGACAGTTTTCTGCAATTAATTGCAGGAAAAAGACCAGTAAATTTCAGTCAAATATCAGCCCAAACAACGTCCCAATCGGTTGATCCAACTCATAAAGACAATTGCCAATACATATGTCTGATGTTCGGTTCAGATTTAACTCCTGCAGATCCACTGCCAGGTTCCAAAAGCATGCAGTCCAAGCCTGTAAACTGCAATTACAGCAGCCTTTCCAAAGTCAAACTCCACTTGGATACACGTAATGCATATTCCAAAACTGCTTAGTTGACTGCTGGTACATATGCCACTTCAGACATAAGCATAGAGACACAGAACAGTGCATAACCAGCACATACAAGTGTCAACAAATTCAATTGCAGGTTACAATCAACCAAAGTTCAGCATATCAAGTTCCAATCAGCCCCAAATTGTCTCCCGATCATGTCATACATTTACTTCGTAATGGTGAGGTCAATACATGAGCATCTAGGTATACATAGACAACCTGTTTTCACTGACCAAAGCATAAGACCTCATGAACCATTTGTACTTGACCAAGACAATATGTCTGCATTCACTTCAGCTCCAGACTTCAGTTTTCAATGATACTCATTGAATGTTTCAAGCCTCCATACATCCAGCATGTATGTGACAGCTCTCATAGGTGATAGAGCTCTAGAAATGACCTGTATTGCATTAGTAGTATCTAATGCTTATTACTGACAGTACATGACAGTTTTCAGCAGTGAACAGTTCTCAGATCTGAATATTTTACTGAGAAAATTTAGCTCAAGTACTTCACATCAAGTACATATAACTTCTTGACTTGTATTGTCTGCAATGCAATCTTCCCAGCCTATTAGGGAGCTTCAAGTGCTCTTCAGGATCAAAACATTGATGTAAATCACTGTATTCAGCAGTGTACTCTCAGTTTCAGACCTGTATACCTGCATAACAGTCCATGCTTCTCATCACCCAAGCTTCCATTGACATATCAGACCTTCAAGGTCACACCCAGGGTCAGCATACACTGCTTAGAGCATGTAGAAGATGCATGATGCCTCATTTAGTAGCTGTAGGACATGGATATGAACCAGGCGCAACAGCGCAGACTGGTTGGATGGGCAGCACAGCTCACGAGTCTATTAACCAGGGCAATGAAGCACTCTAAGGTGCTCAATACATCCCTCTCAAGGCTACAAACAAGCCTTTGACACTGCCATTGATCATTAAGCATACCACTATACACTTCATACCTTCCATTGTCCAATGGCTTCAGCCTGTTTGAAGAAGAATAACCTTTTCTCTGACTTCAGCTCCTGCAAGTCCAATGCCACACTCCCAGGCACCCAGTCTTTATCTATTCATGGCTCTGATACCATGTTCGAATTCAAAGAGGCAGATTGATGAAAGGCAGAGTGAAGCAACCAGCTTCCTCTCTCACACACAATATATATACCACACTCAATAGTGAAAGATACAACCTACGGTCATAAGACCATTCACACCAAAGGCACCGACTTATTTAATGTATCTAACTACTATGGCTAGACTAGCTGTGTCCAGCTCATGTCGGTCAACACACCCAGAGCTTGATATTCTAACAATGGGGAAATTTGAGTGGAAAGGGGCTTAGAGAAACCCCTCTTCTTCAAAGTCATGATGGGCTTATTTGAGGATCTAATGGGGAAGCTTTATAAGCTTCCTCCTCGAAGCTCAGAGGGAAGAAAAGTTATCTTTAGGAGGGTTCAATGGGAAAGCCCTTAAACCCGGCAAGGAGATTGGGCTTGTGACAAATGCAACGGAAAGGGGACTTAAATCCCGGGGTACAAAGGTCTTATGGAGATCCAATAGGAAGGAACTTGAGGAAAAACCCGAGCCTAATAGGGCTTTATGGAAATCCATGGAAAGGGGCTTTAAAAAAACCGGGGTAAGGTGGGCTTTAAAGGGACTTTGGTGGAGAATCCACGGGAAGGGGCGCTTGGAGAACCCCCTTAGAAGCTTGTAAGAAGCTTCTTGGAAGCTTCTAGGCGTGTGCAGTCTACGTGGAAGAGGGGAGATGATAGTTACGTGGAGGGGGGAAAAGGATGATGCCCACATGGAATATGGGGAGAAAATCCAAGGGAAAGAGGAGGGACGACGTCAGTAAACAGTGGCGTGTAAGGACGGATGGAAGCTGATGGCCAACGCGTCCGCATTGCACAGCACAGCACTCGATCAGGCGGCGACCTTAGGCTTCCGGCGGTAGCTCCTCCAGTATGGTGGCAGCTGGCGCAGCACGGCACTCGATGCCTCCTTCAACTCCCTCTTCTCATGATAATGGGAGCCTGTCCTTCCTCACGCAATGGCCTTCCACAGTCGTCATAGCCTTCTTCTCTCCCCTCACACTACCTTACTCCCCCCCAAAGGGGGGTTTTTATATGTTAAGAGGGGAGAGGGCTCCCTCCTACGTGGCCCCCTTAGATGGCTTCATCCCCTCCACCTCTAAGTTTCCCATTTTAGCCCATCCTTCCCTTAGCCACGCTTCAGCTGGGGGAAGGTAATTAAATTTTTTTGCAATAAACCTATTATTATCCTCTTGACCTCCTCCCAAGAGGATGTTCACGTGCGGTTATGCGGGTTTTTAAACCTCGGTCCCGTTTGGCTAGTGGAGAGTCATGATACGTCGTGTACAGTTAAAAGATTGCACTGTCGGTAACTTCAATGCTGGAATTTTCATTTGCATGAGTCCCATGTGGGCTAGTAATATTCTTCAACAGAAATATTACATGCATAATAAATTGGATGATCCACCTTATTATCATCTGCTTGGCACAAAACTGCTCCATACATAGATGCATCTGTTAGAATATCAAACTCCCATTACTCTTTAGTCAGTCTATCTTTATGTGTGTGATCACTAGATATAGCTATACATGTGTGTGACATTCAATAAATCGGTGTAGTCAATGATTCAACCACAATTAGTCTTCATTAGTCATACCTATGTGTGTAAGTCTGTTTCAGTATATGATGGAAGAATAATGGAAGAAGAACAACAATGAGCTGAAGCTCATCTTCTACTCCACTCTGTCTCTCTCCCTCTCTTCCAACATGGTATCAAGGCCTGAACGCCTGAAGCTTGAAGGCTTGGCAGTGGCCATTTGACATCAAGACATCAGATATGAAGAGAATGTCATCAATGAAAGGAGACTATGCCTACATCCCGTCTTTTTGCAGAAGCTATATCTTTCTACAAAAATGGTTTTTGGAGAAATGGCCCATGCTACCTGACTGTTTTGACGTGGTCTACAACTTTTCAGAATAATTTTTTTTCAAATTTCTCACAGATTTTGAGATATTCAGCATAGACCTGTGCAGACTAGCTATTTACTGCAATAAACAACAAACAACCTACATCATTCTTTGGGTTAATCCACAGTGCGATCATGGTGGTGATCCACCCGTGCAAAATATCCTTCCTTAATTAAGTCCTTTAAGAATCAAGCACAAATAAGGCATTCAACCCTAATATCATTTTCTAGGAAAACATTCCTTTATCCCCATGGCAACTTATCATCACAGACCCTTGCCATGAATTTAGCATAAATCACAAGCACTTGGAACAATCATCGAAACAACAAACTAACAACCTGTCGAATGTAAAAGCATTTAGGATATTGTTAGATCAACCAACAAAAAAAAACCAATTGCATTCTTCACAAACAATGCGGAAATAGTTGCGATAATATTTCCATCGCATATCTGCTCTTCCCCTTGGGATCAAAGAGTGTAAAATTTACTTAACTTTTGTATGCACAATTTTTAATGTCATGACTATGCCATCCATAATCCCCTAACCAATTCTTCCTTTTAATTATTCTATTAATGAATAAGCCATATGCAACTAGGTGCAATTAACTTTTCTTAATACATGCACTTTGCAAGCTCGATCTTTTAAATACGTGAGATGAAATGACCTATACTCGTGCGTCATAGTATGGGGCCTATCGTATCACATACTAGTATCAAAACAAGCATCTATAAATTTGGAAATACATTACTTACGACCGGAACCACAATTTGATTGGCTGTTATGCCTTTGTCTGAAGCCTTGTTGTTGGTTATGGGATTGCCATCTGCACGTGACATTCTTCACTTGGGAGCCATCGTCTGCAAGTAGACTCAAGAGATTAAGAAGGCGGAATAGATTCCAGATGGGAGAGTGTAAGAGCAGATGGGTAAGTTGAGGATCGAGATAGAGGGAATTGTGCAGCCTCTCGGGGTAACTCTTCTCTCTCTCTCTCTCTCTCTCTCTCTAGCTCAAGCTCTCTCTCACAATCTCTTGGAGGGATATCCTTCTCTCTACCTCTCTCTCCCAGCCTCTCCGGGTCTCCTTATGCTCCCTTGTGCCTCCCCATGCCTCATATTTATAGTGAATTAGAGAAGAGGGATTGTGACTGAGAAGTGGAGCTCTTTGTGGAGGGGAATCTTAGAAAAATCAGTGATCTGATACTCAAATCATAAATCTAATGGTTCCATTGGCTCCAAAAGGGGGGTAAAACTCCAAGACCCTTGGTTAGAAAGCTCTTAGTTCACTTCTTATTTTCTCTGTTCGAAGTGTTATTTTCTCTCTGTAGACTGCGATCGCGGTATGCGTGATTTCGTGAATCCCTCTCTTTATTTTTTCTTTTGATAAAATCTCCAAAATTAACTAAAACATCACTTGTCTTTTTTTTAATGACATCTAGTTCTAGAAATCTCCATATCTTTTTTTAGGATAATATCTAAAATATCTAAAATATACTAGTTTTACCCAAAATCTAATATTTTTGGACCATCCAAACTATACACATTAATACTAGTGATTAATATAGCTCATAAGTCTTGTTCACGTTGTAACTTACGTGAAGGATGGCTACGGTCCTTGTCAATCTGAGAAAAATATCAAATTTATGACTCTTGATTTTTCTAAATAAAATATTTTTTATTAAATAAAAATTATTAGTTATTAATGTTAGTTATTTTTTACCTTAGTTAGTCTTTAGTTAGTAATCTTACTAACTTATTATTTGACTAACTAACTTTCAAACTAACCAACTAACTTTTATTGTGTGGAAATACTACACCATTGGCTGCATATGGGTGTACAAGGTTAAGTGCAAGTCAAATGGTTTGTTAGAACGCTATAAGGCTAGTCTAGTTGCAAAAGGCTATGCGCAGCAGTATGGCCTTGACTATGAGGAAACTTTCAGTCTGGTGGCTAAAATGGCAGCAGTCATAACTGTCATTGCTTTGGTAGCATGCAAAGGCTAGAAATTATGGCAAATGGATTTCAAGAATGCTTTCTTGAATGGTGATTTGGTTAAGTATATATGGAGCAGCCTGAAGGCTATGTTTACCCAGACTTTCCTACACATGTATGTAAGCTAAAAAAGGCTTTATATGGGCTGAAACAGGCACATAGAGCATGGAATGCCGGATTAGCAGTTATTTACAGCAACATGGATTTAGATTGGGTGATGCAGATCATAGTCTATTCACAAAGAAGAAAGATCATGGATATGTGTTTCTAGTGGTTTATGTAGATGATCTTATCATCACTCGAGATGATGAAGAGGGGGCATTGCTAAAATTAATCATGTTTACAGGCTGAATTCAGAGTCAAAGACCTTGGTGAGCTCAAGTATTTTCCTGGAATTGAGGTAGTCTTTACGCCTCAAGGTATATGGCTGCTATAGAAGCAGTATGCTCATGACATGTTACAGAAGTATGGTATGGCTAAATGCAAGCCTATGGAGACACCTCTTGATCAGAATGTCAAGCTGCAGATTGATGTTGGGAATGACATAGAGAATGTGACCATGTATCGATAGATGGTAGGCAGCTTGATATACTTGACTATTACCCATCCTAACTTATGTTATCTAGTGGGGTTGATTAGTCAGTTCATGCAGAAACCTCGTAAACCACATTTAGATGCAGTCAAGAGGATCATGAGATATATAAAGGGTACTACAGATTATGGGTTGTTTTATGCATATGGAAAATCCCTTGACTTGAGAGGGTTTATTGATGTTGATTGGGATGGTTGTGCCTATGAGACAGGAGGTCAACTAGTGGTTATGCATTTGGATTGGGCAGTAGTATGATCAGTTTGGCAGAGTAAGAAACAACCTATTGTTGCATTGTTGAGTACAGAAGCTGAGTATAGAGGAGTTGCCTTAGTAGCTTGCGAAGTAGTTTGGTTGATGAAACTGCTGAAAGATTTGGAAATACAGCTGGAAAGCATAGTGAGATTGCATTGTGATAACCTCAGTAGTGTTATGTTGGCTAGCAATCCTATCTACCATGCTAGCTCCAAACATATTGAGGTTTACTACCATTTCATCATAGAAATGGTTCTTAGATGGAAGATTGACTTGATTCATGTGAAGAGACTGAAGACTAGGTAGTAGATATATTTACCAAGTCTCTTGGTAAAAAAAAGTTCATATACTTTAGACAGCTACTTGGAGTTTATCAGATGGTTTGAGCTTGAGGGAGAGTGTTAGAATATCAAGCTTCCATTACTCTTCAATAAATCTATCTTTATGTGTGTGACCAACATTAGCTAGATATAGCTATACACGTGTGTGACATTCAATAAGTCAGTGTAATCAGTGACTCAACCATAGTTAGTCTTCATTAGTCATAACTATGTCTATAAGTCTCTTTCAGTGTATGATGGAAGCATAATGGAAGAAGAATAACAATGAGCTAAAGCTCATCTTCTGCTCCACTTTGTCTCTCTCCCTCTCTTCCAATAGCATCTGCATGGATATGGAATTCTCGAGGGTGCCAATACTAGTCCTTCAATTAATTTTTTCTTAACAAATTCAAATGCTTTCTAGCAAACATCATCCTAATTGAAAGGAGTATTTTTTCGTAGCAAATTTGTCAAAGGTGAGGCCACTTGTGTGAAATCATAAATGAATCATCAATAATAATCTAGATGCCCCAAAAATCCATGCAATCGTTTAAGATTTGTTGGAGGTGGAAGTGCAGAAATCTTAGAAATTTTAGTTGAATCCTTAGCAATGTCTTCTTTAGAAATGATATGCCCCAACAATGTTCCTTTTGGCACTCCAAAAAAACACATTTATTAGGGTTCAAGGAGATACCTACTTCGTTGCTACGTTCAAACACTTGTGCTAATTGATCATGCATTTCTTTTGCCATCCCATAGACACAATAATCATCTAGAAAAACTTCCATCCATTGTTGAAGAAAATCTTGATATGCAACAATCATAACTCTTTGAAATGTTGTGGGTGTGTTGCATAAACCAAAAGGCATTACTTTATAAGAAAATGTACCCCATTCAGTAGTAAAGGAAGTTTTGGATTGATCTTCAGGATGAATTAACACTTCATTGTAGCCACTAAACCCATCCATGAAAGAATATAGCTCACGACCTACAACTTTATCAAGTACCTGATCTGTAAATGTCAAAGGAAAATGATATTTACGTGTTTTGCTATTCAACTTTCTATGATCAACAAAAATGCAAATCTTCTTACTATTCTTCTTGGGTACTACCACAATAGGGAAAACCCATTCACTATATGCAACAAGATAAATAAATCCCGCATCAAGAAGCTTAGTGATCTCATCTTTGACCAGTTCTGCATACACATGATTTTTTCATTGTTGGCGTTGACTTATGGATTTTGTACTAAGTTCTAGATCAATATAATGCTGACAAAGTTCAGCTTTAATACCTTTAAGGTTAGTATAGGACCAAGAAAATTCCCTAACATGTGCTCGTAATACTTCCTCAAACCTTCCCTGATCTTGGGATTCCAATTGAGTTCCTAGATTTAAATATTTCCCTTATGCCATTTCTATCTTAACTACCTCCACTTTGGGCTCTTCAAGAAACAAAGAGGCTATCTTCCGAGGCCTGATTGTAGATACATCCTCAGATATCCCCATTGATACATTTTCAAGCAAACTATCCCTGGCATTCGATTCAGGTTCTTCTTCCCTCGCATTCACAGAATGTACCAAGGGTAAAGCCCTATAGGGAATAATAGCGAGATTGTCTTGAGTAGCACCATCAACCTCTATTCTATAGACATTTGCTATCATAGAAAAGGATTTTTCAATATATCTTTCTATATGTTTACCCAAGTAGCCATTAGTGGCATTTAAATCCTTAATAGACTTCATTATAAATAAGGATTTTATAGAATCAATTACTCTAGGTATCTCCTCTGAATCACATGATGGATATTGAACATGTAATTTATGACGATATTGACGTAAGATCTTATTGTTCTTTTCTAAAAATTCTTGATCATCTAAACTCCAAAACCATTGGTTACCCTTAAGATTAAGAATTAATGAATGCGGATCCTCATTTTTCTCACCTTGAATTCGACAAACCAAATAATGCATGACTTGTTTAAGTTCTACAAAATCCCTAGGTGTCACAGGTTCAAACCATCTAAGTTGTGGTTCCTTTGCATCCCCATAGATAGTAAAATGCATCACCCTTTCTTTGGGATGAGGTAATACAACCTCTAGTATATTTTGCATATTGATCTTAACGGGTTTAGATTGGACTCGTTGATAACCAACTAGTGCTCCCTTAGAATAATGATACATCTTCTGCATAATTCCACTGAAACGCGTAAAAGGATGATACAACCAAGGAGCATTAGTAGGGTTTTTCACTCAAGTTTTTGGTTCAAAAGTACACTTAGATTTATATTTTTCCCAAAATCTATTAGCCTTTTCATATTCATCCCAATAGTTCTTATCTATCAGTAAGGCTTGTTCCATCTGTAACTCCCCACTACTAAATTTTGACCTATGTTCTTCAAAATACAACTCTAGAAGTGAAATTTCATCTAGATATCACCTTTCTCTAAATTGAAATTCTGCCTTTTCCTTTTGTAACTCAGTAATTTTCTTCATTCTTGATTTACAATAGTCATTGCTACCTCATACTTCCAAAGAGTGTTTGCAGTGTCTGAAGGAAGGTCAACCACTTGATAGGGATAGGATGCAAGATCATCCTGTATTACCACTTGAACCATTCAGAAATGGGGAATTGACTTTGTCGGGCCCATAAAACTAGCACCTAAATGGACAGGTAATAGATACATTTTGGTTTGCAATGATTATGCCACAAAGTGGGTAGAAGCTCAAGCATTAAAGGACAATAAAGCAACAAGTGTGGCCAAGTTTTTATACTCTAACATTATGACCATATTTGGTTGTTCTATTGAGCTAATTAGTGATCAGAAAAGGCATTTCTTGAATCAAATGATCAGAGAATTGACTATCAGGTATATGATTTTGCACAAGAAATCTACTTCGTATCACCCTCAAGATAATGGTCAAGCTAAAAGTTCCAACGAGATTTTACTCCGCATCTTAAAGAAAATTGTCGAGGATAATAGGAAGGATTGGGATATTAAACTTGATTCAGCATTATGGGCCTTTAGGACAGCATATAAAGTTGCAACCGGGCTTACACTTGATAGGCTGGTTTATGGTTTGGAAGTGGTGGTTCTTATGGAATTTGTAGTTCCAAGTCTAAGAGTTGTTGTTATGTACAAGATGGATCCTAAAGAAATAGTGCAACATAGACTAGAACAACTTTTGAAATTAGAAGAGGACCGGATATTAGCAGCTTACGGGTGTCACACAATAGAGGAGACATGCATGGGTTAATAAACATGTCAAAAAGAAAATTTTTCAGAAGGGAGATTGGGTTGTACTATATAACTCTCACCTTGGCAAGTTTCTCGGTAAGTTGATACTCAGGTATGCAAGTCCCTTTGTCATTTTCAAGGATATGGGTCAGGGTACTTTTTTGTTGCAAGACTTGCAAGGAAAGGTTTTACACCCTACAGTGAATGGGTTTAGGCTTAAGAGGTTAGTACAACCCTATTATTCAAATGTTCATGTTATCATTCAAAATGGGACAAAGGAATCGGTTATTGGTAGTTACATGTGTGAATGGTCTACATCCTATGGTGTTGAGGTGACACCTAGCACAAAATAGGGTGGATTGAGAGAAGACAGACTTTGGCATGCAAATGGAAAAGGGAATGTGTTCTTTTGGGAGTTTCTCTCCTTCTCCACTATCGACTCATTCTTGGCCTGCAACTCTCACTGCCATGATGCATACGTGCCGCTCTTTAGCTTGGAAGCTATCCATGACCAACCGTGGCTGCTAGGAGGATGGCAATGATGAGCTCTATGTGGCCAATGATTATGATAGGTCAGTGCACCAAGGAGATGAAGAGATAACACCACCGAGGCTCCATCTTTTTTCAATCCTAGTGCTGTTGGTACTCCCTTCATGGACTCCACCTTGTATTTGGATGTTGAGGCAGAGGTTCATCGATCATGGTTGAAAAAGATTGGATTGTATGATTATGCTTGTTTGCCATGGGATTGTTGGGCATCAAATGTGCATGCCTCCATACAAATGGATATTTTGAGGCACTCAAATTGCAAAATTGCAGGTCGTCTTGACTCTTACCATTATCAGTTGCACTTCCTATGAATGATAATCTGATTGAATATGGATTCACAGAAGACCAGATGTATTATGTTTTTTAGTGACCCAGTCAGGCCCAGGCTCGGGCAAGTTACTCATCAATATATGTATGCATCACGTAGGTTCAAAATAATGTATTTTTAAAATACCATTTTTATGCATTTTCTACATATAAAAGGATGTAATATAAAGGGGTTATTTATAGATTGAATAGAAAAGGGTTATGTTTTATTCAAGAAAAATTCACAAATAAGGATATTTATAAATAGACCTTGAATGCATGTGATGTAGAGGATATACATATAGTAACTCCCCCGAGGGCCTAGGAATGTTTGTGTTAAAACGCATTGATGGTGTCAAGAAATTGTAGTTGCGTTGGTTTATGGAACGTTTTATGGTGTTCATAAAGACAGATAGCATTGCTAGAGATACTTATGGGATTCTTTACTATGTAGAGAATTTAGGAATGCCAAATTGGGCAGGTCTTATGTTTGAGAGGCTTATGGCTGACATTAAAGTTTCAAAAACCAAGAAGGTTTTTCAAAAATCACGAATCGGTTGTTTTCTAGCAGGATTGTATATGCATGCACTGGTCTTGTACCCAGAGCTTACAACTGAGTATTTGTTGAAAATGGATGTTACTTCTTTGGCCAAAGATGCAGTGAAAGCCCATCATAAAGTTGAGGTTTCTCATGAGCTTAAAAATGTCAATGATGCTCATGACATGTTTGAGGGTGAGGTTGAAAAACATGCTATTTATCATGACTTGAAACAGGTTGGATATGATGAGGCATATGCCAAGCAGGTGGCTTCCAAATTTGTTAAGGGAGACCATAGAGATGCAAGTATTAAGGATGTACTTGTTGGTAAGTAGTATGATGGGGATTCTTCTAAAATGGATGGTAAATTTTATGCAAAGAAAAGGCAAAAAATTGGGAAGATATGGTTGAGGAGTAAGTCTACATCAGAGGAGAAAAAGAAAGATGCTAATCTTGATGCTCGGAATCATCTTGGCAATGATTTTGGTGATCAACATGTGGCTGAAGGTCCAACAGAAATATCTTCAAGTTCAACTAGTTTTTGGATGTATGATGGTTAGTTTGACAGTCTTTCGGATGCTATTGGAGTTATGCAGAAACTCATGGCATACTTCTAGGATTATAATAAGTGAAATGCTCAGACTAATGTTCCGATTAATGAATTGTAGGATCAGTTGGCTGCCATGCAAAAGGCAATGGAGGACTTGATTCAGAAGCTGTAGCAAAATCCATCAGAGTATGATGCATTAGAAATGGATCTTGGGGTTAAAATTGCATATATGTAGCAAATGTTGGATAAAAACAAAATGTCTATTGCACATTTTGAAAAATGGACTAGTGAACTTAGGACTCAATGCTTGGAGGAGATACAGTCTTTTATGGGGAAACATGTTCAACTTCAACTTGATTATCAAATGCTATTGGAGATATTTCAGCCATTATAGGGAGTGGAAAAGCAAATTTTGAGCAATGTTGAAGTTGAAGTGGATGCTTCAGTGATATTGAAGTCTGACTATGAGGATATTAGAAATGCATTGGTGGATGATGTTAAAGTTGCATGGCAAATGGTTGTAGATAGGTTTGATGGCATGATTTCTTGGCCTTATCATATGCTTAAAAATGTCTTTGTGTCAGCAGATTATGAGAATCTCATGCATGAGAGAGATGCTTTGAGATTGAAAGTGGAAGAATTGGAGACAAAATGCATGGATGTAAATGCAAGATTGGAGAAGGCTTTGGATGAAAAAAGAGCAAGTGAAGAGCATGTGGCTTCTTTGTTGCATCATAGATATTTTTGGTCTGATGAGCATAATTCTATCATTCAGGAGGTGGTTCACAAACTTCATCAAGATTTTTCTATCATGGATCATGGGATAGTTCAAAATAATGATATTAGTGTTGTGTCATGTAAGATATCTTCATGCACAGACATTGTTCTTTATACTTCTAGATCTTTCTAGCTATTACTTTGGATGTATTTTTGTTTTTTTCATGACATCTTTTGGTCATCCCACTGACTCTTAGAACCAATTATGCAACTACATATAAGAGGATTATGAGTATCCTAGAGGGGCTCTACTCATGATAGCTTAGTGTGGCTTTTCAAGGGGTGCAAGGCCTCTAGCAAGGCATAATTGTGTTCTCTAAGTAGTTCTTTAACAAATTTAGTTTTCATATGTTTAGTTAGCCATCTACATGCTTGTGGTTGGCCTAGTCATCCACCGGGCTATGCCAAGTGTTAGGACTTGAAATTCACCTTATATTTTGTACTATTTTACACCTTAGTATTAGTATGCATGTAGTCTTTTGGATGAGCATACGTAAAACATGTAAAATATTACACAGCGCAGCGAACAGAATCTGAGAAAGAGATAGAGAGTACACAACAGATAAGAGGAGAATCAATAAATTCTTTAACTCCAAACTACTGATACAAAGATGGCTCTGTCCACCCGTGCGCTTCCACTGTGTGAAGCTTAGATGGTGATCTAGACAGAAGATAGGTGAAGAGCTTAAGGCTAGCTGGAACAACAACTGTGACTGGGTGAAAGATGAGTGATCGATGGCTATGAAGGGGTTTAGCTTTTATAGCCTGCGAAGGCTGTGAGGTTGGCATGACCGACCTACCATATAAGCCTCTACTAGTCGGCAAGGGAATGTTCCCTTTACCAAGCCGCTAGCCCCCCTGGGACCACCCAGCCAGGGGCTGCTTCCGCAGCCCCCGGACCCCAAAATAGGGGCCCCTTTTAACTCCCTTACCCCGCAACTCAATGCAATGCGCCTCGAGTTGCTACCAGCTTAACCACTCCATCTAACCCAAAGATTAGACCCACAACGGTCACCTTTTTACCATCCAGTTGTCAAGATTGTGGGAGAGAAGGAAGGAGTCTCACTTGTAGCTTTCTTGCTTGCACACTGGGGGAATACACACAAGGGTGGAGGCTGAAAACAGTTTTCCTCTTCTTAGTTGTGTAAGCCAAAAGAACTCTAGTACAAAGAAATAGAAGAACCCTATATATGGGTCTCAAACCAAACTCAACTAACTAAGGTGGCATACTAACTGAGCCACGAACTAGAGTAGATAAGGATAGCTATCATGTAGCTATTATTCATGGGCGGTGTACCAACCGCATCTGCAACTAACACGTCGGTGACATAAATGCACAACAGTCACCCTGGCATATCACGAGTGGAGCTCGATATCTCAACACTCCCCCTCGAGCTCAATCCCAATTCCTGCACACCAAGCAGGTCTCTGAACTTGCGCAGCTTCTCTGCGCCCAATGCCTTCGTAAATATGTCAGCTACCTGATCCTCTGTGCTGACATAAACTAGATCAATAAGACCTAGTAAAACCCTCTCTCGCACATAGTGATAATGCACCTCAATGTGCTTTGTTCTAGCATGATAGACTGGGTTATTTGCCAAGTGTATACTACTCATGTTGTCACAATAAATGACAACTGGTCCATCTGTAGACTGATGCATATCATAAAGTAGCTTATGCAACCAAGCTACCTCACATGCAGCCATTGCTGCACCCCTGTACTCAGCCTCTGTGCTTGACAAGGCAACTGTAGGCTGTTTCTTGCTGCTCCAAGTGACTGCAGCACTCCCAAAAGAGAACACATATCCACTGGTAGATCGTCTATCAGAAATACTACCAGCCCAATCAGCATCAGTGTATCCATGCAGCTGTATCTGAACCCCAGTCTCATAAAATAGTCCATACTGCAATGTGGACTTCACATACCTGAGTATGCGTCTAGCCGCATCCAAATGTGATTTCCTTGGAGCCTGCATAAACTGACTTACCAATCCAACAGCATAGCTCAAATCTGGCCTGGTAATAGTCATATAAATCAAGCTTCCTACTATGCGTCTGTACATAGTAGGGTCTTCCAGAAGCTCACCTGCATCTGCGCTCAGCTTCACATTCTGCTCCAAAGGAACTGAAATAGGCTTACAGCCTGTCATCCCATATTTGGACAGCATGTCCAATCCATACTGCCTCTGCAAGAGCTGTATCCCACTTGGTGATCTAATCACCTCAATGCCCAAGAAATAACGCAGCTCTCCCAAATCCTTCATCTCAAACTTCTGCTTCAATAGCATTTTCACATGAAGGATATCTTCATCACTGTCACCTGTCATAATCAAATCATCAACATAAATGACAAGTAGCATAATACCTTTCTCTGTTTTTCTCACATAAAGTGAGAAATCTGCCTTGGAAATCTGAAAGCCAATAGTGACAAGATACTGTCCTATCTTGTCAGACCATGCTCTAGGTGCTTGCTTCAAGCCATACAAAGCTTTCTTCAACCTGCAAACAAACTCAGGATGAACAGCATGCACATAACCTGGTGGCTGCTCCATATAGACCTCTTCATGCAAATCACCATGCAAGAAGGCATTCTTTACATCCATCTGATGTAAAGACCATCCCTTTGATGCAGCCATAGCAATGACTGCTCTTACGGTTGCCATCCTTGCAACCGGACTGAATGTTTCTTCATAGTCAATGCCATATGTTTGTGCATACCCCTTGACTACTAATCTTGCCTTGTATCTGTTCACAGAACCATCTGCATTGTGCTTCACCTTATAAACCCACTTACAGCCAATTGCATTCTTACCTTTAGGCAAAGGTACCAATTCCCATGTAGCGTTTGCTTCCAAGGCATCCATTTCTTCATCCATGGCTTTCTCCCATTTTTCTTTTCCCATGGCTTGCTCAAAAGAAGTGGGTTCTGGTTCCTGTATCACCTTGACCATATATGCATAGTGAATGGCTGTAAATCCATCATATTTCAGCCTATCCACAGGATACCTAACTCTGGTAGACCTGCGCAAAGTGGGTTCACTCCCAGGTGCTCTCAAAACATCCCTGGTCTTCCTTACTCCAGGTGTAACAATAGAAGGAATACCCAACTCATCATCAATGCTCTGTTCTGAGCCACTGGATTCACCATCCACATAAGAGTGACCTGCATTCACATCAAACATGGGCTGATCAACCTTCTCTTTTCCTTTTCGTGATACCTGCATACCACTATCTGCATTACTTTGAGAAGATTCTCCTGATCTCAATCTGCCTGTCCATGGTGAAGAATGTGAACCACTGCTAGAGGACGCTCCAGGTCCACTAATATTTTGTGACTGCTGCTGTGAATTCTGTGCAGCATTACCATTTTGTGCATCTACATCATCAATCACATTTACTGGTTTATACCAGCTACTCATCTCATCAAAAACAACATCTCTGCTCACTGTAAACTTACGAGTAGAAGGGTTATAGCATCTATACCCTTTTTGCTGCAGAGAGTAACCAATAAAGATGCACTTCTCAGCTTTTGGATCCAACTTGGATCTCAACTCATCTGGCACATGTACATAGGCAATGCAACCAAAAATTTTCAAATGAGAAATATCTGGTTTCCTACCAGTATACCTCTCCTCTGGAGTCATTCCATGTATTGCTGCAGTGGGAGTCCTGTTCATTATGTAGACTGCTGTAGCAACTGCTTCAGCCCAATAAAAATCTGGCAGGTCTTTTTCATTGAGCATGGCACGAGACACCTCTCCAATATGTCTGTTTTTTCTTTCTGCAATTCCATTTTGCTGTGGGGTATGACTGCATGAATATTGCTGCTTTATGCCATGCTCCTGCAAGAACCTTGCAAACTCATTTGAGAGGTACTCTCCCCCTCCATCTGACCTTAGGCATTTTATTTGCAGGCCTGTTTCTTTTTCAACCATAGCTTTAAGAGTTTTGAAATGCCCAAAAACTTCACTTTTCTTTTTCATAAAATACACCCAAACTTTTCTGCTATAGTCATCAATAAAACTGACAAAATAATGATAGCCTCCAAGAGATGCAGCTTTAGTAGTCCACACATCAGAGTGGATTAATTCCAATGGCTTCTTACTCTCTTGAACATGTCTAGGAAATGGTTTCCTTGCCTGTTTTCCAAACTGACAGGCTTCACATACCTTATGCATTTCTGCAACCTTGAATTTTGGCAATCCTGCAACAATATTTTGGGCCTGCATTGATTTAAGTCGCTGTACATTAACATGACCAATGCGTTTATGCCATATATCAATATCTGCAACTATACCGGTCCCATGTGCAAACATTGCTGCACTCAATTCAGACATGTCTGCATCCAACGTAAACATTCTGCCCTTCTTCTTTCCTTTTGCTATCAAGCGACCTTTATTTTTTATATCCTCAACAAAGCATCCATGAGGATTAAATCTGACCTGCAAGCCCTGCTCAACCATTTGACCGACAGAAACCAGATTCTTGGTGATATTCGGGACATGAAATACATCGGATAGGTATTTCTTTTTCCCATCCTGCATAGACAAAGGAATTTTTCCAATCTGCACAATAGGATGTGCAGTATCATCACCAGTCTCCACAAATCCTGGTTTTTCCATTTTCCTTGCATCCTCCATCCATTCTGCATGACCTGTCATGTGGTTTGATGCACCTGAGTCAACATACCATACATCGTTGCTTTCTTCTGCACTTGTCACAGAATTGTTCATATGCTGCACCATAAACAGATGCTCATTTCTGTCATCACCCTGTCTACTAGAGGATGCATAATTTCCTTGTTGCAATTTTCCATTCATGATGTCATTCTGCTTTTTATAGCAGTCTTTAGCCATATGACCCATTTTACCACAATAGTAGCATTCAACATTACTGTTTGCATTTTGGCCTCTTTGCCATCCACCACGACCTCTTTGGCTCCCCCTGCCTCTAGAGTTACCACGTCCTCCTCCATAGGACTGGTTTTCTTGAGTTTGCTGCATATTCTGATTTCTGCCACGGCCTCCAAATCGGCCTCCTCTACCTCTGCCTCTACCTCTTCCAGCATTTGAGTAGAAGACAGCTTCTTTTGAAGTTCCTCCTGAAGAAGATGCACCACCATTTCTCTGTTCCTCAGAAATTAGAAGAGCAATCAACTCCTCAAAATCAGGAAATCTTTCACGGACGGAAATGGATGTCCGAAACTGTGCATAATCCTTTCCTAGACCATTCAAGGTCACAGAAACTAAATCATCATCTTCCACTGGCGACCCAATGGAAGCAAGTGCATCTGCAATCTTCTTCACCTTCATATGGTAGTCGTTGATGCTCATATTTTCTCTTTGCACATTGTGCAACTCTTGCTTGAGCTGCATTTTCCTGGCTTGTGTATTTGTGCTATACATTTTTGACAAAGTATCCCATGCCTCCTTTGGCGTACTTGCATCCTGAATATGCACAATCATAGAGTCTGAAATGCTGATAGACAGCCAATACATAACTTTCCTGGCTCTCTCATGCCATGCTTTAAATGCCTGCATTTGCTGTTGATTGGGAACATCAGGAAGAACTGGTTCTTCTTCATTTCCTGCAACAAATTCCCAATATCCTTTTCCCATAAGGAAATTCGTCATTCTAAACTTCCATGCTTGGAAGTTGTTCTTGTCAAGCTTTTCAGTGACAATCTGTGAAAGAGAATCAGATGCCATTACAGAAGACTGCAAAAAATTCTGTCACTGCAAAAAACCACAGCTTCACCCTCACAAGGGAAAATCTGCAAAACTGGCGAAAGTGGTATTTGACCACACAGTCACTTCCTAGTGACGATTTTGCATCAACAGGCAACCGGGATGATTTTGTAACTCCCAATGTCTCTGCGCACAAGCATACAATGCAATTTTTACAGTAACTATTCACCGACCTGTAGAACAGTGGCTGCACAGCATAAAACTGGGCCTTTTCCTGAGTGCGTGCAGAAAACTTCCGCCTCCAAAACAGGCCCCGAAATGGCCTCAAATCCAAAAAATAAGGTCGCCAAGAGCTAAAGCTCTTACCCGCAGCATATACTGCCCTCTTGCTTCACCGCGAAGGGCGTCTCAACCTGAGACAATGCACTCCTGCAATTTCTGGCTGTGCTGCCTGCAGAGATCTGCTCCCAAAACAGAAAATGAAAGCAACACTGCTCCTCTTACCAGAACACCGCGAGCTTGGATTGCTTTCTTGAGCTCCTTACCACGAACAAGGCTCTGATACCATGTCAAGATTGTGGGAGAGAAGGAAGGAGTCTCACTTGTAGCTTTCTTGCTTGCACACTGGGGGAATACACACAAGGGTGGAGGCTGAAAACAGTTTTCCTCTTCTTAGTTGTGTAAGCCAAAAGAACTCTAGTACAAAGAAATAGAAGAACCCTATATATGGGTCTCAAACCAAACTCAACTAACTAAGGTGGCATACTAACTGAGCCACGAACTAGAGTAGATAAGGATAGCTATCATGTAGCTATTATTCATGGGCGGTGTACCAACCGCATCTGCAACTAACACGTCGGTGACATAAATGCACAACGGTCACCCTGGCATATCACGAGTGGAGCTCGATATCTCAACACCAGTCACATAGACCTCATCTGATATACAAGTCAGGACTCAACCAATATCTGGGCTCACATTTGGCTTCTCCTCATAATGGGGGCCTTACAACTTTGAGCACCATGGATCATTGGTGGGTGGGGCATTGATCATATCTAACACTTATACTTCATATGATGTTTCGCCTGAAACTTAGGGCATAGGTAAGAAATGTCAAGCAGCTATATTCAAGCAGTTGCTTTTTGGGTCATGAAGGGAATACGACTGAGTACAAAGCCCAGAAATGGCGGATGATGTTTTATTCCCATTATCTTTTGATTGTCTCTTGAATGTTAGTTTTATTCTCTTTCAAGTTGTTCAATCAATAAGGGCTATGGTGATAGAAAATAGCATGGTATTTGATGATCAGCAATTCTATGTTGTTGAGTATGATGTGTGCTGTGTTTGAAATGTAATTCTTGAACGTTATGTAGTGCTGATGGCTATAAATCTATTCAAGAAGTTCTCTGCAGTATTGTGGTGTTTTACTCAAGTAAAACACTATGTCTCAATTGTTATGGTATTTGAAGAGGCCAAAACAATCTCCAATTTACTTCTATCAAATGCAATTAGATGATATCACTTCTCATATCGAATCTAGGCTAGATAGTAACTGATGTGATGCATTGTGTGTGGTTGTTGAAAATATAAAGAAGACCTCACCCCTTTTGAGTCCTTTTAGGGCTAGTGCTTTCGCTAGTTTTTGCTTTACATCCTCAAAGAACACTTGACACATCATATCCTTGACTTCACCAAGAACATTTGATGCACTAGACTGTTGAGATGGAAAGCTTAACACATGCGGACATTGATGATGGACCGCCTAGCTAGATGAGTCCGCACATCTACACTTAGCACATTGGTGGTCATTATGATACTCACATGGCCACTGACTTATCACTTATTATATTTAGTTTGTTACACCTACCTACAGCTGGTAAAGATATAACACCAATCGATTAGTGTAGTCGGTTATGGACTGTTTGACTTAGAAGGCCACTTTCCTTTATGTTGTATCTTATCTATACTTTGTGTATATTATATAGTGTGTAGAAGAAGAAGAAGAAGAAATCAGAAAGAAAACGTTTTTACCTCCATCTCTCTTCTTGTGTTCTTGAGTGAGCTTCCTCTTGTGTATACAATGTGTGTTTGGCGAGCTCAAGCAAGTCCCCCCACCATGCGATCCTTGACATGGTATCAAAGTTGTGCCACTGAGAGAGGTTAATTTTGAAGGCTAAAGTGAAGGAGAAGAAAAGGTTCGAGTAAGCAAGCAACGAGGGAGGGGGTCCCAAAATTGCTAGCCCCCACCTTGTGTGGGGGAAGGGCCGGGGATTGCAAACTGCAAGGGGTGAGGGGAGTCTCAAATTCAGAGGCCCCCCTTGCATTGTGAAGTCTCATGGACCATAGAAGGCAAGGGGGATTGGAGCCCCCCCCTCACGTTATGTAGGGCTAGAGGAAACTGCACAATGAGAGGGTGGGGGGCTTCTACATTGGGAGGCCCTCGTCCTTGTGTTGTGCAACTTCTAGCCCCACTATATCGGGGAGAACCGCACAATGCGAGGGTAGGGTCACAACATAGAAGCCCTCCCCCTCACATTGTGCAACTCCCAACTGGGTGAGAGAGGACCACAAAACATGAGGGCAAGGGGTTGCAAGATTAGGAGCCACCCCCCTCCCATGTTGTGTATGTTGAGAAATAACAAATGATGTATGCTCCAGGAAGAGATGTTTTGAATCCCATATCCACATTGAGGAGAGTGGAGAAGCTGGAAAGCTATAAAGACATGTACTTGGTTCACTTTTCAATGCAATGCTATTGTACTTTGTACTTAGAGTCTGTAACTCTATCCACTCAAGATTGTGTTTATGAGTTCAAGCTAATCTATCTTGGAACCTAATTCACTTGAGTGAAAGTCTGTGCCTAGTCATCAGTATTCATGTCTCTTGCTTACAAGTTCAAGCCTCTGTAGCTTAAATGTGTTCAAGATCCATGTTTGTCAACATAGTATCAGAGCCATGGTGAGCTCATTTTAGCTATTCTCCCTACTCCCCCAATTTGTCATAGCTCAGATCCAGCTCAGGACAAGTGTATGAGTTCATCTCCTACTTCATTCTCACACATCTCTTCCTGGCCACCATAGCCAACCTGCACCCACTCACCTTGGAGCCCCTCAATCTCCCAATATAGGCAATATCTCAATGAGATCTCTTCTACAAACTTCTTCCCCTGCTCTTGGAGCTTCTCTCTGGCACCTCAATTGCTAATATTGGTGCACTATACCTCCAACATTATGGAAATTCATTGAATCTTTCTAGACTGCACCTGACAGGCTGTCGTACAACTGTGCGACCTGCACATGCTACAATCCAACTCAGGACCATAGGGTTTCTAAATGCTGATATATAAGCCTTCTCTCCATCAAATATTTCATCAGTTGATTGTGTATACCTGCTGCTAGAGACGAAACAACAATCGGGCTTAGAAACCCTAATACAAGGCAGTCATAGCTTGTGAAGTTCAAGCTTATCTTATACTTCAGTCTCTCACTTTCTTCAACTAATTCAAGCTACTACCATTCTGATCTGAGTTCTAGCTCAATCCACAACTCTCCAAATCAGTAAGGGGAGGAGATCATTGAGCAACATCTAGCTCAACAAGGAGATTCAACATCAATAGTATCTCTTGATACTCAATTAGTGTCTCTTGGCACTTATGTATTTAGCTCACTCATGAACAAGCCATTCACTAGTTTTACCTAAGCTACTCAAAAGCCTATTCTTAGCACTTGTAATAATGATTTGAAGCGCTATTGATCAAATCCATTTGTAAGTATCATTTTTTGTGTAAAAGGTTAGACACTCCTCGAGTGTTCTCATGGTAAGACCTCCTTCTAAGATGACTGAACTGGAGTAGATAGAAAATTTTAATGGTGAAGGCTTTCATGCCTTGAAGGAGAAAACCATGTATCATCTCATGAGAAAAGACCTCTAGGATCTCTTTGAAGAAGATGATGCAGAAGATGCTATAAAAGACTAGCCTTAAAAAAAGGCATGGAAGAAGATGAACAAAAAAGCTCTAGGTATTATTGCCTAGGGTGAGAGCGGAGTTTTGAGCCCGGGATGTGCCTAAAATTTGCCCAAAAATCCGGAATTTAGGGGAAAAATATTTAACATCGAAGGCGGCGGTTGTAGCTAGGACGATTTTAAGCACCAAGTGAAAGACGGCTTTTAAAAGGCACCCGAGCAACACTTGTGGATTTTTGATAATTTTTCAAATTTCCGTGCGGGATGTCAAGAGTTGCCAGTTAGTGCGAGATGTTGAGCCGGACGCCCAGGATTTTTCAGAGCTCGACCGGTGGCCACAAAGTGGGCAAGATATGAAAAGGTGGACCAAACCTTGGACAAAAGGGGGAGGTGCCCTTTGGGGAATTTTAACCCCCCAACATTTCATGCAAAAAAAAACGTGAGGATGAAGAAGAAGCGTGGAGCAGATAGGCGCCGTTTTTTTCGCCATGATCCATCATGATCAAGATTGGGGGTTGCAAGCAACCCATCTGACCTACAATGGGGCTTGACTTCTCTCTCTTGGCTGGTCTTATCGCCGCCCTTCACGCGTGGAATGATGGACTGAATGAAGAGAACATATTCTATTCTTTCTCTCTCCTCCCTCTCTCTCTTCTCTATGGGCTGTTCATGTGTATCATCTTGAAAGAGGAACCGGTGAAGGAGAATGAAGAAAGTGGTGATGGAAATTGATGGAGATGCTGAAGATTGAAGTGCAGCATTGGATGGAGAGCAATGGAGGTTCCGTCTGCTGATTATGCATGCATTCAAGGCATCTTGGGTTACGTAAAAACACGGTATGACCATTTTTATGAAGAAAATGAAGGATTTTTGATAGTTTATGATGATAATTATATTCTTATTGGATAAAAATTTATTTATGGGCTGTTTGCATTATAAGTAATTTCTATTCATTAGAAAATTCTGATTTTGCAATGATTTACATGCTTTATTTAATTCCCGTAAACCTGAAATGCGGTTTTTAAGTGGCAAAATGGTAGTTTTTTCGTTTCGGGTAGGTAAAAGATGTTCCCATGGGGGGAATATGGAAGATAAATTGAATGTTAGTATGCTGAAGTGATTGGAACAAGAAAAACTAGAAAATAGCATATTTTATTGCCAAATAAATCAAGAAAATGGAAAAAATAAGGGAAAAATTAGAATTACGACTTGGAAAAATATAAGGATTGTTTGTGAATGTGTGGTAGTGGTAAAGCATGAGGTTTAGACTCAGTTTTCCCTATCTCTTTGTCAAAGTTTGTGATTTATCGCTTTCTATACATTAAAACATGACAAAATGAACCTTTACACCTATGCAACGAAAACAATACCTAAACGTAGGGGGTTGGGATGTTTGAACGGTGTGATTTGCATGATGATTGTTGCTGATTTCTTGATGCACATCATGTCATAGAGTTTTGTGATATGTTAATTAAGAGGATAGTAGCACGAGTGTTATCTCGGTGTTATCCTTTCATCGCCGCAATGCGTTAGGGAATAAGCATTTTGAAAGCCTGTTTGTGCACCAAGCACGTTGCTGATTTGAAAATTATGTTTGAGCACTTTAGAATCATTCACTTTGCATTTGCATGACGATCATGGTATCGGAAGATAAATCCTGGATGCATAGCACTTGTTTTCAATGACAATGACCTACGCTTGAGTGTGGAAAGGCATTGTAAGCCGTAGGATAGATGTTTGTTTCTTGGGGGATTATTTGGTGAGGAAGCATTGTATATCTCTTGGAGATGTTTGAAATGAAAAGTGGAGTTTGTCCGTTTGTTTTATATGTTGAGCAGCGCATCAAGGGGCTAATCCCTGCGATGTAGAAGAGCTGTAGTGGGGCCGGGGTGCTTCTACCGAGAGGTTGCCTCCCATGTATGTGATTATCGTGGTATTTATTGCCAATGTGTATGGGTTCTCCCTGTCTGGAGTTTATAGAAAGGGAAACGTTGGACTACAAAACTATAAAACTATAAACTTATAGATTAGGCTTTACGGCAGTTCGGCCTTTAGCAGAAGATAGACGCTCCTAGTCTGCGAGGCTGTGAGGGTGTGTTTGTCTATCATGAGCATGAGGTCTGGCTAGTGCCATAGCTAGTGTCGGCCCATTTCAGGTCCCATCAATGGTGCGTCTGTTGGGAGCTACCAACAAGTGGTGGTTCTCGAATCTAGGGTTTGTAGGGATGAGAAAAAGTTGGTTTATGTCCTCTGAGAAGGACCGTCAAGCCGAAATACAAAAAGCAGAACGTGCTGAGAGGGCTAGACAGCGGTTGGAGATTGTAAGTTGCTATTCTCCTCAAAGGAGTAGCCCGATACGCATAAGAGGCAATGGTCTTAGTAACCCAACTGTTACACATAGTCCTTTAGGTGCAGGAGGAAGCACAAGTTCTTCCTCTCTTCAACCAAGTCAACCCACTTCAAGTGGGGGTGTGATTCCGTCAGTTCAAACTCCTATTGTCAATCCGATTGTCGTCATGGCACAACCCATTGCAATTCTTGCAGGGACGCCAGATCTGCCATCTTTAGGAGTGCCTTTTCCCATTTTTAATGCGTTAGCCGAAGAAGATGCAGAGTTTCACATTTGTGAATTCCAAAGACTAATGTTTAATTACCGCATCCAAGATGAGGGACATCTCATGATGTTCTTTAATATGACATTAAAAGGAAGGGTTGTGGTATGGTATCATAGCATATAGACTCGAACCATCACCACAATTGATCAATTTTATGCATCTTTCCGAGGAGAACATGCCCTTGAAAGAGGTGGCCAATATTGGTTGCGTGTTTTGAATGTAACACGCCAAGACCCCCATGAGAATGTGAAAGCCTATGCCAAGAAGCTTAAGGAAGTGTTTCGTAAGTTACAAACTTACATTCCTATTCCACTAGCTGCCCAATTGCAATACTTCTTGCATGGATTGGATTTCAATATTCAGGTACAATTGAGCAATGTGGCTTTGGCTAATATAGACACCGCCATTGCACGGGCAGAAGGAGTAGAGTCACGATTACAAATGGCCTACTCCTCTCGAATAAATCTTAATGCAGTTTTAGTACCTGGAGGCAATTTATCATTGATGAATGGAAGTCAAGGGATGCCTATGAATAACCCTAATGGGAGAGGAAGCATGGTTCAAAATGTACCTTTGCTGCCAGCTCCTCCCAGTGTGACTATGCCTATGGCTAGTCAGTTGGCTCCACCAAATGTTGAAGGCCAAGTTTTGAACCCTAATTTTGTTCTTGTGAGTCAACAACCAATGCCCAATCAAATTGTTAGGCCAATGGAATGACGGATAGATGATCAAGCCTATGAGTCGAGTGCCTCTAATGTCATTGGCAAAGTTAAGGATATGATGAAGCATTATACCGACATGATTTCTTAACAATATCGGCAAATATCTGTTGACGTTAATTTCCTGAAGAAGCAGCAGAATCTGATAGGAAGTCAACGCCCTGAAGAGGGTGGCCCCTCAAGATTCAGCTGTAAGTGGTGTGGCAGAAAACATTTCCCTAGAAATTGTCCAAATGTTAAATGTGATATTTGTGGGAAGTCGGGCTATTTAGCCGCTACCTGTTGGAGTAAGATTAGTTCCCTCCAACAAGGGAGTAAACAGCTAGGTCTAGTTAATCATAGAGCGCAAGGTAATAACCTCCAGCAAAATGATGGACCAAGATAAATACTGCAAAGGGGAAAGACCACTATAGAAGAGTTGCCACAAGGCAATGGAGTCAGCCTTATCGAGGCTGTACGCGTTAAGGACGTTGAAACCTCTAACCTCCGAGCCGTAACAAGAGGCCAAAAGGCTAAAGAGGGTGATAAAGATAATGTAAAACCGGTCGAGGGAAACCCTAAGCAAGTGGATAAGGGGACGCAAGTCCTGAATCCTAGCATTGAAGGTGGACCTCTAAGGCCTGTTGACAAAAAACTCGATCCTAAGAAGGATGAGGAAGTGCCAAGAAACAAGGCACGAGCTAAAAAAGAAGCACCAAAGCCGGTGCCGAGACCAAAGGAAAGGATGGTCTGGCGAGAAAAGAGAGCTTTGGCTACCTACCATGATTTTGATTTAGCAAGTTCTCTTTACAAAGTCAAACCAGATGTAAACCTTTTACAGTTGATTAAATTATCTCCAGGAGTGCGCAAGGAATTTAAAAAGATCCTGCGTATTGTGTATATTACAGAACCTTTGGGTATAGCACGAGTAGGGGAAGATTGGTTTGATCATGCTAGAAAGAATTGCCCTAGGGTTCCAGCATACGTGGAATATTAGTAGAGCATGCTATCGTAGACACTCGCTCCTCCGTCAATATCATGAGTTTAGATTTGATGTGGAGAGGTTGGGTATAGGCATCCAAAAAGGTAGCTCCACCCTTCTTATTTTGGCTGATGATAGTCTAAGACAACCAGAAGGTTGCGTTACTAAAGTCCATGTTACAGTTACAAGTGTAGAATGCTTCTTGGACTTTAGGGTGATAAGATTTGCAAGACATCCAAGCTATCGAGTTTTTCTAGGTAGGCCTTGGATCTTACGAACAGACTGTTAAGTCGATATACCCGTCGGTCGAATGGTTCTAGGTGGAGGTGCTAATCGAGTAATAGTCGATGCTTACCTTGAGTCTCCTCAGAGTGAGAGAGCTCCTTTATCCTCTACTGAATTAGAAACAGTAGATGATCCATCTGGTAGTGAGACATCATCCAGTGATGAATCTAAAGAGGGTTCCACTACAGAGGATATTTATCAAATAACTCTAAATGAGCCGATAGAGCCGCAAGATAGGATAAGAGACGCAGATGTGATTGAGTTGGACCTTGGCACGCCGAATGATTCGCGGCCAATTAAATTAGGTTCCATGCTTGGTTCAACAGAAAGGGAGGACTATGCGTCCTTGATTCAAGAATTCCGTGACATCTTTGCTTGGAGTTATGATGACGAGCTGAGAGGCATTCCTCCTAGCCTGGCTGTTCATACTATTCCTGTAAAAGAAGGCAGTTGTTCTGTGCATCAGAAAGTAAGGCATATGCCTTTTGAATTGAGGGACAGACTATTTGAGGAGTTAGAGAAGTTACAGAAAGCTGGTTTAATCTTCCTTGTACAGCACACAGAATGGTGTTCACCAGTTGTCATCAGGAAGAAGAAAAACAACCAGATCTGACTATGTGTAGATTTTAGAGAGTTGAATAAGTAGACGGTTAAGGATTACTATCCGTTGCCATTTATTGACCAACTTTTGGATCAATTAGCGGGTAGGGAAATATATTCATTTATGGATTGCTTTGCGGGTTACAACCAGATGGCAATTGCAGAAAGAGGACAAGTTGAAAAAAACTTTTATTACTATCTTTGGTACTTTTGCGTACCATGTGATGGCCTTTGGATTGTGCAATGCACCTCGATCATGGCAATGAACAGCAGACAAGACCTTTGGTGACATCTCCCCAGATGAGTTGAAAGTGTTTATCGATGACCTAGGGGTAGCCACTGTAAGGGAAAGGATGTTGATTATTTTGAGAAAGTGCTTTAAGCGCTGATGTCACTTGATACCACATGAGCAAGAACGTGTACCCACACATGTGAGAATTTAAAGTGCACACCATGTGTTTACTACTGTGGTCCGTTTGCATGTGAAAAAATGATTGAGGTGCCATGTGTCCACTAGCGAGGCTCCTTGTATGTGACATAATGAATGTGTATCTAGTCACCATGTGTGCAATACCGGAGGCTTTAAAGAGCTACAAGCCATAAGTAGATTTTCCCCTTATTTTTGTGCTCACTCACTCCCTTTCTAACACTCTACTCTCTCTCCCTCTCCCGCCCTCCCCTTGGCTCGTGTTACTTGATCAAAGGTATGTTCTCGCTCTTTGTCCTAAGGTGTGGCCCTCGTTGCACTCTCTTTTGGACTTCTATTATTTTGGTATAATAGTTTGCACCCCGCGTCCCTCTCCCTCGGGTGTTGGAACTGCACAATGTGAGGAGGGGGGTTTCAAAATTTTGAAGGCCCCCCTTCTTTCATTTTGCGGTCCCCCCTCCCAAAAAAACTACCAAGGACTAGCATAATGTGAGAGGAGGGCCTCAAGATTTGGATCCCCCCTTGAGAGGAGAGCCTCGAGCTTTTCAAACCGCCTCTCACATTAAGTGATCCCATGTCCCAAAACAAGGACTACCACAATGTGAGAGGAGGGCCTCAAGATTTGGATCCCCCCTTGTGTTGTGTTATTTTTTCTCATCCTTTCCCAAAAACACTAAGGACTTGCACAATGAGAGGGAGGGCCTCGATATTTTGAAACCCCTCCTCACATTGTGATAGTTTGCCCCGCCCCAAACCACTAAGGACCCACATGATGCGAGGGAGGGCTCCGGATTCTGGACCCCACCCCTCTTGTGTTGTGCAGGTCCACCCTGCCCCAAGCCACTAAGAACTCTTGCAATGTGAGGGGAGGGCCTCAAGGTTTTGAAACACGCCCTCGCATTGTCTAGGTCCCCCTTTTCTGATTGGTGTTTCTCATATAGCCGTGTTTGCAAATATGGATGCTACATAGGTGCAGCATATGGAACGGGCTCCTGAGAGTGCAAGGAGTGAGGCCATTCCTAAAGCTTTGGCACAAGAGCCTACTAGTATTGAAGGCACTCCTAGTGCTTCAACATAAGAGCCTAGGAGGAGTGGATGTAGTCCTGAGGAGACGCTTGTAGATTTCCTTGGTCGAGTGGGACAAGAGCATCTACTACCACAAGTATCCCGAGTGTTTTCTATTTTTCCTTTGTGGAGGAATGCCTCAAGGACTTGTGAGTCTACCTTGAGGAATATGAGGCCACTTTTTTGGAGCGGATATCTATTGGAGAGGTTCATATCAAGGGCCTATAGAATGTTCACATGAATGATGCCTTTGCTAATAACCCTTAAAGGAAAAGGTTCTATAGGGCAGTGCTAAGGGTTCTTGAAGGCATGAAGAAGGTAGATCTATAGTGCTCTGCACACAATCAGAAATTTTTTCTCGTCAAGTACTTTCACAAGTTTGTATGTTTTTGCATGTGTTGCTAGGGGATGAAGGGAAAAAGCTATCCAAGAACTAGAAAATACACAATAGGCCAATGAAGTGGAGACAAAGGGAGTGCAAGAGGTTTCATAGCTAGTAGATGTGGCCAATGAGAGGAAGCAAAGTTTGCAATTTGATGTTGAAGCTTTGAGAAGAGAGAACAGAGAGGTGGTGGGTTATATTGTTGAGTAACAGGTTGAGGAGGATGTTGGTGAAGTTCCCACAGCTATGCTCCCCTTCTTCCCTATTGGTGGTGAAAGGCAATATGTTCTCCTATCTAATATCCAAGCTCTTTTTAACATCAGAGAGGACTACTGCCTAGCCATTGTTGCAAGAATCTAGAAATAGATTCTAATCTTATTGTACCAGATTAGGATAAGTATTGTCTTGTGGATTCAAATGTCAAGGAAATGGAATACCTCTCTACAACAAAGACTTTGACTATGATATACAAGGATTCACTTTGATATGAGTCATCCATTCCTTTAGAGGAAGAGTTCGAGGCAACACAAAAAAAATTGAATGTTTCTCACTTGGGTAGATCAAACAAGGACTTGACTTCTATGTCCTTGCAAAGTCGCCCAATCATCCATTCAAATTGTAATATTTCCGCTACGAAATATTCAAGATTCTAAATCTCACACAAAATAAATTCAAAGAAACTTCCCGCAATAAAAAGACCCTGGGCTAAGTGCTCCACCCTCGTGCAATAGCAAACTCCAGCTCCGTGTCACGTATAGAAAGCCGTGTCTTGAAAACCACGAGCCACCATAGGCCTACATGAGAACACCCCTTCAGGGGGAAAAAAGAGATAATGGATAAAGTTTTGGCAAATTTTTTAAATAGAACTCCCCTCCCCTTCGGTCATTGCATGGCGGAGAGGGGGAGAGTGAGTATGAGAAGGAGTTAAGTGGAGGAGGAGAATGGGGAGGGGAACATGCTTCATGCCACGTGTGTGGCTACCCCTCCCCCCTTCTACCTATAAGAACACCCCCTCCCCAAGCTTGGGGAGGGAGGAGGAAGAGGGATCGTCTTGTGTTGTGCCCGTCGTTGCTCTGTGGAAGCCGCCGCCTGCTGCTTTGCCCCGCTGCCTTAATTAACATCATCATTATCATTATCATCTTCGTCCTCATCATCGTCTTCATCCTCCCAATCATTTTCTCTCTCCACATCATCTGCCTGACAGAAGCTAGGAAGCTTCTAATTTGGAAGCTTCCATTAAGGCTTCATAAGCCTTGTTCACCCATGCCTTCCCCGGTTTTTTAAAAACCGTGTCTTGTAAGGCCAATTTCTGCGCAGGGGAGAAATTTCGGCCTAGTAGGCAGCTTTGGAAATCGGAAAAAGGGCAAGGAGAGTTCGCGGAGTCCAAGTCCACTGCGCCAATGGCTCCTAAGCAAAATGCAAGAGGAGCACATGCGGGAGCTTCCACCCTGAGTACGCGAGTGGACAACGCCCTGATTCCTAATGCCCAGGTTCCTAAAATTAATTCCGCAAGAAAAAGATGCACTGGGCATGTTTAAATTCTCGTAGGCAAGTTTAAATACATTGGAAAATTTATTTTGCTCACCCGATTTACAAAATTTAGTTGCATGTCATGCATTTGCAATTGCTTGCACTTCCGTGGTCAAGTTGCAATTCTAAATGTATGATGCATAAGTTAAAATATGAAATTGTGCATCTCCCAATTTAAGGAAAAGATTTAAGAACTTGATGTTATGCAATTCACATGCAATCGTTAGTTATAATTTAGGTTGCAATAAGCGGTAGAAGAAGGATTCAATCAACCATGTATTCATTAGCATCTCATCACGAAAGAATGATTCATCCATGCATAGAAGCTCTTTTATCAAAGTTTGAAATTGGGAAAGGATGCATTTTTCATTAAAAGACTAAAGCCTTGAATTTGATGCATATACATGGGATTTACAAGGAGTAGTCCTGAATGTCAACTAATACCGTTTAGGGCGAGGCAAAGAAAGGATCATTGTACATCTTATAACTGCATAGAAGGAGAGGGTCTATGGTCTTGAAATTGCATATTTGCATGGAATGATACATCACATACAATCACATACATCTTGCACTTACTTGCATCTTTTAGGAAAAAATACTTGCTAATTTAGAAGAAAGTATTTGCATCTTTAAAAGGGATGATCGTCTATAATCGTGGGTTAGTTAAATCAACTAAGTAATTCGTGTATAGTTGAGTAGCTCACATGAAAATCATAAAGGTACGATTAGATTGCATATGATGATCACCTCAAAGTGCTAGGTAGGGTTAAGGTACATTAAAATTGTGCCTAGTATCGCACTTAGGATGCAAATTTAAGACTTTCGATCCCAAAGATCCTACTCACATTCTCAAAAATGTTAGGGTTATCTGAACGCCCATGCAAGAATGATCTAGGGTTCTCACCCTAAGGATCAATTGACCAAATACTTGACTTTCGTATGAATTCAGGAACCCTAGGGCCAAAGCGTTATCGGTCTAGTAGGGTTAGGGGTTGGATAGGGTTAAGAGGACTCCCAAACCCTACATCTTGACCAAAGGTATTCTTGACCAAGGAGTACCATGTGATGGGAGAAATAATCCCACAAGTTAGGTGCTGACACCTATCTCGTGCAAAAAGTGGCAACGTCGCATGGTTTTGTGTCTAAATCACAAAATAGTATTGCCACTCCTTAGAACAAGGTTGGCGAGTTCTAAATACAAGTCTAATTTTCTAGAGGATGAGTAGTCATCCTGCTACATAACCTTCCTTGGGGCTGATTTGCCAAAGTTAGGGGAGTTACGAATTTGCCAAGGAAGCAGTTGACCCAACCAAGTTAGGGTGACGAGGTTGCCCAGGATGTATTGGCCTTAGTATAAGGAAACCTAAGGTATTGACAATTTGGGTCAATAGGGTATAAACCCTAACCCAAGGATAAAGGGTAAAGAAGCAATGCTTAGCTTACAAAACCCTTGGGATCTTGCCAAGTCGCGATTGATCCCGGATCGAATGCTAGATGTATTCGGAGAGAAGGATTCACACCTTAGCAGTTGGCCGTATAAACAACCACTGGAGTGCTTGTGGTTGTACACTTAGGAGCACTATTTGTACTTCTTTGATCAAGGAACTAATGCTGAAAAAATAACTAATGCTTCAGGTTAAAAATCATAGAGGGAGAGGAAGCATCAATTACCTCCGACTGTCTACTTGACCCTATCCAAGGGGGTTGTTAGCTGCGCCAGGTACATGGACCAACCCGCCGCGAGAGGTCTCTTCATGGGTGCTACTTGGAGCAGGAGGACACTTGGGCGCCAGTGGAGGCTCTGGCCGTAAATCCCTTGCCTCTGGATCTTTCACAAGAGGCCGACGTGACTCGAGATGGGATCTCAAGGCCCACATACTAGTCAACGAGCGGAACTTGGAATAACGATCCTTGAGGATTGCTGGAATAGCCTTCGGGCGGATTATATGATGTATTCCAAAGACTGATAAATAAATATCAAAATGTTGAAAAGGAAATTGCTTGGAATTTTTTTTCCATGTCAGTGCCTAAGTTACGTGAAGGAACCAAGATTAATTGGTTAATTAAGGAAACTATTTGTGCGTATCAAACTAAATGTGGTAGGTAATTAGATAACTAGAGCAACCTGAGGAAAGTGCAGTGGATGTGACCCTGATCGTCCTACGGAAGGGTGGTCCCGGTTGGCCGGGAACTTTTCTCAAAGGAATTGACAATGAGGTAACAATGACCTAGAATCTATAGAGCTAGACTCTCGATTTATGTTGTTTTAGGGGAAGGGAATGGGACTATGCCTTACGCGTAGAGAGGTCGAGCTTTGCGTCCCTCTCGTTTTCCATTCTCCTTAAACCAAGTGCACTATAAATCCGCTTGGACCCTGATGTTTCTGCGTAAAGTAGTTCATCTGGGGATCAACACTAGCTACCATTCTAGGAACTTGACCATTAGGAAAATTCTGATTCAGGTTGGTCCTAAGTGGGAACAACCGGAATGGTTCCGCTTCATGGCAGACTCAAGAAGACCTAGATCGCAAACCCCGTGACATTCCTTGGGAGTGCCAGGTGGCGCTTTCTAGACTCTCTCCCGGATGGGCTGCTAAGACATGTCCTGCACAAGTGGACAGGGGGACACGTTACATTTGGTATCAGAGGGAACCAACGGAATCCAATATTTACAAGGAAACTTAATGAGGGAAAGTAGAGAAATGTTTCCGTTAAGAACATATCCTTATTTACTTGTGGATGCTGGCCTGCAGAGTCACGAAGCATGGAGCAAATTCTTGGTGTTCCAGGTTATGTTTATGACTGCCTGTACGTGGAACGAAGATGGATGGGTGAATCAAGAATTTATTATATAGCTGCCCACTGACTTGTGTACCTTCGGACCAACTTGAAGAGAATCAAGTGGATGGAGGACTTAAAGTGTCGAGGCTCACGCAAACGCAACCCTACATGTCGACGGTCAAAAGGTCAAGCATAACAAGTATGTGTACGAGGAAGTGACTCGAATAATCCATGCCGACAAAATCAAGGTGTTGGGACATTATGAGAAGAACGGGTATCAAAGGAAATTGATTCCTGAAAATCCATAACCCCATTCCATATTATTACTCAGTTCCCATAGCCGAATGCAACACAATCTTATTTTCCCCAAATTGATGTACCAATCATCTTGTTCTACCTTCCCAAAAATAATTGTACTTAGAAGGGCTATGCCCACATGAATGAAATAAACTTTTTATCAATAACTGTCATGGCTGTATGTGTTGGTAAAGGAGTTAAGTGATTTGTCACTTGGCTAAAAGCTAAACTGGGCTTATTAATGTAATGTGAGAAATGTTTAGCAAGTAATTGACGTAAAGAATCTTATTGCCCAGGTGCAACCTCAAGTACAGATTCCTAGAGCCATATATTGTTCTTACATTTGATTCTACCTGCACATGCATCGATGCTACCCATGACCATAGGGAAATTTAATCCACACAACCACTCTACCTCCAGCTCATAGGGTTTGTAAAATGATTGAGTCTACGTGCTGTAATAAGAAAAAAACTAGTCGGCTGTCCAAACCCTAAATAGGGTAGCCATATCTATCAAGCTTCAAGCTCTTGCTTTATTTCCTTCTCTCACTTCTATGGCTCAAATCAAGTCACTAACTCTCTAATTTGCTCCAACACTTAGTCTTTAGTAAGCATTCAAGTTATTTACCAGCAAGGAGGGGAGATCTTGACAAGATTCTCAAGCATTTCAAGCAACAGTGTCCATTGACACCCATCTATTGCTTTTAGCACTTATGTAATTTAACATAATAAGCTTTGCCTCTAATTAAAACTTATTTTTTTTGCAACTCCAGCATCAAATCAAGGAGATGAAGACTTAGATTTGCAAGATCTTGAAGATTCCAACTTCAAGGACATTATAGTCACCAAATCATCTAGCATCACTTGGTACTAATCACCTAGTGTTGCTTACCACTTGTGCTCAATTGAAATTTTACTTTTTTGGAGCTGATTTGCAGCCGATCTTGCAATCTCAAAATGGGCAAGGACTCACCGACATCCCAATTCAATGGAATTGGATTCCATACATGGCAAACTAGGATCAAACTGATCCTAATGAAGAAAGGCTTGTGGTCAATCACAAGTGGTCAAGAGAAGAAACCAAGGGAAGCTGCATTTTCAGTTGTATGGGATAAAAATGATGATAAAGATCAAGCTATTATCAAGCTTGAACTTGATGATAGCTACATTCATCATGTTGATGATTGTGAAACCTCTTACGCGACATGGGATCAATTAGAAACCTTATTTGGAGCTCATTCCAAATCCTCAAAATATGGTTTACTAATTGAATTTTTTAGGCTCGACATGCAAAGTAATACCTCACTTGCAACTCATTTGAATTATATGAAAAGCTTGTTGACACAACTTGCAGGAATCAACTTGAAGATGGATGAAAACATTTGTATTGGAGTGCTTCTCAAAAGTCTTCCACCTGAATTTGATAATGTGTCTACCACATTAATCAACATGCCAAATCCGAGACTTATGGACATCAAAGCCTCTCACCTGGAAGAGGAAAAGAAGATCAAGAACAAGGGAGAAACAAGCATCTCAAGAGGAGACCAACAACTTCTCTATGTGAAAGGAAAGAAGAGCGTAGTCTGTGACTTTTGTAAGAAATCTAGACATATTGAGAAATTTTTCTATGCTAAGAAAAAATCTCAAAGAGCATATCTTGCTACAGTCAAAGAAGTTGAAGACAACATAGAAGAAGAAGGAGAAGAAGAACCCTAAGAACAAAAGGATAAGACTCACCAGTCCCTCTTTTGTAGCTCATTTTCTGATGATAGACTTTTTTAGTTTAACATGTGGACCTGCCTTATGTTCCCACCATAAGCTCCTAAAACTCCTCAAGTAGCCTCTTCACACAACAGCCTCTACACACTTAGTGAGGCCTTGTAACAACCTCTAGCTTTGTAAGTTTTTTATTTGTTTCTTCCATGTCTACACTTAGCAAGGTTCTACTCACGACACCCTCTATGTACTCAGTGTCTTTTCTGGTTATGATTGAGGAGGGGTGTTGAGAAATGTTTAATCACATCCACCATAGCATCTTTGTATGGGTCAAATAAGGCAAAGAAACATATAGCAAATAAAGCCTTAGACTAGGTCATGTATCCACGGTTTATTAAAGCCATGGTTGTTGAATACCATGGTCTCTTTCCACCTATCTCCACCTACCAATACCACCTATTGTAAGCCTATAAAAGTCACTCATCCCCACACTCATTCTATCATTATTATCAGCCAGTTGTACTTGCATTATGCTTGGATAATATTAGTTGTTCTTCTTTATCAATGCTTCTGCCTCATTATGATTGTCTATTTGCTCATCAGGGATCCTCCATAGCATGCATTCTCAGTATTTTAATAGCTATCCCTAACCTTCTTGCACAAGTTGGTGACATGAAAGAATGAGTGCTGCCACAATCAATCAGGGTTTTGAATTTCTTACCTTGGTAATTTGATGGTGTTTGGATCATGGAAAATTGGTGGTTCGGCCCGTTTTTATGGAGAGCGGTATGAATGGATTCTCTCTCAATCTCAGCTTCCATGGATGGGTCTTCTTCTTAATTGATTCCCTTAGTGGAGATATTGGAAGTTTTTGCCCTCCCCATTGTTGCACAACCACGACCACGGCCATGAGTAGCTCTGCCTTGGCCACTAAATTTTCCTTGATGACGATCTTTGCCAAGTTTGGGGCATTCTCTTTTTAAGCGGCCAGGTTCATTGCAATGAAAACATTGTAGCCTTTGGTTTCTTTTTTGAGTGGGGAGAAAGTCACTAATTGCATTTTCCCTCGGCTTCTTCCATTGGCCGCCTTGACTCTGTCCTTGCGCCTTTTAAATTGAGCTATCAACATCCCTGGATTCTGATCTTTGTGAAACTAGGGTCTATTATTCCTGGACTTTGGTTGACTTATTGGGCAATAGGTCCCGCTCTTATCAATGCATCTTGAAAATATGAAGAACGCATTGATTCCAACCAAGTGTTTATTGGTGGGTTCAACCCATCATAGAACTTCGAGACTTGTTGGGGAATACTCATTGTCGGGGCATATTTCAATAAGGAGACAAATCTCGAGTAGTACGTCTCTAGAGACACACCCAACTATTTCAACTTGAAGAACTCATTCATCTTCTGAAATCTGTATGCAGGTGGCATGTACCTTCCCTGCACTGCCTCCCTTATTTTATACCAAATTATTGTTCTCTCTGTGAGATTTCTTGTAATATTCCGATTCGCTAATCGAAGCACGCGCGTGAACTGCCTCAAATGAATATGAAAATTGGATAAATGATTTTTTAAATAATTATTCCCCCCTTATCCCTCCAGCCGACTGACGAGCTGGAGGGGGAGGGAAATAGAAGGAGCAATTAAGCTCCTTGGTGGAGCTTGGAATGAGGGGGGGGAACATGCGTGATGACACGCAGGGGAGGGAAGATCCCCCTCCCCTCCACTATTTAAACGAGGAGGGCCAAAATGACGCTGGGAAGAGGGAAAGGAGAAAGTCATGTACTGCTGTGAGAAAGGAGAGAGTGGTGTATGGCTGTGAGGAGGTGTTGTATAAAGCCGTTGTTTCCAGGCAGAGTGCCGCCTCTCTCTCCCTTTGATCATCGACTGCGCCAGGCCATGGAGGTGAGGAGCCGAAGGGCTTTGATCTACTACGCAAGCTACCAACATTTGAAGCCGTCGTGACTCTGTTGAAGAGTGTCGTGAAGGGAGAGGGACAAAAAACTGGCCGCCATCAAGCGTCGTCAAATCGTCTTCTTCCTCCACGTGGTGGATTCCGTGGGCCAGAGAAGCTTCCAAGAAGCTTCTTAGGAAGCTTCTAAGGGCCTTAGGAAGGCCCCCTTCCTGTGGGCTTCCATAAGCCCTTCCAAGTGGGTTTTATAATCCCCCCCCCCCGTATTTAAGCCCCCATTTCTAGGGGTTCCACCTAACCCCCTTTCCTACTGAGATTCCCCTTCAAAGTTCATTTTAACCCCGGGTTTTAATCCCTCTAAACTCCCTTTTTCCCCCGGTTTTAATCCCCCCTAAGCCCCTTTTTCCCCCCCCGGGTTCTAATCCCTCTAAACCCCTTTTTTCCCCCGGGTTTTAAAAACCTTTAAACCCCATTTTACCCTTGCGCTAAAACCCCTTACTTTCACCTTGAAGTCACTCCCCCTAAAAGCACGAAGACCTTAAGGGTCTTATTACTTTTTCCCCCGTGTCTTATCACCCCTCTTATCCCTTAAGCCTACAACACCTCCGTGTTAGATCCTTCCCTAGCCCTTCCCTTATGGCGTATCGAAACCCATTACCTCCAAGTTAACCCAAGGTCTTTCGACCTCACTTATAATCCTTGCAGTTACTATATTTCCTTGGAGTTCGCTTCCGCACCTTGTGTCTTATCCACACCTTTTTATTCCCGTTCGTGCAAGATTACAAAGGCCATTAAGTCTTCCCCATGGCTTCAATGGGTCTTAGTTATAAAAGATTCTAAAACACCCTTTCAAATTCCCGAATTCAAGGGGGGAGCCTTCCAAAAACTACTTTGACGAACGGTGCAAGGGAGCGACGGTGGAATTCTAAGGAGAAGTTGTAAAGCTTCTTCTACGTCTAAAGGACTACAATTGCGATGCCTCCTAAGAAAGTCCAAGGCATAGCCGTGGGAGGGTCATCTCCCGGTATCCATGTGGATATCTCACCCCAAAACCAGGTTTTTCTCCTTGGCTTTAATTCGGTTTTAAGTCGATCATGCAAAGAGAAATTGTTAAAGATAGGATATATTTGTTCGAGTTATTAGTAACGAAGGAGTTTAGCTTATGAATGATAATGTATAGAACTTACTTTTCTTCAAATTGCATCAAGCATTATAAATTACGAGTAAGTTTATCCATTTACTATAGTAGTATATTTTAGTTAAATCCTAAGGTGTAGAAATTATATCTTGCACCATTAGTATTATTCCTTTCGCAACGAATCGTTGTAAATGGTTAAATTCATGAAAGGTTTCTTTCGATGCTCAAATTACTAGGAAGTTATCTTTGTTAATTGCACATCTTAGCAAGGCAAATGTTGTTATTTGGCATTAGTTCATCTTTTAGGAAAACGGAAGTTAAATTAAACTTCATTGACTGGAAAAGTAAATTGTCACAAGGATAGCAAAACCATGACAAGACGATTAATATTACCTTCCAAAAGATAACTAAACCAATCTAAACATAGAAACATTCATACCCTAAGCACTTGACTACTTTTCCTTACTGTAGGGACAATAAATTCGTAAAGATAAGGAACTAGGGTTGTCCCTAAGGTTCTTTAAAAAAAAAAACCCTAGGCCTGACATACGTCAACTTAAAGGATCTAAACAGATTACTCCATCGCAGGACTTGCGCAACAAGTACGAAATCATTTAGTCTTGTGATTGATTCACAAGGAGAAAGGGGTAAAAACACTCATCAAGGATGGCAGATCCCTATGCAAGTTATCTTGCAAAAATACGTATTTTTGGATATCCTTCTAAGTAAGGAAAGTTGTAAACCGGAAACTAGCATATCTAAGGAACTTTAGGGTTAACCAAGTTGGGTATGCCCTACACTAGAATGTAAAAGATCTTGCCAAGTTACAAGACACCTTGGGAACGAGTGCTGATACACTCAAAAAGGAAAGAACACTTCCTTAGCAGTTTGCCAAACAACTCGGTTGATTAACGGAAATGTTTGTGCTTGCTAGAGATTTTAGGGCTTTGTTTGAATTATGAATTACAAATTAAATGAGTACCTATACTTCAGGTTAAAGGCCTGAAGGGAGAGGCAGCTTCAGTTACCCCCGACTGCTTGCCTGACCCTAACCAAGGGGGTTGTTGACCGCGCCGGGAACGTGGACTGAACCCACCGCGAGAGGTCTCTCCGTTGAGTTCTACTTGGAGCACGAGGACGCTTGGGTGCCAGGGGGGGCTCTGGCCGTAAATCCCTCGCCTTCCGGGTCCTGCACAAGAGGCTAACGTGACTCGGGATTGGATCTCGAGGCCCGCATACTAGTTTACGGGCGGAAGCTTGGAATAGTGATCCTTGGGGATTACTGGATAGCCTTCGGGCAGATTATGGACAAGCCTACGGGCGGAACTCCTTGTATTTCAAAGATCAAATGATGAAATGTTAAAAGAACTTTCTTGATATTGTTTTTCTATGTCACGTGATAAGATTACGTGAAGAAACCAGTGCTTAACAGGGTTAATTAAAGAAGCTGATTGTTATATGTCAAATTAATGTGTTAGATAATTACATAACTAAAACAAACCGAGGAAAGTGCGGAGGATGGGCCATGGGTCCGTCCTACGGTTGGGTGGTCCCGGTTAGCTAGGAACTTTTCTCAAAAATCTCGAAGAACAGCGAGATGATCATCATCATCAAAACAAATAACGAGAACGATGACCTAGAGTTACGTCTTACCCGATTTACGCTGTTTTAGGGGAACGGAATGGGACTATGCCTTATGGCAGAGAGGTTGATCCTTGCATCCCTCTCGTTTCCCATTCTCCTTGAACCAAGTGCAGCATGAATCCGCTTCAGACCTGGCGTTTCTGCATAAAGTAGTTTGCTCGGGTCTGACGCTAGTTGCTGTTAGCTAATGACCAATCAGGAAAACCCTAATTCCAGTCGATCCTAAGTGGGGAGACATCCTTTCCGATGGACTGCTAAGACGTGTCCTGGAAGATACTAACGGACACATTACAGTTGGTATCAGAGCCGACCAACAACGGAATTGTTTTTATGGCATCTCAATAAAATGAAGTAAAGAAATTGTTGCTGTCCAAACATTTTCTCACCTTCAATGCTGTCTTGCAGAATTATGAAGTGTGGAACAAGTTTTTGGTATTTCGGGTCATGTTTATGACTGCAATGCATTCTCCGCTTTATAGACAAAGAATTGGGATGATGAACATCCTGGAGCAGATTTATAATCCATCACCTTTATACATAGAACGAAGATTGTCGGGGTCTTCAGGAATCTACTATATAGCCGCCCACCGGTTTGCTTATCTACAGACCAACCTAAAACGGATCAAGTGGTTGGAAGACTTGAAAGTCGTGAAGCTGTTCATTTTTGTGGAAGCTCACGTAAATTAGACTTTACGTATTCAAGGTCGGAGGGTTGAAATGAACTCATATGTATATCAGGAAGTAACCCGTGTAATCCCAGCCGACAGGATTAAAGTGTTGGGCCGCCATGAGAAGTATGGATTCCAACGGAAAGGGTATCCTGAACTTCCAATGAATTATCGATTCCTAAAGATCCATGACCCAAAACCCTACTATTACATAGTTCCTGTAGACAAATGCAATACAACGTTGTTCTCCCCAAACTGAATGTAATGATTGGATTATCATCACATGGAACGTTGTATAAGGCTATGCCCATGTAAATACAAATAAAGACTTCTTTTATCAATATCTGGCTGTGCATAAGAGATGTTAAAAAGTTAAGTAGCTACATTGTTTACGAGATAGCTAAACTAAAAATGAAAGATAAGCTAACATCGATTATCATATAATAACATTAAGAAAACTTTTATCCAGGCACAACCCCAGGTACAGGTTCCGAATTTGCCCCCTACATCAAGTACTGCTGTGACCCAGGAGAAGAAGTTTCTCCTCAAGCAGATAAAGCCACCCGAGTTTGACGGGAGAGGCAGATTCGTCCAGTCTGATGCTGAAATTTGGATTGAATCCATGGAGAATTACTTTGAAGCAGCTGGTACTGCACCTACCAATCAGGCCATGCTCGAAAGTTAAAACTCACCGGCGAAGCCAGACTTTGGTGGAAGCAATGGTATAGGGATCAAGGGACTTCAGAGGGGTCCGTTACCTAGGAGAAGTTGAAGAAAGCCGTGCAGGGAAGATATTTACCACCTGCATATCGTACGCAGAAAATGAATGAGTTCTACGAGCTAAAACAGCTAGGACTCACTCTTGACGCATACTACTCTAAATTTGTCTCACTTTTAAAGTATGCGCCACAGATGGACATGACGCAGCAGGTGTCCAAATTTTGCGTGGGCTTAAATCACCCGTAAATACCTGTCTCGAATCTATGCGTCCATCAGATCTTCAGGATGCACTCATTCGAGCGGCGCCTATAATTCAGGAGGTGTAAGCTAGACCAAGGGGTAACAAAACTTGGTCCTATAGTGACCCGAACAGAGGAGCATTCAGACCTCAAATGAAGAGAGTTCAAGGTCACAATCAGGGACAAAGGAAGAAAGCAAGGACAAATAACGTCAACAACTTTGTTCCTACTCAAAGTAACGACCGAAACCTCCGTTGTTTCCACTGCAACGAACCCGGTCACTTCAAGAGGCAATGTCCCAAGCTCAGCAGAGGACATCGTCAAACGCCTTTCCAAGGTGCAGGCTGCGGTCAAGGAGCCGCCACCCGTGGAAGAGGAAGAATTGCCTGCATTGCCAATAGGCAAAGATGCGAAGAAGAAGAAGAGGAAGATCCGACTATGGAAGTTGAATTCGAAAAAGTGACAGTCCATGCCGCTTTACACAAGAAAGGGCCGAATCGCCAATTTTCGGTGATTCAGATACCGTCGGACTATCAAGGTAAAGGTTTCAAAACCTTGATTGATTGTGGTAGTACACATTCCTTTATCTCACCAGCATGTGCAAAAAGTTTAGGAATAACCACAGTAGAAGCACCTACCCTGCTTGTGGAGTTGGCAAACGGTCGTGAGGTAACTTGTATCTGGCAAACTGCTAAGGTGGAATTCTTTCTGGGAGGAAAGAACACTTCAATCAAATTCAGAGTCATGAATTTAGGTATCCATGAGTGTCTACTTGGGATGGATTGGCTTAAGCCTAATTACGCCCACATTCATTGTGGAAAGGGTCAAGTTTCCTTTCGAAACTCTGAAAGGGAATTTGTCACAACTCAAGGTGAGGCAGGAGTGCCAAGAATCCAATTAGCCAAAGTATCTCGGATCATAAAAGGAGTCAGAAAAGGATTACCCGTTTACCTGATCAAACTCAACAAGTTAGATCAAAAGCAAGAGTCTCATGAAGGACCTTCTTGGCTAAAGGAATACGCTGACGTATCCCCTGAGGAATTGATTGAACTTCTGCCTCCAAGAGAAGTAGATCATGAGATTAGGCTAGTGCCTGGAGCTGCACCAATTGCAAAGAGACCTTATAGAATGTCCATACCAGAAGCAATTGAGTTGAAGGAACAACTCAAGCAACTGTTAGATCAGGGTTACATCCGGTCTAGCAACTCACCGTGGGGAGCTCCAGTACTATTCCAAAAAAAGAAAGATGGGACACTTCGACTATGTATTGATTACCGAGGGTTGAATCAATCAACAGTCAAGAACAAGTATCCTATTCCTAGAATAGATGAGCTTCTTGATCGTCTTCAAGGTGCAAAGATCTTCTCCAAGATTAATCTCAGGTCAGGTTACTATCAGATAAGGATCAAGGAAGAAGATATTCCAAAGACGGCCTTCAATACAAGATATGGGCACTTTGAGTTCCTGGTTATGTCATTCGGGCTTACAAATGCACCTGCCACCTTCAATAGATTAATGCAAGATATCTTTAGACCATATCTTGATGATTTCGTGCTTGTCTTCTTCGATGACACTTTAGTCTATTCTAAATAGGAAGAAGATCATGAACCTCAACTTCGAATTGTCCTTGAGACAATGAGGTCTCATAAGCTGTATGCAAAAATGAAGAAGTGTGCATTCTTTAAGCATCAGATTGAATATCTGGGATTTATAGTATCATCAGAAGGAATATGAGTAGACCCAGCCAAGGTCAGAGATGTGCTTGAATGGCCAATACCAGTATCCGTCAAAGAGATACGTAGCTTTCTTGGATTGATAGGGTGGTATAGGGTCTTCATCAAAAACTATGCTTTGATTGTAGCACCTCTTACAGACTTACTAAAGAAGCAGACTTCTATTACATGGTCAACTTCCGAACAAAATAGCTTCGACAAATTGAAGCAAAGTTTGGTATCAGCACCTATTCTAAAACTTCCTGACCTCAATAAGGAGTTCGAGGTAGTAACTGATGCTAGCATTCTTGCCTTGGGGTGTGTACTTATGCAGGAAGGTCATCCAGTAGCATACTCTTCAAGGAAATTGAAGAGTCATGAAAAGAATTATGCCACGCATGATCTGGAATTACTAGCTGTCATCCATGCTCTAAAACTTTGGAGACACTACCTGTTGGGTAACAAGTTTACTCTAGTAACCGATCATAAGAGTCTCAAATGGATTTTTACCCAGAACGAGCTCAACATGAGACAACGTCGGTGGATTGAAGTATTGGAGGAATATGATTTTGAAATCAAGTACCGACCAGGAAAGGAGAATGTAGTTTCCGATGCACTCAGTCGCAAGGCATTCCTAAATTCCCTAATCTTGCAGAATCCATCAACGGCCAGATCTCTGGCTACAAAGGTATCTATGCCAAACAACCCTATACTTGAACTAGCTAGAGAGGAAGCATGCCATGATTTGGCCTACCAAACAATGATAAAGGAAATATCTACCAAGGAGCAGAATCAGAAGTTGCAAGCTAAGTATCATGAATTTTCCATTGATAATGGACTTGTCTACTACAGAACAAGGCTGTGTATACCAGCAAGCCAGTCACTTAAGCAGAAGATATTATGGGAAGCTCATGATTCTCCTTTCGCAGGACATCCTGGCTATGCTAAGACTCTTAATGCAGTTAGGAAGAGCTATCATTGGGAGAGGCTTAAAGGTGACATTCTCAAGTATGTCACTAAGTGTTTGTCTTGCCAACGTATCAAAGACGAACATGTCATGATGCCAGGGAAACTGCAACCGCTTGACATTCCCCAAATGAAATGGGAATTCATCAGTATGGATTTTGTTGTGGGCTTACCCCAAGTCCAATGAGGATACAATTCCATTATGGTTGTGGTTGACATGCTTACCAAGGTTGCACACCTTATTCCAGTAAAGACAAACTATAAAGCCTCTGACATTGCAAGATTGTTTATCAAGGAGATATTCAAGCTACATGGGTTACCTAGAAGAATCACTAGTGATCAAGATTCTCTCTTCACATCACACTTCTGGAGAGCTATCTTTGAAGCTATTGGGACTCAACTCTGTTTTAGCACCGCTTACCATCCCCAAACGGATGGCCAAACAGAGCGAGTAAATCAAGTCATCGAGGATATGCTTAGGGCATACTGCTGTCAAGAGCCGAAGAGGTGGATTCAATTCTTGCCTTTGGTTGAATTTGCCTACAATACTTCTTACCAGTAGAGCATTCAGATGACTCCTTTCCAGGCATTGTATGGTCATGATTGTCGAAGTCCCCTAAACTTTTCTGATCCAACCCTAAGAGTTGAAGCGTCAAGACAGATGTTGGAAGACATGGATGATCAAATAAAGTCAATAAGACAAGACATACAAGCGGCCAAGGATAGACAAAAGGCATACGCAGATTTGAAGCATCAAGAAAGAGTCTTCGAAGTAGGAGACATGGTCTTCATTCGTGTATGCCCTAAAAAGAGTTCTCTATCCCTAGGAGAATGCAAGAAGCTAAGTCCAAGGTATTGTGGGCCGTACAAAATCCTCAAATGCTTAGGACCCAATGCTTATAAATTGCAACTCCCTGAGAACCTAAAGGTTCACAATGTATTCCATATCAGCCTATTGAAAAAATATGTACCCAACCCTAATCATGTACTTGATGACCAAAAAATTGTAATGCCTAGTCAAGGAGTCCTTGAACTAAGGCCGGATAGGATCTTAGATGTTAGGGAAAGATAGTTAAGATCTAGAACCCTGAGAGAATGCCTCATCCAGTGGAAAGATTATCCCGAAGAGGATGCCACTTGGATAGATGAAAGCTCTCTCAACCATCAATATCCCCAGTTTATCTCGAGATGAGGACATCTCGATTCCTCCAAGGGGGAGAGAATGTAATATTCCGATTCGCTAAGAGAAGCACGCGCGTGAACTACCTCAAATGAATATGAAAATTGGATAAATTATTTTTTTAAATAAAAATTCCCCCCTTATCCCTCCAGCCGACTGACAAGCTGGAGGGGGAGGGAAATAGAAGAAGCAATTAAGCTCCTTAGTGGAGCTTGGAATGAGGGGGGGGGGAACATGCGTGATGACACGCAGGGGAGGGAAGATCCCCCTCCCCTCCACTATTTAAACGAGGAGGGCCAAAATGATGCCGGGACGAGGGAAAGGAGAGAGTCATGTACTGTTGTGAGAAAGGAGAGAGTGGTGTATGGCTGTGAGGAGGGAGGAGGTGTTGTATAAAGCCGTTGTTTCCAGGCAGAGTGCCGCCTCTCTCTCCCTTTGATCATCGACTGTGCCAGGCCATGGAGGTGAGGAGCCGAAGGGCTTTGATCTACTACGCAAGCTACCAACATTTGAAGCCGCGTGATTCTGTTGAAGAGTGTCGTGAAGGGAGAGGGACAAAAAACTGGCCGCCATCAAGCGTCGTCAAATCGTCTTCTTCCTCCACGTGGTGGATTCCGTGGGCCAGAGAAGCTTCCAAGAAGCTTCTTAGGAAGCTTCTAAGGGCCTTAGGAGGGCCCCCTTCCTGTGGGCTTCCATAAGCCCTTCCAAGTGGGTTTTATAATCCCCCCCCTCGGGATTTAAGCCCCCATTTCTAGGGGTTCCACCTAACCCCCTTTCCTACTGAGATTCCCCTTCAAAGTTCATTTTAACCCCGGGTTTTAATCCCTCTAAACCCCCTTTTTCCCCCGGTTTTAATCCCCCCTAAGCCCCTTTTTCCCCCCCGGGTTTTAATCCCTCTAAACCCCTTTTTTCCCCTGGGTTTTAAAAACCTTTAAACCCCATTTTACCATTGTCCTAAAACCCCTTACTTTCACCTTGAAGTCACTCCCCCTAAAAGCACGAAGACCTTAAGGGTCTTATTACTTTTTCCCCCGTGTCTTATCACCCCTCTTATCCCTTAAGCCTACAACACCTCCGTGTTAGATCCTTCCCTAGCCCTTCCCTTATGGCGTATTGAAACCCATTACCTCCAAGTTAACCCAAGGTCTTTCGACCTCACTTATAATCCTTGCGGTTACTATATTTCCTTGGAGTTCGCTTCCGCACCTTGTGTCTTATCCACACCTTTTTATTCCCGTTCGTGCAAGCTTACAAAGGCCATTAAGTCTTCCCCATGGCTTCAATGGGTCTTAGTTATAAAAGATTCTAAAACACCCTTTCGAATTCCCGAATTCAAGGGGGGAGCCTTCCAAAAACTACTTTGACGAACGGTGCAAGGGAGCGATGGTGGAATTCTAAGGAGAAGTTGTAAAGCTTCTTCTACGTCTAAAGGACTACAATTGCAATGCCTCCTAAGAAATTCCAAGGCGTAGCCACGGGAGGGTCATCTCCCGGTATCCATGTGGATATCTCACCCCAAAACCAGGTTTTTCTCCTTGGCTTTAATTCGGTTTTAAGTCGATCATGCAAAGAGAAATTGTTAAAGATAGGATATATTTGTTCGAGTTATTAGTAACGAAGGAGTTAGCTTATGAATGATAATGTATAGAACTTAGTTTTCTTCAAATTGCATCAAGCATTATAAATTACGAGTAAGTTTATCAATTTACTATAGTAGTATATTTTAGTTAAATCCTAAGGTGTAGAAATTATATCTTGCACCATTAGTCTTATTCCTTTCGCAACGAATCGTTGTAAATGGTTAAATTCATGAAAGGTTTCTTTCGATGCTTAAATTACTAGGAAGTTATCTTTGCTAATTGCACATCTTAGCAAGGCAAATGTTGTTATTTGGCATCAGTTCATCTTTTAGGAAAACGGAAGTTAAATTAAACTATATTGACTGGAAAAGTAAATTGTCACAAGGATAGCAAAACCGTGACAAGACGGTTAATATTACCTTCCAGAAGATAACTAAACCAATCTAAACATAGAAACATTCATACCCTAAGCACTTGACTACTTTTCCTTACTGTAGGGACAATAAATTCGTAAAGATAAGGAACTAGGGTTGTCCCTAAGGTTCTTTAAAAAAAAAAAAAACCCTAGGCCTAGCTTAAAGGATCTAAACAGATTACTCCATCGCAGGACTTGCGCAACAAGTACGAAATCATTTAGTCTTGTGATTGATTCACAAGGAGAAAGGGGTAAAAACCCTCATCAAGGATGGCAGATCCCTACACAAGTTATCTTGCAAAAATACGTATTTTTGGATATCCTTCTAAATAAGGAAAGTTGTAAACCGGAAACTAGCATATCTAAGGAACTTTAGGGTTAACCAAGTTGGGTATGCCCTACACTAGAATGTAAAAGATATTGCCAAGTTATAAGACACCTTGGGAACGAGTGCTGATACACTCAAAAAGGAAAGAACACTTCCTTAGCAGTTTGCCAAACAACTCGGTTGATTAACGGATATGTTTGTGCTTGCTAGAGATTTTAGGGCTCTGTTTGAATTATGAATTACAAATTAAATGAGTACCTATACTTCAGGTTAAAGGCCTGAAGGGAGAGGCAGCTTCAGTTACCCCCGACTGCCTGCCTGACCCTAACCAAGGGGGTTGTTGACCCCGCCGTGAACGTGGACCGAACCCGCTGCGAGAGGTCTCTCCGTTGAGTTCTACTTGGAGCAGGAGGACGCTTCAGTGCCAGGGGGGGCTCTGGCCATAAATCCCTCGCCTTCCGGGTCCTGCACAAGAGGCTAACGTGACTCGGGATTGGATCTCGAGGCCCGCATACTAGTTTACGGGCGGAAGCTTGGAATAGTGATCCCTGGGGATTACTGGATAGCCTTTGAGAGTGGAATTTAGGTGCCGGGAAGTGCTTAAAAATAGCTAAAAATTATGAATATCAAGGGAAAAATATTCACCGTCAAAGGCGGCGGCTCGATCTAGGACGATTTTAAGCGACAAGTAGTAGACGGGCGCCCAAGTGACACGTCCGGATTTTTAGTAATTTTTCTGTCAGTCAGGAAGGGATGTGGGAGCTGCAAGCCTGTCCGGGATGCCGAGACGGACACCCAGAAATTTACAGCACGTCAATCAGGTTTCGTAGGAGGAAGTTAGCCCGAAACCGGCCGAGGTGCCCAAAAAGGGGCCAAATTTGAAATTTCAAAGGGTGTGATTAGTGGGGGGTGCCCTTTGGCTCCCCCACCCCCCCAATTTTTTCGTGGAGGGGAAGGTAGTGCCGTGCAGACAGCCGCGCGAAAAAAACGGCGCCCCCCCCTTCAAATCGAGATTTAGGCTGTCAAGTAAGCCATGGATTCCATCATAGCAGGCAACAGGATTCACTCTTCGCTCCGCATCGCTTCAATTCACGTGGGGAATGGCAGCCTGTAGAGGGAGAGAGAAAATCAGTCTTTCTCTCTCCTCCCTCTCTCTCCTCTAAGAGGGAACTCATGTGGAAAGAAGAAGGAAGAAGAAAGAATGATGGAGGCTTGTCCGGCATGGATCGGGTTGCTCCACGGGCTGGAAATGGTGATTTGTGATCGTGCTGAGCATGAAGTGCTGCTGATTTTCAAATTTGCAGCCATGGACATGAAACCCGAAACACGCAAATAAGCGGTAATTCAATTTTTTCAAAGGAAATTTGAGATTTTATGGCTTTTGATTGATAAAATGTTGTTCATGTGGGCTAAAAATTGTTTATGTTGCTGTTTTCCATGAGTACTTGTTGATCATAATCAGAAAATCAGAAAAATATGTATCTTGTGACTCAAAATAATACACTAAAACACGTAAAATATGGAAAATCAAGGGAAAATGATGTTTTTTAAGCATAAAATTGGAAAATAAATAGGAACACCAACTAAATTTTCATTTTTGCTGGAAGAAGCAACTAAGGGCCACAGCCCATAACCTCTTTTGAATTTTTGGTAATAAAATAATGCAGAAAATAAGGAAAAATACAAGGAAAATAGAAAAAAATCACTAAAAATAGGAGAAAAATGCATTTTGGGTACGGAAAATTAACGAAAATTAAGAGCAATGTTTGTGAATGTTTGTGGGGACTGAAGCATGAGGATTTGCCTCAGTTCAACCCCACTTTCTTGTTCTAGTGTGTTTTTTCTGCTTTCTACACATAAAATGATGGCAAAATACCCTATGAATCTATACAACAATGCAACATTTGATCGATGGGAGGGTAGAGTGGTTAAAGTGTGTCTAAATGTGGAGTAAAATGATGAAAAGATTGCTGTTTTTGTTTGCATGCCATATAGGTCGGTGAATAATTATAAAATAAGGGCCTAGTAGCACGAGGGTTCCCTTGGTGCTAGGTTCGTGCAACGTCGCATAAGAACGGTAGTTGAAAATCATTGAAAGGATGTTTTCCGCATGTGCAGAATATTGATTTTATAATTGTTTGAGCACTTGGCATCCACACTATGCATAAATCATGGAAATATTTAAAGGTATCAGAAATCCTGGATGCACAGCAATTGTTTTCATTAGGATCTTGACCTACGTTGAGTGAGAGACAGGGCACCCTAAGCCATAGGCTAGTCGTGGGGTCTAGGGAAAAGAGAAGTAAGGACAATGGTACATTCCTGTATACGATTAAATGGTACCTTGAGTGGATTTTGTGCGAAATGTTTATATGTTGAGCGACGCATCGAGGGGCCAATCCCCAAGGTGTAGGAGAGTCGCAGAGGGTTGACGGCATTCAACTGTAGGAGGAACCCCATGTGTATGTGATTCGAGCCTTTTGGCTATGTGAAAGGGACTCCCTCTGAGGAGTAATATTGGGTTAGGATCAGTTGGACTAAAACGTATTACAAACGCAATGTTTAGGAAGGCAGAGATTTTGATAGACGCTCCTGGCCGCGAGGCCGAGGGGTTGTCTTGTGCGTAGTGACGAGGCCCGGCTAGTGCATGAGCCAGTGTCGGCCCGTTTTTAGGTCCATCAGTGGTGCGTCTGCTGGGAGCCGCTTAAAAGTGGCGGTCCGTGAATCCTGGTTGTCTAGGGACCAACTAGCAGTTTATGCCAAAGGATATTGAGATTGATCCGTTATTTATTGATAAGCATCGTCTAGTAGAAATCCAAAAGCAAGAAAGAGATGAAAGAGCTAGGCGACGTGCTGAAATTTTTAGGAGATATTCCCGTAAGCGTAGCGGTGCTGAACCCTTACGAGGGAGTGGATCTAGTGGTCTTGGGGCCACAAGCAGCAAGTTAGGAGAAGGTGGAAGTTCTAGTGCTCCCCTTTCTGCCATAAGCCAGTCTACATCAAGTACGGGAGGTGTAACCCCACCGTCCCCTATTCCTAGTGCAAATCCAATCCTCGTCATGGCGCAGCCTATTGCCATTCCAGCAGGAACGACGGATTTGCCGGCTCTAGGTTACCCGCTACCCATTTTTAATGGGCTAGTTGAGGAAGATGCGAAACTCCACATTAGGGAGTTTCAAAAGCTGATGTTTAACTGTCGCATTCAAGAAGAAGGACATTTAATGATGTTCTTCAATATGACTTTCAAAGGAAGAGCTGCTATATGGTATCATGGTTTAGAAGCCGGAACCATATTGAATATTGATGCATTTTATGGAGCTTTTCGAAGGGAGTTTGCCCCTGAAAGGGGTGGGCAATATTGGTTGCGTGTACTCAACGTGACCCGCCAAGAACCACACGAGGATATTCGTGCTTATGCAAAGAAATAAAAGAGGTTTTCCGTAAGTTGGACACCTCTATTCCTATCCCCGCAGCTGCCCAATTGCAATATTTCCTACATGGTTTGGACTTTAATATCCAATTGCAGTTGAGTAGTGTCCCCTTGGGGGATATAGATACTGCCATTACACGAGCACAAGAGGTGGAATCCCGACTACAAGAAGCCTATGCTTCTCGAGGCAATTCAAATATGGGTTTAGTATTGGGAAACAATATGGCAATGGCCAATGGCAGTAGTGGTCAAGGGATAGCGATGGCTAACCCTAATGGGAGAGGGAGCATGATGCAGAATGTCCCTTTATTACCAGCTCCCCCTAGCATGTCGATGCCTACGGGCAGTCAAATGGCTCCAAATGGTGGAGGCCAGGCGGTCAATTCTAACACCATGCCTGTGGCTCAACAACCTGTGCCTAATCGAATTGTTAGGCCGATGGAACGACATGGTAATGACCAAGGCTATGAGTCGAGTGCTTCCAATGTTCTTGGCGAGGTTAAGGACATGATGAAGCATTATACCGACATGATTACGGAGCAGTATCGACAAATAGCCGTTGATGTCAACTTCCTTAAAAAACAACAAAATTTGATAGGAAGTAGATACCCAGAGGAGGGTGCACCTTCGAAGTTTAGCTGCAAATGGTGTGGTGGGCAACACTATCCAAGAAATTACCCAAATGTTAAGTGCGACATCTGTGGAAAATCCAACCATTTAGCAGCTACTTGCTGGAGTAAGATCAGTTCCCTCCAGCGAGGTAGTCGACAGCCAGGGCCTGTTAATCATCGTGCCCAAGGAAATGAGTCCTAGCGAGAAGATGGGCCTAAACAAATACTTCAACGACCAAAGACTACAGTGGAGGAGCTACCAAGTGGTAGTGGGGTTAGTTTGATTGAGGCTGTATGTGTTAACGATGCTGAAACCTCTAATCTGCGAGCTGTTCTTACAAGAGGTCAAAAGGGTAGAGAAGCCAACAAGGATAAGCCTGTCGACGGAAACCCTAAACAAGGCGACAAAGGAATGCAAGTTTTGGATCCTGCCATGGAAGGGGGACCTTTGAAGCTCGTAGAAAGTAAAGCCGATAAGGAACCACCAAAGAAGAAGGTGAAAGTTAAAAAAGAGGCAATAAAGCCGGTTCAGCGACCTAAAGAGCGGATGGTTTGGCGTGAAAAGCGAGCTCTATCAAACTATCATGAATTCGATTTGGCGAGCTCTCTTTGCGAAGTCAAGCCGGATGTGAATCTTTTACAGCTTATTAAGCTTTCCCCAGGAGTACGCAAGGAATTTAGAAAGATCCTACGTACCGGGTATATCGTAGAACCTTTGGGTATTGTGCGAGTTGGTGATGACTGGTTCGAGCATGCTGAGAAGCATTGCCCAAGGGTTGCAGCCTATGTCGATGGGATATTAGTAGATTATACCATTGTCGACATGGGATCATCTGTTAACATTATGAGTTTTGAATTGATGGAAAGGTTGGGTCTTGCAATCCAGAAAGATACCTCCACAATTCTCAGAATGGCAGATGATAGTTTGAGACAGCCGGAAGGCTGCATTACTAAGGTCCATGTCACTGTTGCAAATGTAGAATGCTTGTTGGACTTTAGGGTGATTCGTTTTGCAGGCCGTCCAAGTTACCAAGTATTACTCGGACGACCTTGGATCTTGCAAGCGGACTGCCAAATGGATATACCCACCGGTCGGCTAATATTCGGCAGAGGTGCCCAGCGTGTGGTGGTTGATGCTTATCCTGAGTCCCCGCAGAGTGAGAGAGGTCCTCTATCTTCTACAGAATTGGAGACATTAGAAGATTTATCTGCCAGTGAGACATCATCGAGTGATGAGTCCAAAGAGGGATCCACCACGGAAGACATCTATCAGATCACTTTGAACGAGCCGATAGAGGGCCAAGATCGTATAAGAGATGTAGATGTTATCGAGCTAGACCTTGGCACGCCTGATGATTCACGGCCAATCAAATTAGGTTCTATGCTCAGCACAGCAAAAAGGGAGGACTATGTGGCCTTGATTCAGGAATTCCGTGATATCTTTGCCTGGAGTTATGATGAGTTGAGGGGCATTCCTCCTAGTCTTGTTGTTCATACAATTCCGTTGAAAGAAGGCAGTCGTCCTGTACGGCAGAAAGTAAGGCGTATGCCTTTCGAACTAAGGGACGGGCTGTTTGAAGAGTTACAGAAGCTTCGAAAAGTGGGTTTGATTTTTCCTGTGCAACACACGGAATGGTGTTCGCCGGTTGTGATAAGAAAGAAAAAGAATAATCAAATCCGATTATGTGTAGACTTTAGGGAGCTGAATAAGCAGATAGTTAAGGACTACTACCCGTTGCCATTCATTGACCAGATTTTGGATCAATTAGCGGGTAGGGAGATATATTCGTTTATGGATTGCTTTGCAGGATACAACCAAATGGCAATTGCAGAAGAGGACAAGTTGAAAACAACTTTTATCACTGTATTTGGTACTTTTGCATACCATGTGATGGCCTTTGGTTTATGCAATGCACCTGGTTCGTGGCAACGAACAGCAGATAAGACATTCGGTGACATATCCCCTGAAGAATTGAAGGTGTTTATTGATGACTTAGGGGCCGCCACCGTGAGAGAAAGGCAGTTGATCATTTTAAGAAAATGCTTTGAGCGTTGTAGACAATTTTTCATCGCCCTAAACCCACGGAAGTGTGTTTTTGGAGTACCTTATGGGCTATTGCTGGGTCATGTGGTCAGTTCGGTAGGAATTGCGACAGACCCCGAGAAGGTTAAAGTTATAGTTGCCATGGGTCCACCCCGCACTCCGAAAGAAGTTCATAGCTTTCTATCTTCGGTTGGTTATTACCGTAGATTCATAAACGCCTTAGCAGAAAGAACGTTGCCACTTACAAACTTATTTTCCTTTAGCTGTTCGTTTTTATGGGGCGATCCCTGTAAGATAGCATTCGAGGATGTGAAACAGGAGCTAGCAAGAGCGCCCGTTTTAAAAGCACCTAAAAGAGGTGAGGTGTTCTATATATTCTCAGCAGCCACCATGTATAGTATCAGCTGCTGCTGTTTAGCCCAAATTTGGGAAGAGAAGTTACTTTTGCTAGCCGAAAGCTGGGGGTATCCGAAATCAATTATACCCACATGGAGAAATTGTGTCTAGCAATGGTCTTTGGGACCAAGAAATTCAGGCATTATATTCTCTATGAGAAAGTCGTGCTTTATACGAAGGCGGAGGGACTTCGATTATTGATGAATAAGCTACAGTCGCCTGATCGTCTAGCAAAGTGGTTGATCACTTTGCAGGAATTTGAATATGAAATCAGGAGTAAGCCACCAAGGTTGCAAGGCATCATGGAATGTCTAGTGGACTTTGGGGAGCCGAAAGAATCTGTGGCTGAAGGTAGTGACATGGAGTTGTTATTTAAAATAGATACGGCATCTATTCCCTCCTGGTACGCTCCAATAACGCATTATTTATCAACGGGAGAGGCGGGATCTGAATTATCTAAAGCTAAGAGAAGGAAAATTAAGCAGCAAGCGTTAAAGTTTGCCTTGATCGCAGGTACATTATATCGGCAAGGGGTTGATGACATCTATCGCCGGTGTGTGATGCCTGACGAGGTGCCATTCATTTTGGAAGAGTGCCATGATTCTGCTTGCGGCGGCCATTTTGCTGGACGGATTACAGCACAAAAGGCTTTAAGAGTAGGTTATTGGTGGCTTGCTATCTTCCAGGATGCGTTTGCGTATGTTAAGAGATGTGATATTTGTCAACGACATGATAGTCGAGAGAATAGGAAACAACCACTCACCCGTATTATGGTGATACTTCCATTTGAGAAGTGGGGAATAGACTTTGTGGGTCCTATTACTCCGTCATCCACTGCGCAAAAGAGGTACATCATTGTAGCAACTGACTACTTCACAAAGTGGTCAGAAGCACGTGCAACAAGGAAAGATGATGCTAAAGAAACTGCTAGTTTCCTTTTAGAGCAGATAATATGCCGTTTTGGTCCACCGAAAGAATTAGTGTCGGACCGCGGAACCCATTTCCTGAATAAGGTGATCAAAGGTTTAACAGAGATGTGGCAAATCAAGCATAACAAGACAACCCCATATAATCCGCAAGCCAATGGGCAAGTTGAAAGCACCAACAAGCAGCTTGTGGGCATCCTGTCCAAAATTGTATCGGAAAAGAAACGGGATTGGGATAAAAAGTTATACGTGGCAGTGTGGCCCTACAATACGACTCTCAAATGAGCCACTGGCCATATCCCGTTCAAGTTAGTATATGGGGAGGAGTGTGTCTTGCCTTTAGAGATTGAACTGCCGACTATTCAGTTTGCCATCAATCATTCTTTGAGCGATGAAGATGCACTTTTTGAGCGCTTGACGACACTGGCACATTTAGATGAGCTTAAACTACAGAGCTTATTGCACCAAGAAGTGGCGAAGCGCCGAATGAAGCAGCTACACGACCTCAAAGCCAAGAAATACACCTTCAAGAAAGGACAGCTTGTTCTATATTATGACGCACGACGTGAATTATTTCCAGGCAAGCTAGAGCCCAAATGGGACGGGCCCTATAGGATCGTTAGAATAGGAAAGAATAAATCTATCGTCTTGTTAGCTGACCTTGAGGGGGTAGAATTTAAAAATAAGGTTAATCTTAATAAGATTAAACCTTATTATTTCTGATTGCACTAATGTTATGACTGCCCTACAGGTCTAGGCGTGATCGATCAAACATCTGCAAGGCAATCATGATAGAGGTTGATGGGTCGTTTGATCCCTTATTTAGAACACCCATATTTGGAACAGAGGTATCATCAGGGAAAGCTCATTTGGTGGAGCAAAGGATACAAGGTGATTGAGCAAGAAGGCGGGACATTTATTTGGGAGATCAAGGTCTTTTGCCATCACTGCCTACAAATTTTGACGAGCATCCCTGTTGAATTTAATGATGATGGCGGGATGGAGTCTACAGTCCACCCATTGAATATGCTGAATTTCGATTACCATAATTACGAGTAGAGTTCAGGATGTCAGGATATGTAAACCCTTTATGGACGTACACCTTGTACTTTGATAGGGCGTCCAGGGGTGCATGCAAAAAAGGAAGTGTAGGAGTTGTCATTCGAGACCCCCGACGACGCATTATCATGAAGTTAGCCGTTTATCTCGAGGTGAATTTCACCAATAATATGGCAGAATACAAAGCCCTGATTATGGGTTTGAACATTGCAAAGAAGGGTGGTATCTGCCACTTGTTGGTGAAAGGGGACTCTCAGTTGGTTTTAAATCAACTCAATGGGACATACATGGTACGAAACCCCATCCTTTGCATGTACCATCATACTGCCATAGCCCTGCTAGACGAATTCGATAGAGTGTCTTTTCAGCTGATTCCACGGAATTGGAATCAGTTTGTCGATTCATTGGCTAATTTTGCGTATGAAGAAGACCTCTTCTTTAATTGTGGCCCTTGTCCCGATATATCTATTGATGGTGAGACAGGATCTGGTCGTTTGTGGGGTATGCTTTCTGAACATGCCCTCTTTGGCAGACGATGGTTGATCTGGGTGATGCAGAGGGTAAGCAAGACTCATCTGCCTTTATTATCTTGGACCCATAGACTGATTCGACGACATGTGATGCGAACACCTCTTGCGACATACGCAGGAGGGATGTGTCATAATCTAATGCACCTAGTTTAGGGCTACGAGCCTCTGTTCCCCCTGGGCATGGTATGCTTTGATGTCTATCATGGTTGTTTCCAGGTGGATATTATGCGTAGTATTGTTTGACTTCATTAGGCCAAGAGGGCCGATTTAGTTTTATAGAAAAGTCAAGTTTCATTTCATTAGGCCAAGAGGGCCATTTCCCTGTCTAGTGCGGGTGCGTTTAATTGGGTTTTTGTTTTAAGTGTTATGCTGGACATGTTTCGTGGTTAGTGGAATTTGGTGGAGCCTGGAGGAGCCTTTGCTACGATGGAAGCTTCTTGTGGCCAATCCAGGTGATATTTCTCCTTTACGAGTACTTTTCTTTCCTGTTATATGTGTCTTTGTACTTGTCGAGGGGATATATTTTTGTTGGGGACCGGCAACCAAGGCATGAAGTCCCAGGTTTAGGCTATGTATGTTTGAAGGAGGTCGGAGTAGTCATGGCCTCCTGTAAAGACATTGTCAGGCATCGAAAGACATGTTTTAGAAGGAAGTCCTAGTGGCCCTGTTCTGTTAGCCTGCTAGGTAGCCGTTCTAGGAGTTTTTGTTAGTAGTGAGGCAGTTAGAGAAGCTTGCCAGAAGATAATAATAATGATGCCAAGAAATCCTGAATATCCTACAAGATGACTATAAATATGAAGGTGTGTAAAAAAGGGTTCTAACCCCTATCCCAAGAAAAGAAAAGAAATGAAAATGTATAAGCAGTTGATCATTGCCTTGCGAGGGCCTGGTAGGTTCCTGGGGACGAGTCAGACCCGGGGCCGATACCTTGTGTTCCTAGGGGTGGCTTCTTGTTGAAAAAAAACAATGACAAAACAAGGAAGGTTGGAGCGAAAATAAAAGTGAGCGTTAGAAAAGGATTAAGTGTCACCTTGTGAGGGCTTGGTAGGTTCTTGGGTGCCGAGACAGGTCCTGAGGCCGATGCCCTGTTCTCCTTGGGTCACTACACTCAGCTCCCTCCTTTTTACATGCCCAAGTATGATGGATAAAATAAAAACCCTAAAAGAAGAAATGCATTGGAAGAAAATACTTCTTGATCAGGCTATAGGAGTCCTCGCCTTGTAGGAGCTCCTAGTTGTGTTGTCTTTAGTTGGTAAGTAGTGCAGACTACCACTTAGGGCAACCTCTTTGATAGGTTTTTTTAGTTTGGCTGTGTTGGAGCAGTTGGTTAGCGACTTACTTCGGATCTTCTATTAGATGATGCTAGGCCTACTCCTTGTGGATGTCATGCCTTGGTTCTGTCCAGGGGTAGGGGAAGCATTGTGCTGAGTTTTATTATACATTTGTTTTGTATCAGTTTGATGCTTCTTTGGTTGTTTATGTGCAGATATGTTCGTGGATTCGACGGGCTGAGTCGCCCTATCCCGTGGTCGCCAATGAGAGCGGAATTTAGGTGCCGGGAAGTGCTTAAAAATAGCTAAAAATTATGAATATCAAGGGAAAAATATTCACCGTCAAAGGCGGCGGCTCGATCTAGGACGATTTTAAGCGACAAGCAGTAGACGGGCGCCCAAGTGCCACGTCCAGATTTTTAGTAATTTTTCTGTCAGTCAGGAAGGGATGTGGGAGCTGCAGACCTGTCCGGGATGCCGAGACGGACGCCCAGAAATTTACAGCACGTCAATCAGGTTTCGTAGGAGGAAGTTAGCCCGAAACCGGCCGAGGTGCCCAAAAAGGGGCCAAATTTGAAATTTCAAAGGGTGTGATTAGTGGGGGGTGCCCTTTGGCTCCCCCACCCCCCCAATTTTTTCGTGGAGGGGAAGGTAGTGCCGTGCAGACAGCCGCGCGAAAAAAACAGCGCCCCCCCCCTTCAAATCGAGATTTAGGCTGTCAAGTAAGCCATGGATTCCATCATAGCAGGCAACAGGATTCACTCTTCGCTCCGCATCGCTTCAATTCACGCGGGGAATGGCAGCTTGTAGAGGGAGAGAGAAAATCAGTCTTTCTCTCTCCTCCCTCTCTCTCCTCTAAGAGGAAATTCATGTGGGAAGACGAAGGAAGAAGAAAGAATGATGGAGGCTTGTCCGGCATGGACCGGGTTGCTCCACGGGCTGGAAATGGTGATTTGTGATCGTGCTGAGCATGAAGTGCTGCTGATTTTCAGATTTGCAGCCATGGACATGAAACCCGAAACACGCAAATAAGCGGTAATTCAATTTTTTCAAAGGAAATTTGAGATTTTATGGCTTTTGATTGATAAAATGTTGTTCATGTGGGCTAAAAATTGTTTATGTTGCTGTTTTCCATGAGTACTTGTTGATCATAATCAGAAAATCAGAAAAATATGCATCTTGTGACTCAAAATAATACACTAAAACACGTAAAATATAGAAAATCAAGGAAAAATGATGTTTTTTGAGCATAAAAATGGAAAATAAATAGGAACACCAACTAAATTTTCATTTTTGCTGCAAGAAGGAACTAAGGGCCATAGCCCATAACCTGTTTTAAATTATTGGTAATAAAATAATGCAAAAAATAAGGGAAAATACAAGGAAAATAGAGAAAAATCACTAAAAATAGGAGAAAAATGCATTTTGGGTACGGAAAATTAACGAAAATTAAGAGCAATGTTTGTGAATGTTTGTGGGGACTGAAGCATGAGTATTTGCCTCAGTTCAACCCCACTTTCTTGTTCTAGTGTGTTTTTTTCTGCTTTCTACACATAAAATGATGGCAAAATACCCTATGAATCTATACAACAATGCAACATTTGATCGATGGGAGGGTAGAGTGGTTAAAGTGTGTCTAAATGTGGAGTAAAATGATGAAAAGATTGCTGTTTTTGTTTATATGCCATATAGGTCGGTGAATAATTATAAAATAAGGGCCTAGTAGCACGAGGGTTCCCTTGGTGCTAGGTTCGTGCAACGCCGCATAAGAACGGTAGTTGAAAATCATTGAAAGGATGTTTTTCGCATGTGCACAATATTGATTTTATAATTGTTTGAGCACTTGGCATCCACACTATGCATAAATCATGGAAATATTTAAAGGTATCAGAAATCCTGGATGCACAGCAATTGTTTTCATTAGGATCTTGACCTACGTTGAGTGAGAGACAGGGCACCCTAAGCCATAGGCTAGTCGTGGGGTCTAGGGAAAAGAGAAGTAAGGACAATGGTACATTCCTGTATACGATTAAATGGTACCTTGAGTGGATTTTGTGCGAAATGTTTATATGTTGAGCGATGCATCGAGGGGCCAATCCCCAAGGTGTAGGAGAGTCGCAGAGGGTTGACGGCATTCAGCCGTAGGAGGAACCCCATGTGTATGTGATTCGAGCCTTTTGGCTATGTGAAAGGGACTCCCTCTGAGGAGTAATATTGGGTTAGGATCAGTTGGACTACAACGTATTACAAACGCAATGTTTAGGAAGGCAGAGATTTTGATAGACGCTCCTGGCCGCGAGGCCGAGGGGTTGTCTTGTGCGTAGTGACGAGGCCCGGCTAGTGCATAAGCCAGTGCCGGCCCGTTTTTAGGTCCATCAGCCTTCGGGCAGATTATGGACAAGCCTATAGGCGGAACTCCTTGTATTTCAAAGATAAAATGATGAAATGTTAAAAGAACTTGCTTGATATTGTTTTTCTATGTCACGTGATAAGATTACATGAAGGAACCAGTGCTTAACATGGTTAATTAAAGAAGCTGATTGTTATATGTCAAATTAATGTGTTAGATAATTACATAACTAAAACAAACCGAGGAAAGTGCGGAGGATGGGCCATGGGTCCGTCCTACGGTTGGGTGGTCCCGATTAGCTGGGAACTTTTCTCAAAAATCTCGAAGAACAGCGAGATGATGATCATCATCAAAACAAATAACAAGAACGATGACCTAGAGTTACGTCTTACCCGATTTACGCTGTTTTAGGGGAACGGAATGGGACTATGCCTTATGGCAGAGAGGTTGATCCTTGCATCCCTCTCGTTTCCCATTCTCCTTGAACCAAGTGCAGCGTGAATCCGCTTCGGACCTGGCATTTCTGCGTAAAGTAGTTCGCTCGGGTCTGACGCTAGTTGTTGTTAGCTAATGACCAATCAAGAAAACCCTAATTCCGGTCGATCCTAAGTGGGGAACGACCAGGATACTTCCACTACGTGGCAGATGTGGGAAGACCTAGATCGCAAAACCCGTAACATTCCATGGGAGTGCCGGGCGGAGTTTTCTAGACATCCTTTCCGATGGACTGCTAAGACGTGTCCTGGAAGATACTAACGGACACGTTACATTTCTTGGTCTTTACACCATTGCTTCCATTAAATCCTAGCTTCACTGGTAAGTTTGAGCTTTGCAATCATAGTCTGGTTTACAGGTGGTGTTCTTGATGCACTGAAGTAATCCTCCATGGATTCAATCCATACTTTGGCATCGGCTTCAAAAGTTTTCCCTTTTCTGTCAAATTTTGGTGGTTTAATTTGTTTGAGAAGAAACGTCTTCTCTTGTACCTCCACTGGGTTGCTTAAGGTGGAAAAAAAAATTTGGTTCTATGCTTGGGGTTGTATATGGTTTTCAATTAAAATCTTTGCATTAAGATTGCATTTACATATCTCTTCACAACTTATCTCAATGCACAGATTATTTTTCATCAATATTATGCAACAAATCAAATAAACATAAAATCTTATTTATCCATAAAGAAGCATTAGCCTCAAGTATAATTATTCAGGAATAGATAGAGATTGGATGGAATGATTTTCTTTCCAGGAGATACATCAACTACAGGTTAATAGTTCCCTACTGGATTCAGCTCTACAGGGGATAGAATAGTAATATGGATTTTGGGAATGGATTCTCAAGAAGCGGTAAGTCATGGGAAGTTTAGGAAATCCCCGTTTTTGTTAGCCATGACATTCATTTTTCCCCATTACTTTAATTGTATCTACTAGCAAGATTTTAACCACCTCCTCATAGATGTAGGGAGTTTGTTCTACTTGCCGGCATTCAATGTGGAGGATCCAGTTCACACGTGCCTCATGGAAGATGAATAGCTTGATGATATGCAAGTCTTCCAACCATTTTAGCCTCTTTAGATTGTTTTGAAGATAGGCAAGTCGGTTAGAATCTATGTGGTGGTAACCCATGCTCCAAGTCCAACACCTTTCCACATACAACGGTGAAGGATTATAGAGTCGATCATCTAGGATCCCCATCATGTCGGATCGTCTATGATAACTTGAAGAGTTCATAGCCTCTTGAACATTACATGAAATATGAGGAACCTGTTCCATGCTTTGTAGATTTAGAAGTAGCAATAATCCACAAGTGAAATTAAAAAAATATTTTCTAGTGAAAACATCACTTCACTCTTCCCAATTTATTCCTATCCTGATTATTTTATTCGTTGGTTTGCTCTGATACAACCTGTAACATGCCAATCTCCTATCAGCTGTCCAGGCACCTTTTTTTTTAGTGGTCATCAAAGTGATACTGCCCAACATTCCCATGGAATCTACAAGGTTTTTTGCCTAGGATTTTTGCCTAGGGTTGAGTCTGCCTCGCAATGGAACATTCCCGGCCAAACCCACGAGGATCGACCTAAAATTAGGGTTCTTAGTGAACAAGGTCTCCTGACAGCATTCAAGTGTCAGGGCTTGGATATCCTACTTTATGCAGAGGTACCCAAGCCGAAGCAGACCCATGCCGCACTTAGTTCAAAGAGAATGAGAAATGAGAGGAATGCACCTCTCAACCTCTTTGTCCAAAGGGCATAGTCCCGGTCCCCTAAAACGGCATGAATTGGGTTATAACCTAACAATATATAAAGGTGGTACGACTGTAGAACCTTGTTAGAAGTCTCCCAATCTTCTAGGACCACTCTTTCGTAGGACGGACCCATCGAGGGTTCCGCCTGCCCTTGCTTCCCTCAATAGGCATTCTTTAATTATCTAATTAGGTCCTACCACATTTATGTGTGACATTTAAAATCAATTTTTTAAATTAGACCTTTTAAGGAACAAGGTTCGTTCACATAACTTATGGCACTGACACAAAAATAGTTCAGATAGGTTCCTTGGGAGTAAACTTTATATTAGCATTTTAACTGAGGTAGAAGTCTTGTCTAGAAAGGACGATTCTTGCAATTCGTAGGGATGCGTCTTATTTCCTCCAAGTTTTTGCCCTTACACTAGTAACAAGGCCTCAAGAATCCATCTCGAGTTACGTAAATCATTTGAGTAGGACCCGGAGACACAAAATTTAGAGCCAGAGCCCCCCCTGGCATCCAAGGATCCTCCTACATTCAAACTAACCCATAGAGAGACCTCTCGTGGGGGGTTTGGTTCATGTTCCTGTCATGGTTATTTAGAACCCCCTTGGATAGGGTTGGCGGCCAGTTGGGGGTGGTTTGGCGCACCCTCCATGAATTTAACCTGATTCATTGTTCCAATTTCTTTTGTGAGTTTGGGGTCATAAATTCCTTTCACAAATGGTATTCCTAAATTTACAAGCACAAACAATAATGAAGGCGAGTGCTCGAGACATCTCCTAAGGTGGAGTTCCTATTTTTGAATTCTTAGCATTTACCCTTCTTGGGTCTTTCTTGCCTTGGTGTAAGTTTCCATGACCTTTTGAGGACTAGAGAGCACCCTCGTTCCGACCTCATTCCTGTGTCATAGGACATGGTAGCTGCCCTAATTTGCTGGCCTTTAGTCCAGGGTTCTTGTCTTGGGATCATAGGTCTTTAATAATTCAATCTAGAATTTTAATTGGTTATTTGGTAACCATTTTTCTCCTTGGAACCTTATCGGGGTTTCTAAGTTTATCCTAAGGTTTCACGCCCTTAAGAATTCGTGACAAGACTTTTGTTCATTTCTTCTGCAAGACAAGAGTAAATCAAGCCCTTTTGCAATCCTTAAATGCTTGTGAGAATCGAATGGCACGTGGTGAATGGTCGTTCTTTTGTGTGGATATGGCATTCAATTTTTCTTGTATTGGCTTCAAGTTGTATCATAATTTAAAAATGATATCTCCAAGGGAGTTTTGGACTTATCGTGGCTAGTTGTTAGGATGGAGACCAAGCGTGTTTACTTGACTCTAAGTCAACATATGATCATCACAATAATTTGATATTACATCCTAACTGAGTCGAATTAAACCCTAGCCTTACTTATCATATAGGGTTTCATCTACCAAATTGTCTCTTGCAATTAATTTTAGCAATTCACATGCGCATCTTAAATCTATCTTTTAAGAGGAATCCCTATTATGTAGTGTAGCTGAAACTGTCCACGATGCCATGCAAATCTAGATGCAAGTCTTTCCTAAGTTGATGATATGATGCGGGATTCCCATTCATGAAAATTCCTTCTAGTGAATTTCTACAAATCATAAAGTGTGACCTAAGTATTTAAGCGCGAGTGTACATGAGTTCATCATATCTAATGTAAATGTAAGTTAATTCACTCTAATGGCCTATAGGATGCAATTGACTTACATGGTATATTTATATACATTGGCAACCTAAGATGCACTTGCAAAAATTCGAACCTAATACTCGACTTAGTACTACAACAACCCATAGATGCTTAATCGATTCATGGCCAATCATGGTCATTAAGCCTTTACATTTACCTTTCTAGTTAAGAAATTTATGTGATGCAAAAGTAAGATTTCTTTTTACGATGATTATGCTTTACTGTTCTATTCATAGGACTGGATATCATAACAATACCTGGTTTTGGAGTGTCAAATTAGCATTTAAACCTAAAAACCCATTCATGTTAGTGGTGACATCCTTGCCCAATCCTCTTTACGAGGTTGTGGCTTTTCCAGTTACTTAGGAGAGTTTGCGCTTCGGGGCCATTTTTGAGCTTGGAATGCAAGCCTTCTCTTCTCTCAGAGCACTCCTGTGTGCCAGAGTTTCTTACGCTTTTGAGCAACTAAAGAGCATGATGATTCAAGCCCCAATGTTGAAGATGGTTGTTTTTTCATGCCCTTTTGAGGTCCACACAAATGCGTCAAGTTATGCCATAGGTGATGTGCTCATGCAAGATGGTTTTCGTGTGTGCTATGAGTCAAACATGAAGACAATGAAGATGAATACTATGTGATTATTTCCATTCAAAAGTGGTGTATTTTTTTATGTTTCTTTTTCTATTGATGGATTCTATGAAGATGTTGAAGATTATGGTTGATTCTATCAAATCCGTGGGAGATATCTACTATGATGTTGTGTGAAGATTTTTTCTTTTCTTTGTTGTGGTTCTCTAAAGAATGAAATAAAAAGCTTGTTGATGTTACAAGATAGATTTTCTTGTAGTAGAAATCCCTTTTCCTTGGTGTTCCTTTTGGGGCTCCAACTTACAATTAATCTTGACATACAGGTGATATGCCTTTCTCTTATATTGTTAAAATGTTAGATCTAGAGCATGGCTATGGAGGTTGAAAGAGGAAGAGTGAGCTCATGAGGTAATAGACATTAAGACCAAATTGGACTCATAAACACAATCTTGTGTGTTGAAAATGACATAGACACTTTGCTGGAAGTACAAAAGTACTGTGACATTTCATTAAAAAAGAGAGCAAGTCTAAATGCTTTATAGGAATAGACTAGGCTTCACTTTCCACCACTGTGTATATGGGAATCTGCATCCTGAGCCCACACTACTCTATACAAAGAGGCTAAGTGAGTTGTGATTGCCAATATCTCAACAACCCTCCTCAATCACAACCAGAGAAGTACAAAGTGTGTGGAGGCTTTAATGAGCAACAACCTGCAAAGTGTGGGCACACCACAAACATGGTAAACACCAGAGGCTATTGCAAAAAAGGCCAAGTGTGGGTTCCAAAGACATGGTGGATATCCAGAGGCTATAACAGGGGCCTCACAAAGTGTATAGAGACTGTAGTACAAGGTTACATAAGGAGTTTAAAAGCTTATGTCACAAGCATTAGGGCTAGGAAATACAAGGGTAAAAAAGTCTATCATAATATAAGGAATGATGAGGTTGTCCTTCTCTTCGTGGTCTTATTCTTATTCTTATTCTTCTTATTTTGCTTCATGGTCTTCTTTTTCTTTAATAGCAACTAGATAGGCCTTTTGACATCTCTTCCTAGCATGACAGAATTTCTTTGTGTATCCAATGCTTTTGCAAAAGTCACATGCCAGCTGATCTTTCTTGCCCTTATACCTCTTACTAACATATAACATTTGTTCATCTTTAGAGGTGCTTGGTTCTTCTTTGGATTTTACCTTCTTTTCTTCTTCTAGCAGGAAGGCCTTAATGTCAAGTACTTTAGGACTAGGCATGTTGATCAATGTAGTTGACACATTATTATAGTTAGGAGGCAGGCTTTTTAACAACACACCAATACAAATATCTGCATCAATCTTGAGATCAATTCCTACAAGCTGAGTTAAGAGACTTTCCATGTAGTTTAAATGAGTTGTAAGAGATGGGTTATGTTTCATATCTAGCATGAAAAATTCAATTAGTAATCCATACTTATATGACTTGATTGTGCACCAAACAAAGTATCTAATATCTTCCATGTATCATTACAGGTTTCACAGGTATCCACATGGTGGATGTAATTTTCATCCAATTCGAGCTTAATGATGGCATGTTCTTTGTCATCATCCTTTTGGCAAGTAGCTACACGGTATGCATCTCAAGGCTTCTTCTCTTTGCCATTGGTAATGGCCCAAAGGCCCTTCTTCATTAGGATGAGCTTGATGCGGGTTTGCAAGGTGTGAAACCCGACCCCTTTGAACTGAACAATTGGAGAGTCTTTGACCATGTTGGAGTGGCAAATCAGCATTAAAAACTCTTAGATTTGAGTAGCAAAAGATCTAATTGTATCAAGGGACACAAGGAATGTAGTGTCAAATAACACTTGATAAGTATCGATAGATACCATGCCTTCAAGCACTTGATGTTGAGAGTTTGATGCTTGGATTTCTCCCCTTCTTGCTGATTTGATGGAAAATGCTTACTGGAAACTTCAATTCTCAGTGGATCAGAGTGGTAGAGGTATGGTGCTTGAAGTAGAAAAGAAGCTTGAAGTTGAAATGCCTGTGGTGGAAGATTAGGATTTCCAGGACAAGGGCCTAGTTTTTCTCTCTGTGTGTGCTCTATACTCAATCATTTATAGAAGTTTTTTCATGGAAATGAAGCTGAGCTAATGGGCTTCCAAAACCGTATGATTGTGGATTTGCAAGCAACATGCCAAGTGTACAAACGAGAGCAAGCACAAAGAGGGCATCGATCTTGATTTTCAGCAATCCTGGAGTATATAGTGGCTAATGTCGCATTGTCTTGAGTAGAGGAACAACTCTCCAGAAGGAAGTACTGAGAAATATTGCTTGTAGAGTGAGATATGAAGGCTCTTAAGTGGATAGAATAGGCTTGCTATGGCTGCCGCAAGGTGAAAGTTGAAGATGATGTTGAAGAGATGAGGTCATGAGCTGCCATTGAGCTGAATTGAGGTTGAGAGAGACTAAGAGAGTAAAGAGGGGAGTTGAGTTGAGCTTAGGCCATGCCTGACTAGGCTTTGATACCATGTTAAAATGTCAGATCTAGAGCATGGCTATGGAGGTTGAAAGAGGAAGAGTGAGCTCATGAGGTAACAAACATCAAGACCAAATGTCACACAAGTGAATTAGGTTCCAAGATGGAAGCTTGGACTCATAAACACAATCTTGTGTGTTGACAATGACACCAAAAACTTTGATGGAAGTACAAAAGTACTATGACATTGCATTTGAAAAAAGAGCAAGTACAATGCTTTATAAGAATAGACTAGGCTGCACTTTCCACTATTGTGCATATGGGATTTTGTATCCTAAGCCCACACTTCTCCATACAAAGAGGCTAAGCCAAGTGTGATTCAAATATCTCAACATGTATCTCTTTGATGATGATTTGGACATCACCGTCTCCCTTTGTGATGTCAATTCTACCCCAGCCATCTCCATTCATGGTGTTGATTCTACCCCAATTATCCCCATTGATTCCACCCTAGCCATCTCCATTTGTGATGTTAATTTAGGTTCATCCATCCTTGTTTGTGATGTTTGTGAAGTTGCTTTAAAAAAAGAAGAAGAGAATATCACAAACATCACAACTCAAGGCTTCACATAGTCTTTTGGCTTATCTTTTGATAAAAAGAGACTATGTCATTAATTCCAATCGATTCAGATACGATTTTTCAAGTTTTGAGAACTCGAAAATTAATTCCAAGAATTGACTTATAAACTCTTAATTAAGGCTAATTGATAACTTAAAGGCTACCAGCTACTTTGTGTATTTTGAAAAAGGGTAAAAATCTTAAAATTTTCAAAAGTTTAGCCATTTTTAATTTATTTTTGAATTACCTCTCTCTATATTGAGGTGGGATATCTTACAAGGGCCAAGCTTGAGTCCAAATCTCCCCTAATGTATTTCCCAATGTTGACATTATGAAGCTCCTACAGAGAGACACTAAGGACTTATTGGAGGCCAAACAAGGTCATCACTATATTCAATGTTTGCATTTTCATGATCTCTCATCCCTTTTGGAAATAGTTGTGTTAGTTTGTTCAACATAAGCTCATGCTTGCCAAGACTCCCATCTAATTATATATCCAAGGAATTACTAATTGCTTCCAGAATGAAGCTCAAGGACAAAGCATTGATTGGATTTCTTCTCTCCTTGGCAAAATCGATGAATACTTTATCAGGATCACTAGGGGTAATGTGACTAATGTCACCTATGGTTATTACTTGTATATTTTCTTAACATACTTTGCCCTAGCTAAGAAAATTACAACACCTCCTAAAAATCCTTCAATGGTTCTCTTTTATCATATTGAAGATCTTAAATATATCCTTGAAGATAATGACTCCTCTTCTCCTTTGGTCATTTAGAGAAAGTGCTTAAAGTGTATGGCTGAAATAAGTCTTACCCTAGTTCAATCTCTGCTACATTAGGCAGTACCCTTCCTGCATGCCTTACATCTAAAAATTTATTTAGGGCACACAAAGATGGTAGTTTAGACATATTAGTTTCTTCTTTATATCGCATGGTGATGGGAGACACCATTTCTTTCTTGTGTAAGGACATTCAAAGATCCATAGAAATATCAATTATTAATGGACCTTTTGTGGTAGGATGTGTTTCATAAATTACTCAAAATAGCTTTAATGGTGGGATGCATTTCTATGCTCAAGAAGATATCTTATCCTTGTGGAGAGAATGTGTTATTTGCAATTCTTTCAAAATCCTCCCAAGACATTTGTCGATGAGTCCCTTTCCATGGATAGGTTTAGAAATCATAAGGCCTTTAAAAGAGGAAATCTTCATTGATGGTTTCTTTCAAGATGTAATTAGTGGTTGAGATTTAATGGAATCTCTTTTCATTCTCTCTTATTGGGGTGTCATTCATATTTCTATGTGTTATGTGTTTGTGTGTGGGTGTGTTTGATTTGTGTCCTTCTGGTGCTTTGGTTTGAGAAAACTAAAAAGATTTGAAAATATTGATTTATTGATATGGCTCTAGCTTTAATAGCTTGCAATGGAATGGAAGAACCTCTTATATCATTTACTAGTTTGTTAGGTTATATTTTGTAAGCTAACAATTGGTTCATACTTTAAGGTGTTTTCCTTTTGTCAATCTTTTTAATAGACCCATGTTATTTTGAAGCTTGTGTTAGATATGATCAATGCCCCACCCTCATTAGGTGCTACCAATGATCTATGGTGCTCAAAGTTGTAAGGCCCCCATTATGAGGAGAAGCTAAATGTGAGCCCGGACATTGGTTGAGTCCTAACTTGTATATCGGATGAGGTCTATGTGACCGGATGGCAAAAAGGTGACTAGTAAAGGGAATATTCCCTGGCCGACTAGTGGAGGCTCATATGGTAGGTTGGTCAGTAGGCCGACCTAATGACCTTCGCAGGCTATAAAAGATAAACCCCTTCACAGCCATCAATCACTCATCTTTCACCCAGTCAGAGTTGTTGTTCGAGCTAGCCTTAAGCTCTTCACCTATATTTTCTCTAGATCGCCATCTAAGCTTCACACAGTGGAAGCACACGAGTGGATAGAGCCATCTTTGTATCAGTTGTTTGGAGTTAAAGAATTTAACAATTCTCCTCCTATCTGTTGTGTACTCTCTATCTCTTTCTCAGATTCTGTTCGCTGCACCGTGTAATATTTTACATGGTATCAGAGCCCAGGGGGCTCTAGAGATCGGAGAGTATGCAAGAGGCAAAGGCTTCAACAGCAAGGAGAAACTATGTCGACTTCCGGAAGCGCTTTGGGCGCATCAGGAAGTGGTGCTGCTATACCGGCTATTCAAACACTGAGGATTCGTCCACCAACCTTCAGCGAAGGCAAGTTAGATGGTACAAACTACACCTTGTGGAAGTTCAAAATTACAACTACCCTTGATTCTTATGAGCTTCTGGAGACTGTGCTGGGGGCTGACGCAGAACCACAGCCTACCCTCGACCCATCAAATCCTAGTGTGATGATTCCTCCGAATGTAGATCTTCTACGAGCTTGGAAACGAAGGAATGCAGACGCATTGTGTGCCTTAGTTACAAGCTCTTCTCACAGTGTTCTGACTTTGATTCAGCATATAACCAAAGCGTTAGAGGCTTGGAATGTACTGAGTCAGTATGAAACACGAAACCAAACAAGGATTCAAAACTTGGAGAATCAACTAGCAGCGGAGAAGTTTGCTGAAGGAGAGACGGTTGAAGCATTCATCACTCGGATTAAGAATCTGCACGACCAGATGGCTGGCGCTGGGATACAAAAGACTAGCGAAGAGCTAGCTCAGAGGTGTCTTCGGATTTGTCCACAAAAGTTTGATGGACTATTAACTGCCCTTAATACTCAGGTGAGACCTCAAACTTTGACTTCTGAAGAGTTTTGTGCATTATTGATGGAGGAGGAGCTGAGGTTGAAAGCCCGAGAAGGAAGCAACAATGGAGATGCTGCATTCTCTGCCAATGCAAAAGGCAAAGGTGGTTCCTCCACCAAAAATGATGGTGACAAAAAGAAGAAGGGCGGCAAGAAGAAGTTTCAAGGAGAGTGCTTCTACTGCAAGAAGAAAGGACATGCAATTGCAGATTGTCGTGTCAAGAAGGCTGATGAAAAGAATGGTACCCTTAAAAGTAAAGGGAAAGAGACAGCCAATACATAGTGGGCCTCCCATCACATGACCAACAAGAAAGGTCTATATAGTTCTATGCAGCCTCTACAAGAATCCATCACTGTGACGGTTGGAAATGATGCTAAATGCCTTACTGCGGGCACAGGTACTGTTTCTTTTGTTGCTGCAAATGGTGAAGTCAAAAAGCTCTCAAATGTGTTGTATGTTTCCGAAATCAGGAGAAATCTATTATCAGTTTGCTGCCATAACTGATCTTGGTCATGAAGTGAGGTTTAAGAAAACAGATGCAGAAATTCTTGATAGTGCTGGCACAATTGTTGGCAAAGGAGAAAGAATGAACAACTTGTATGAGCTAAGTGCTCTTACAGCCACCCCTGGAGTGGGCACAAGTAAGCTTTGGCATGAAAGGTTTGGACACATTGGATTTGCAGTGTTGAAGGAGATGCAAAAGCAAGGTATGGTTGCTCACCTACCTACAATAACTGAATTGAAGGAACCATGTGAAGCTTGTATGATGGGGAAGCAACAAAGAAAGGCATTTCCACAAGAAAGCAAGAATAGAGCACAGGCTCCTCTAGAGTTGGTGCATGCTGACTTGTGTGGTAAGATGCCTACACATGCCTTGGGGGGATCTTCTTATTTTATGTTGATTGTCGACAACTACAGTAGGAAGATGTGGGTGTACTTCCTTCGTGATAAGGCTCAAGCTTTTGGTAAGTTTAAAGAATGGCTAAAACTTGTTGAGAATGAAACAGGGAAAAGTGTGAAGAAATTTAGAACAGATGGTGGTGGTGAGTTCAACTCAAAGGAGTTTGAAGGCTTTTGCAAGAGCAAAGGGATCAAGCATAAATTGACGACGCCTCACACACCTCAGCAAAACAGTGTTGTGGAACGCAGGAATTGCACCATTGTGGAGATGGCAAGATGCATGCTAAAGGGCAAGGGATTTCCTAACCATTTTTGGGCTGAAGCTGTTAATACTGTAGTCTACATTCTAAATCGGAGCTACACAAAGGCTCTCAAGGGAAAAACACCTCATGAGGCTTATAGTGGTAAGAAACCATCTGTCTCACATTTCAAAATTTTTGGATGTGAATGTTATGCACATGTTCCAGATGAGAAGAGAAACAAGTTAAAACCAAAAAGCAGAAAATGTATCTTCTTGGGTTATAGTGATGAGCAGAAGGCTTACAAATTATATGACTAAGAGGCAAAGAAGATCATCGCGAGCCATGATGTGGTGTTCAAGGAGGAGCCGCATACAGTGGAGGAGAAGAAGGCAAGTTCTTCCACTTTATCATCAAGTGAAGAAGTAGTCCACTATGAACCTGTCCCGAGAGCTATCCCTATCCTTAAGGAGGAGGAAGCATCATCTTCAGATGATGAGGAAAAAGTTCACCAACCTGACATCACCCCACTGGAAAAGCCATTGCCACGCTGGGTGAAGTAGCTCTATGACCACAATAATCCTATGCCTGCATCTGTTGAGGAGAAGGCAGACGGACCAAGGAGGTCTCAGAGAATAGAGGAGCAAAGGAGGGCTTCTGCTCACATAGTCAATATGGCCTTGATGGTTGAGACTATGAGAGAAGTAAAGGAGCCAACTGACTTAGAAGAAGCACTTGCAGATCCATCATGGAAGGCTGCTATGCAAGCAGAGTATGATAGCATAATAAAGAATGACACTTGGGAGCTAGTGGATCGACCAGCAAAGCGGAAGGTTATTGGCACCAAGTGGATCTGGAAGGTAAAGTACAAGGCTGATGGTACCTTAGAAAAGTACAAAGCTAGATTGGTTGCCCAAGGGTTTTCACAAGTTGAAGGGTTTCATTTTCAAGAGTCATTTGCCCCAACTGCCAGAATGACCACTATTTGCACGGTACTTGTAGTGGCTGCCCACAAGAAGTGGCCAGTGTACCAAATGGATGTTAAGTCAGCATTCTTAAATGGTGACCTCAAGGAGGAGGTGTATGTGGGTCAGCCACCAGGGTTTGAGGCCCCCCATTCTAAGAACAAAGTGTGTAAGCTGAAGAAGGCATTGTATGGTCTGAAACAAGCCCCCAAAGCATGGTACCAGCGGATAGATAAGTTCTTTTTAAACCTAAACTTCAAAAGATGTGCCTCAGATGCTAACTTGTATGTTTATAGGGATGGTAAATAGTCTGTAGTGATTGTCCTATATGTGGACGACCTTCTTATTACAGGTGATATGAAGATATGATCAACCAAACTCGAAAGGCTTTGAGTTCTGAGTTTGAAATGACAGACTTGGGCTTGCTGCACTATTGTTTGGGGATTGAAGTCTGGCAAGAGCCAGGAAAGATCTTCATCTCTCAGAAGAAGTATGCATGGGAGATCTTGAAGGCATTTCGCATGACCGAGTGCAAGGAGATAGCTACACCTATGGAGGTGAATGCAAAGTTATCCGTCGAGGATACGTCATCACTAGTAGAAATTAGGAGGTATAGGAGGTTGGTCGGCAGTTAGATCTACTTGTGTAACACCAAACCAGATATCAGTCTTGTTGTCGGTGTTTTGAGCAGGTTCTCAAAAAAACCTCATGAGAGTCATTGGAAGGTTGGGATGCGAGTGCTCAGATACTTGAAGGAAACTATTGACTATGGTATCACATACAGTTTTGGAACTTCTCTTGTGGGGAACTGTGACTCAGATTGGGCAGGAGACATTGATTCTAGAAAGTCAGTTTCTGGTTATTGTTTCTCTTTGGGTTCAGGAATTTTCTCTTGGATTAGTAAGAAGCAGCCAACAGTGGCATTGTCTTCTACCGAAGTAGAGTACAAGGCAGCTTGTTTTGCTGCATGTGAAGCTGTATGGTTGAGAAGGATTCTATGGCATATGGGAGTGCAGGATGAAGAACCAACTGTGTTGAGATGTGACAATCAGAGTTGCATCGCCATTGCCAAAAATCCAATGTTTCATGCACACACCAAACATATAGAGATCCAGTATCACTATGTGCGTGATTTGATGGAGGATGGGATAGTGGTACTAGTCTACTGTCCAACAGAGGAGAATGGAGCAGATATCTTCACCAAATCACTTACGAAGGATCTACTTCAAGTTCATCTTCAGAGACTCGGCATTGGGCCGAGGAGATAGTTCACCTATGGGTGGACATTGAGGGGGGGTGTTAGATATGATCAATGCCCCACCCTCATTAGGTGCTACCAATGATCTATGGTGCTCAAAGTTGTAAAGCCCCCATTATGAGGAGAAGCCAAATGTGAGCCCGGACATTGGTTGAGTCCTGACTTGTATATCAGATGAGGTCTATGTGACCGGATGGCAAAAAGGTGACCGTTGTGGGTCTAGTCTTTGGGTTAGACAGAGTGGTTAAGCTGGTAGCAACTTGAGGCACATTGCATCGAGTTGCGGGGTAAGGGAGTTAAAAGGGGCCCCTATTTTGGGGTCCCTTTTAACTCCCTTACCCCTATTTTGGGGTAAGGGAGTTAAAAGGGGCCTGATGGTAAAGGGAATATTCCATGGAATATTCCCTGGCCGACTAGTGGAGGCTCATATGGTAGGTCGGTCAGTAGGTCGGAGGTCAGTAGGCCGACCTAACGACCTTCGCAGGCTATAAAAGATAAACCCCTTCACAGCCATCGATCACTCATCTTTCACCCAGTCAGAGTTGTTATTCCAGCTAGCCTTAAGCTCTTCACCTATATTCTATCTAGATTGCCATCTAAGCTTCACATAGTGGAAGCGCACGGGTGGACAGAGCCATCTTTGTATCAGTTGTTTGGAGTTAAAGAATTTACTGATTCTGCTCCTATCTGTTGTGTACTCTCTATCTCTTTCTCAGATCTGTTCGTTGTGCCGTGTAGTATTTTACAACTTGATGGTGTTTGTAGATACTGATTGATCGATGTTGAGATAGAAGTATTGAGCTAGTTTTTGGGCTTAGTATTCTTTCTTTTTCGAAGGTCACGACAATGATGCTCCCTAATTAAGTGTGGAAATATGTTGAGGACTAAATTGACTTTGTTTTTTGATAGATTTTTGTAGTTTTTTTGAGTTGAATGGTTGGTTTTGTGATGAAATGATTGGTTTTTGTTGAGTTTGGAAGTGTTTTGGATTAGTTTGAGTAGGTTTAAGAAGCTCATGAAGGTTTTTAGTTGAGTTATGATTTGTTGATTGGTTTTGTGATGTGTCTGTGTTTGGTTCAGTTAGGGTCTGTTTTAGCTTTTTCTAAATCTATTTTCTTTATGTTTGTGAGATTGAGATTATGAATGAGTATTTCAAAGTCTGATTGAATGTGTATTGGAAGGTTTTGGATGGTTTGAGTTGGTTTTGGTTTGAGCTATATGATTTTTATGTGTTCTGTTGACCTTCTGTAGTGAACTATAGAGCTTGTATATGTGGTTTGTAAGTCTCTGTTTGCTTTTGTGAGTGTTTTGATGGATGGATGTTTAGCTTGGGGATGTTTTGCAATCTTGGAAGAGGAAGAATAAAAGATCTTTATAGCTCAAAGAAGTAGCTGATGAAGACTTGAACTAAAGATTGAAGTGATAAAGATGATGAAATATAAACACTATGTGATGAATTACATTCAAAGTTGATCATTCTTTCATGTTATTTTGGTTCTTTGGTGGTTCGTTATATGATGTTGCGTGAAGATTTCTGGTCCTTGGTGTTTTTTTAATTCTTGTGGTTAATTAAAGTATGAAGAACATGCTTGTTGGTGTGACAAGATAGATTTTCCTACATTAGTTTTTCCATTTCTTGGTGTTCCTCTTAGGGCTCCATATTCTTTGAGCTTGGGTTTGGTTTCACAAAACATATTTGAAGATATGAAGAAGGATGTGCTTTTGGACATAGATAGAAGTTAGTAGACTTTCTAAGGCAATATGCAACTCACTAGTTTGCAATTGCCTATGCCTTGATCAACACAATAGAAGGGTCAACTATAGTTGTTGCTATGAATATCCTAGTATGTAATGATTGGATTTACACAAATTTGTATTGATCAAATAGAACATCCATTGTTATTTTCTAAATATTTTTTTGTTATTGACTCTCTATTTTGTTATGTATTTTGGCCATTTTTCTACTCCAAATTATTTTCTAGAGAGTGGAGAGTATTATAACGAGCACTATTAACAATGGTGTTATAAGCAATTGTTCACATATTGCAGAAAAGTTTTAAGAATCTAAGGTTTTCTACACACTTGATTGTAGATAGTGGAGACTAGAGTTAAAGTGACTAGTGGTCATCTTTACCAAATTTTGATAAAGAAAATGAGCTACATTGCCACTGCCATCATCCCATTGATGAGAAATAGTTTATGATAATACCAAGGAGGTGTGTCTAACATCATTCCAAATGATACTCAAAATTGCATGTATTGTAGATTTTGTCATCTACTACAATAATATCAAGCTTCCTACCTGATGAGCTCACTAAGCAAAGTTTAGCTACATTCCCAATGTGATCAATCCAAATGATGAGTATTAAGTTTATGTTCATGTTTAAAAATACACACACGCCAAAGGGATCAAATCTTCCAATGCATGCTTGTGCATAGAGCACTTCTAGTCAATGGTGACATCAAAGTAACATTATTGCATGATCTCACAATTTTGATTTCTAAGAGCTTGTTGCAGATGGTTGTCTAGTTTTGGATCTTTCTAGGATAACCAACAAAGACTAAACCTTTATAGCAAAATCTTTGCCGAGACTGCATTAGTCGACACGGTTGCTTTGTATCCACATATTTTGGGTAGTTGAGCCCCCCACACCACAGGCCAAAAAAACAAAAAAAACTAACAACTAAAATAAATTTTATATAAATTAAATATTATTTTACTCTCAAAAGAGGGCCATGATATGTCTAACTCTGAGTATCGAGTGATTGACATCTCCCAAGGAAAAAAGATGGAAGGATACCCATAGCTGAACAAATTTTGCTATACGGCAAAGGAGCTACACGAGGAGTATAGCTTGAGTCTAGAAGGGATGCTTCTAAGGAACTTAGGTGAAGATGCCCTTTGTGCAGACTAGTGGTTGACTATCTTCAAGCACAAGAATGAAAAAGGTGCAACAATTTACGTGAGCCACGTGCACCCTCACTTGGCATAAGATTGTAGGTTACTTTTCCATAAGGTGTATCGAGCATCTCCATCTTGTAGGGTGAAATCATAGCAAGGTGTTAAGAGAGATGGAGAGAGATAGATAGAGAAGAACCAAGAGAGAGCTCAGCCATGCTCTCATCCTTCTATTCATTATTCCATTACTCAAGTGTAAGTCATGCACTAGTTTTAACTAACCATGACTAACTCTAGCTAGGTCACACCGACTATCCCAACTTATTAAATGTCCCACACATGCTGATACAGCTAGACATAGCTAAGACACTGTTGGTCACACACAAGAGCCTGAAGTCTCAACAGTCCCCCTCAAGCTCAAGATAAAACCTGTGCACCAAGTAGCTATCAAAATCGACTGAACTTATCTTGACCCAAAGACTTGGTAAAGATATCTGCAACCTATTCATTTATCTTCACATGCATAATATCTACTTTCTCTGCAATAACCATCTCTTTGATAAAGTGGTAGTGTACCTCAATGTGTTTAGTCTTGACATGGTATACCGGATTCGTTGCCAGGAGTACAGCATTGAGATTGTTGCATAACAAGGTCACAAGAGCATCCACCTACATGTCCAAATCATCCATAAGCTTAAGCAACCATGAAATCTCACATGCTGCCAATGTAGCACCCCTGTACTCTACTCAGTGCTAGACAATGCAACTGTAGGTTGATTTTTGCTACTCCAATTGATCATCCCACTTCCAAATCCAAAGGCATAAAGATTTGTAGATCTACAATCATATGAGCATCCTGCCCAATCTACATTCGTCTATCCAACCACTGACAAGGGCTTATCTTCCACATTAAAAAACCCATAATTTATAGTGGACTTTACATATCTCATAATCCGCCTTACAGCATCCAAGTGTGTCTTTCTAGACTTCTACATGAATTGACCTATGATCCCAATAGCATAATTCAACTCAAGCTTGGTGATGGTTAAGTAGATCAAGCTTCCAATCATTTGCATGTACATACTCACATCATCAATCTCAAATCCAGTGCTAATGTCCAACTTGACATTCTGATCAAGAGGTGTATCAAGTGGTTTACATTCAACCATGCCATATTTCTTCATCATTTCCATGGCATAGTGTTTCTGCATCACCCATAAACCATTTTCAGCATTGATCACCTTCATACCCAAGAAATACTTTAGTTCACCTATCTCTTTCATATCAAATTTAAATTTTAGCATCGCATAACATGTTGTATCCCAAGTCCTCATCACCTGTGATTATCAAATCATCAACATAGATAACTAGTACTACAAAAAAAACTATGATCAACCCTGCCCATAGTAAATCCCAAACTTTGCAAGTTACTACTGATCCTTGCATGCCAGGCTTTGGGAGCTTGCGTCAGCCCCCATACAATGCTTTTTTTAGTTTGCATACATAATGGTGAAAATCAGGGTGTATATACCCTTCAGGCTGATCCATATAGACATCCTTAGCTAAATCACCATTTAGAAACACATTCTTACCATCCAACTACTGCAATTTTTAGCCTTTAGCAGCAACCAATGTGATCACTTTTCGTATGGTTGCCATCTTTGGCAATAGGGTTGAACGTTTTTTGATAGTCTAACCCATACTTCTAAGCATATCCTTTAGCAATCAGCCTAGCTTTATACTTCTCTACACTATCATCTGACTTGCACTTAATATTGTAGACCCATTTGCAGCCAATGGTCTTCTTTCCTTTTGGTAGTGGTACAAGATCCCATGTTCTATTTTCACCTAAGGCAGATATTTTCTTCACCCATAGCTGTGCACCAAATTTTATCCATCACTACTTTAGGATATGTAGTAGGTTCTTTGACCTCTATCACTTTTTTCATGTAAGCATAATGCTTCACAAATTAACCAGTGTAAGTTAGCCTATCCACAGGGTACCTGACTCTCTACGATCGTCTAAGCTATGGTGCACTACTTGATTCCGCTTTCTCATGAGGTGGAATGTACATGTTCTGCCACCAGTGCCAAGTGTATACACAATCGGAATACCAAGCTCACTATCTAGACTGTCAGAGCTGAGTCATAGCTTGAAGTCATCCTGCCAGGTTTCATCACACTAGATGTATCATCAAGGAATTTTTCTTTCCCTTTGATGTCCACCACATCATATCTCCCCCTCACAAAACCATCCACAAACATGTGGCATAACCTGTAGATACATTGGACAACACATAGACCATGTAGTTGCTGAAAATTTGTATCATGCAACCTTACTACACTCAACAAAACATGAAGTCTAAAATCTGTAGACTGTCAATGACCATAAGCTCTTTCAATGCTAAAATTGAGATGTATACATGTCAGACATGCTTTAAAACATCCAAGACATTTGCTATTTCATGTAGGAGTCCATACATAATCATACGGGCACAGTTCAGTTACACATGTCAAATATCCTACTTTCCTATTGCAGTTAGCCAATGCTCAGTCAAACCACATTTATTTAGCTCCAAATTTTCTCAAAGTACTTCATACATGTACTATCAAATGTAGAGGTCAATACATGACCAAGCAACCATAGACACTCTGTCTTCAATAGACAATGTCATAAAATGCATTCCTTGTTTGTAACCAGCTGAGATAATATCAATGCATTTGTTTCAAGCTTCAAAATTCAGCTTTCATGAGCATTCAATGCTCATCTCAATCCTCCAGACATTCAACAACCATATGCCATATCATACATTTGACAAAAGCTAACCAATGTTAAGTAAGGCTTCAAGACCAATGAGCACTTGCTATCCACAGTTTTATGATAGCTTTCAGCCTATCATATACTTCTAGATCTAAGTATTTTCTTCAAGAAATTGAAACTCAAATGCATAATCCACAATCCATATGTCTTTCAACCTATCATATACTTCTAGATCTAGAAGTATATGATAGCTTTCAGCCTATCATATACTTCTAGATCTAAGTATTTTCTTCAAGAAATTGAAACTCAAATGCATAATCCACAATACATATGTCTTTCAGGATGTATCTACACTTCAATGGAGTCAATAATGCATGTCAAATAGCTTCAATGCTAGTCCTGTGTATGCTATATGTTCACTATTTACAACAGCTTATTCTCTGTTCTAGGTCTGTGTGCATGTAGATCAGTTCATATCTCATCTCCAAGTCAAGCATTTGCATTTCAAGACCTTCAAGTACCTTCCAAAGTGTGTATGCAAGCTGTAGATCACTTGAGTAGTGATTACTTTATTGATTTGTAGCCATAGGGAACAGTTTGGACAGCAAACACAATCATGTGATGTAGCTTGGGGTTATATTCAACAAATCTTTAGCACACTGATGATCAGTGCTCTCTCTAATGTGGTCAATGAAGCCTCCAAATGCTCTAGACAAGACACAGACAACCTCTCCTTCAAGCAAGATTAAATACCTTCAACACATACCTTGTAGACAACAATGGCAGGCAGCTTGCTATCACATAAATCCTTGGATTTCAGTCTTCAAGTCTTCTTCACTTGTTCATCTACAGAGAGCCCATCCAACATGGCTCTGATACCATGTTAAGAGAGACGAAGAGAGATAGATAGAGAAAAACCAAGAGAGAACTCATCCATGCTCTCATCCTTCTATTCATTATTCTATTACCCAAGTGTAAGTCATACACTAGGTTTAACTAACCATGACTAATTCTAGTTAGGTCACACCGACTAACCCGGCTAAGTAAACGTCCCACACATGCTGATACAACTAGACACAACTAAGACACTGTCAGTCACACACAAGAGCTTGAAGTCTCAACACAAGGTTTGCACAGTGCTATGCATTTGAGTGATGCCATGATAGGATGGAAGACACGGTAAGCCATAAAGTGTCATGGGCCAAGTTTGGGGACAGTTGCATAAAGTGGTCAAATCTTTGGATTCGTCATAACTTGAACACTATAACTCCAAATCAAGCACTCTATAGCTCAATAGATTCCATTTTTCAAGCGCTTTCCAATGATAGGTCACATCATATGGTTTTGAGAAACTTATGGGCATGTTATCCGAGTGCCACCTTTTTAGTATTCAAAAAATGGGAATTAGGAGATTCCCAAACTCACTAATATTGTGTTCATGCTTGAGTATCGATATCATGAATAACATCCTCTTGGTTCAGTGTAGTTTTGCATAGTGGTGGGTTTTGTGTGAAAGA